>NC_064619.1:729655791-729982576 GCF_023898315.1 Schistocerca nitens
AACGTTTCTATGGAAACGACAGGATTTTCTTTTGGGATACGAGTATCTCCTTTCCGATGCACTATTCCTTCTTTACTGCATCCCTCGCTCCCTCGCATTGACGAATTAACACGGAAACTGCGTCGCTATGAAATACTATGGGTTGTATGACATCTCCTTCTAAATCTAGTAACGTTTCTATGGAAAGGAAAGGATTTCCATTTGGGATACGAGTATCTCGTTCCGATGCACTATTCCTTCTATACTGCATCCCTCGCTCCCTCGCATTGACGAATTAACACAGACACTGCGTCGCTATCAAACACTATGGGTTCTATGACATCTCCTTCTAAATCTAGTAACGTTTCTCTGGAAAGGAAAGGATTTCCATTTTGGATACGAGTATCTCCTTTGCGATGTACTATTCCTTCTTTACTGCATCCCTCGCTCCCTCGCATAGATGAATTAACACAAAAACTGCGTCGCTATGAAATACTATGGGTTCTATGAGATCTCCTTCTAAATCGAGTAACGTTTCTATGGAAACGCCAGGATTTTCTTTTGGGATACGAGTAGCTCCTTTCCGATGCACTATTCCTTCTTTACTGCATCCCTCGCTACCTAACATTGACGAATTGACACAGAAATTGTGTCGCTATGAAATACTATGGGTTCTATGACTTCTCCATCTACATCTAGTAACGTTTCTATGGAAACGACAGGATATTCTTTTGGGATACGAGTATCTCCTTTCCGATGCACTATTCCTTCTTTACAGCATCCCTCGCTCCCTCGCATTGACGAATTAACACAGAAACTGCGTCGCTATGAAATACTATGGGTTCTAAGACTTCTCCTTCTAAATCGAGTAACGTTTCTATGGAAACGACAGGATTTTCTTTTGGGATACGAGTAGCTCCTTTCCGATGCACTATTCCTTCTTTACTGCATCCCTCGCTCCCTCGCATTGACGAATTAACACAGAAACTGCGTCGCTATGAAATACTATTGGTTCTATGAGATCTCCTTCTAAATCGAGTAACGTTTCTATGGAAACGCCAGGATTTTCTTTTGGGATACGAGTATCTCCTTTCCGATGCACTATTCCTTCTTTACTGCATCCCTCGCTCCCTCACATTGATGAATTAACACAGAAATTGCGTCGCTATGATATACTATGGGTTCTATGACTTCTCCATCTAAATCGAGTAACGTTTCTATGGAAACGCCAGGATTTTCTTTTGGGATACGAGTATCTCCTTTCCGATGCACTATTCCTTCTCTACTGCATCCCACGCTCCCTCGCATTGACGAATTAACACAGAAATTACGTCGCTATGAGATACTAAGTGTTCTATGAGATCTCCTTCTAAATCAAGTAACGTTTCTATGGAAACGCCAGGATTTTCTTTTGGGATACGAGTATCTCCTTTCCGATGCACTATTCCTTCTTTACTGCATCACTCGCTCCCTCGCATTGACGAATTAACACAGAAATTGCGTCGCTATGAAATACTATGGGGTCTATGACTTCTCCATCTAAATCGAGTAACGTTTCTATGGAAATGACAGGATTTTCTTTTGGGATACGAGTATCTCCTTTCCGATGCACTATTCCTTCTTTACGGCTTCACTCGCTCCCTCACATTGACGAATTAAAACAGAAATTGCGACACTATGCAATACTATGGGTTCTATGACTTCTCCATCCAAATCGAGTAACGTTTCTACGGAAACGATAGGATTTTCTTTTGGGATACGAGTATCTCCTTTCCGATGCACTATTCCTTCTTTACTGCATCCCTCGCTCCCTCGCATTGACGAATTAACACAGATATTGCGTCGCTATGAAATACTATGGGTTCTATGAGATCTCCTTCTAAATCGAGTAACGTTTCTATGGAACCGAAAGGATTTTCTTTTGGGATACGAGTATCTGCTTTCCGATGAACTATTCCTTCTTTACTGCATCCCTCGCTCCCTCACATTGACGAATTAACACAGAAATTGCGTCGCTATGAAATACTATGTGTTCTATGACTTCTCCTTCTAAATCGAGTAACGTTTCTACGGAAACGACAGGATTTTCTTTGGGGATACGAGTATCTCCTTTCCGATGCACTATTCCTTCTTTACTGCATCCCTCGCTCCCTCACATTGACGAATTAACACACAAATTGCGTCGCTATGAAATACTATGGGTTCTATGACTTCTCCTTCTAAATCGAGTAACGTTTCTATGGAAACGCCAGGATTTTCTTTTGGGATACGAGTATCTCCTTTCCGATGCACTATTCCTCTTTTACTGCATCCCTCGCTCCCTCACATTGACGAATTAACACAGAAATTGCGTAGCAATGAAATACTATGGGTTCTATGACTTCTCCATCTAAATCGAGTAACGTTTCTACGGAAACGCCAGGATGTTCTTTTGGCATACGAGTATCTCCTTTCCGATGCACTATTCCTTCTTTACTTCATCCCTTGCTCCCTCACATTGACGAATTAACACAGAAATTGCGTCGCTATGAAATACTATGAGATCTATGACTTCTCAATCTAAATCGAGTAACGTTTCTATGGAAACGCCAGGATTTTCTTTTGGGATACGAGTATCTCCTTTCCGATGCACTATTCCTTCTTTACTGCATCCCTCGCTCCCTCGCATTGACGAATTAACACAGAAATTGCGTCGCTATGAAATACTATGGGTTCTATGACTTCTCCATCTCAATCGAGTAACGTTTCTACGGAAACGCCAGGATTTTCTTTTGGGATACGAGTATCTCCTTTCCGATGCACTATTCCTTCTTTACTGCATCCCTCACTCCCTCACATTGACGAATTAACACAGAAATTGCGTCGCTATGAAATACTATGAGTTCTATGACTTCTCCATCTAAATCGAGTAACGTTTCTATGGAAACGACAGGATTTTCTTTTGGGATACGAGTATCTCCTTTCCGATGCACTATTCCTTCTTTACTGCATCCCTCGCTCCCTCGCATTGACGAATTAACACAGAAATTGCGTCGCTATGAAATATTATGGGTTCTATGAGATCTCCTCCTAAATCGAGTAACGTTTCTATGGAAACGACAGCATTTCCATTTGGGATACGAGTATCTCCTTTCCGATGCACTATTCCTTCTTTATTTTATCCCTCGCTCCCTCACATTGAGTAATTAACACAGAAATTGCGTCGCTGTGAAATACTATGGGTTCTATGACTTCTCCATCTAAATCGAGTAACGTTTCTATGGAAACGACAGGATTTTCTTTTGGGATGCGAGTGGCTCCTTTCCGATGCACTATTCCTTCTTTACTGCAACCCTCGCTCCCTCGCATTGACGAATTAACACAGAAACTGCGTCGCTATGAAATACTATGGGTTCTATGAGATCTACTTCAAAATCGAGTAACGTTTCTATGGAAACGACAGGATTTTCTTTTGGGATACGAGTATCTCCTTTCCGATGCACTATTCCTTCTTTACTGCATCCCTCGCTCCCTCGCATTGACGAATTAAAACGGAAACTGCGTCGCTATGAAATACTATGGGTTGTATGACATCTCCTTCTAAATCTAGTAACGTTTCTATGGAAAGGAAAGGATTTCCATTTGGGATACGAGTATCTCGTTCCGATGCACTATTCCTTCTATACTGCATCCCTCGCTCCCTCGCATTAACGAATTAACACAGACACTGCGTCGCTATCAAACACTATGGGTTCTATGACATCTCCTTCTAAATCTAGTAACGTTTCTATGGAAAGGAAAGGATTTCCATTTTGGATACGAGTATCTCCTTTGCGATGTACTATTCCTTCTTTACTGCATCCCTCGCTCCCTCGCATAGATGAATTAACACAAAAACTGCGTCGCTATGAAATACTATGGGTTCTATGAGATCTCCTTCTAAATCGAGTAACGTTTCTATGGAAACGCCAGGATTTTCTTTTGGGATACGAGTAGCTCCTTTCCGATGCACTATTCCTTCTTTACTGCATCCCTCGCTACCTAACATTGACGAATTAACACAGAAATTGTGTCGCTATGAAATACTATGGGTTCTATGACTTCTCCATCTACATCTAGTAACGTTTCTATGGAAACGACAGGATATTCTTTTGGGATACGAGTATCTCCTTTCCGATGCACTATTCCTTCTTTACAGCATCCCTCGCTCCCTCGCATTGACGAATTAACACAGAAACTGCGTCGCTATGAAATACTATGGGTTCTAAGACTTCTCCTTCTAAATCGAGTAACGTTTCTATGGAAACGACAGGATTTTCTTTTGGGATACGAGTAGCTCCTTTCCGATGCACTATTCCTTCTTTACTGCATCCCTCGCTCCCTCGCATTGACGAATTAACACAGAAACTGCGTCGCTATGAAATACTATTGGTTCTATGAGATCTCCTTCTAAATCGAGTAACGTTTCTATGGAAACGCCAGGATTTTCTTTTGGGATACGAGTATCTCCTTTCCGATGCACTATTCCTTCTTTACTGCATCCCTCGCTCCCTCACATTGATGAATTAACACAGAAATTGCGTCGCTATGATATACTATGGGTTCTATGACTTCTCCATCTAAATCGAGTAACGTTTCTATGGAAACGCCAGGATTTTCTTTTGGGATACGAGTATCTCCTTTCCGATGCACTATTCCTTCTCTACTGCATCCCACGCTCCCTCGCATTGACGAATTAACACAGAAATTACGTCGCTATGAAATACTAAGTGTTCTATGAGATCTCCTTCTAAATCAAGTAACGTTTCTATGGAAACGCCAGGATTTTCTTTTGTGATACGAGTATCTCCTTTCCGATGCACTATTCCTTCTTTACTGCATCACTCGCTCCCTCGCATTGACGAATTAACACAGAAATTGCGTCGCTATGAAATACTATGGGGTCTATGACTTCTCCATCTAAATCGAGTAACGTTTCTATGGAAATGACAGGATTTTCTTTTGGGATACGAGTATCTCCTTTCCGATGCACTATTCCTTCTTTACGGCTTCACTCGCTCCCTCACATTGACGAATTAAAACAGAAATTGCGACACTATGCAATACTATGGGTTCTATGACTTCTCCATCCAAATCGAGTAACGTTTCTATGGAAACGATAGGATTTTCTTTTGGGATACGAGTATCTCCTTTCCGATGCACTATTCCTTCTTTACTGCATCCCTCGCTCCCTCGCATTGACGAATTAACACAGATATTGCGTCGCTATGAAATACTATGGGTTCTATGAGATCTCCTTCTAAATCGAGTAACGTTTCTATGGAACCGAAAGGATTTTCTTTTGGGATACGAGTATCTGCTTTCCGATGAACTATTCCTTCTTTACTGCATCCCTCGCTCCCTCACATTGACGAATTAACACAGAAATTGCGTCGCTATGAAATACTATGTGTTCTATGACTTCTCCTTCTAAATCGAGTAACGTTTCTACGGAAACGACAGGATTTTCTTTGGGGATACGAGTATCTCCTTTCCGATGCACTATTCCTTCTTTACTGCATCCCTCGCTCCCTCACATTGACGAATTAACACACAAATTGCGTCGCTATGAAATACTATGGGTTCTATGACTTCTCCTTCTAAATCGAGTAACGTTTCTATGGAAACGCCAGGATTTTCTTTTGGGACACGAGTATCTCCTTTCCGATGCACTATTCCTCTTTTACTGCATCCCTCGCTCCCTCACATTGACGAATTAACACAGAAATTGCGTAGCAATGAAATACTATGGGTTCTATGACTTCTCCATCTAAATCGAGTAACGTTTCTACGGAAACGCCAGGATGTTCTTTTGGCATACGAGTATCTCCTTTCCGATGCACTATTCCTTCTTTACTTCATCCCTCGCTCCCTCACATTGACGAATTAACACAGAAATTGCGTCGCTATGAAATACTATGAGATCTATGACTTCTCCATCTAAATCGAGTAACGTTTCTATGGAAACGACAGGATTTTCTTTTGGGATACGGGTATCTCCTTTCCGATGCACTATTCCTTCTTTACTGCATCCCTCGCTCCCTCGCATTGACGAATTAACACAGAAATTGCGTCGCTATGAAATACTATGGGTTCTATGACTTCTCCATCTCAATCGAGTAACGTTTATACGGAAACGCCAGGATTTTCTTTTGGCATACGTGTATCTCCTTTCCGATGCACTATTCCTTCTTTACTGCATCCCTCACTCCCTCACATTGACGAATTAACACAGAAATTGCGTCGCTATGAAATACTATGAGTTCTATGACTTCTCCATCTAAATCGAGTAACGTTTCTATGGAAACGACAGGATTTTCTTTTGGGATACGAGTATCTCCTTTCCGATGCACTATTCCTTCTTTACTGCATCCCTCGCTCCCTCGCATTGACGAATTAACACAGAAATTGCGTCGCTGTGAAATATTATGGGTTCTATGAGATCTCCTCCTAAATCGAGTAACGTTTCTATGGAAACGACAGCATTTCCATTTGGGATACGAGTATCTCCTTTCCGATGCACTATTCCTTCTTTATTTTATCCCTCGCTCCCTCACATTGAGTAATTAACACAGAAATTGCGTCGCTGTGAAATACTATGGGTTCTATGACTTCTCCATCTAAATCGAGTAACGTTTCTATGGAAACGACAGGATTTTCTTTTGGGATGCGAGTAGCTCCTTTCCGATGCACTATTCCTTCTTTACTGCAACCCTCGCTCCCTCGCATTGACGAATTAACACAGAAACTGCGTCGCTATGAAATACTTTGGGTCCTATGAGATCTACTTCAAAATCGAGTAACGTTTCTATGGAAACGACAGGATTTTCTTTTGGGATACGAGTATCTCCTTTCCGATGCACTATTCCTTCTTTACTGCATCCCTCGCTCCCTCGCATTGACGAATTAACACGGAAACTGCGTCGCTATGAAATACTATGGGTTGTATGACATCTCCTTCTAAATCTAGTAACGTTTCTATGGAAAGGAAAGGATTTCCATTTGGGATACGAGTATCTCGTTCCGATGCACTATTCCTTCTATACTGCATCCCTCGCTCCCTCGCATTGACGAATTAACACAGACACTGCGTCGCTATCAAACACTATGGGTTCTATGACATCTCCTTCTAAATCTAGTAACGTTTCTATGGAAAGGAAAGGATTTCCATTTTGGATACGAGTATCTCCTTTGCGATGTACTATTCCTTCTTTACTGCATCCCTCGCTCCCTCGCATAGATGTATTAACACAAAAACTGCGTCGCTATGAAATACTATGGGTTCTATGAGATCTCCTTCTAAATCGAGTAACGTTTCTATGGAAACGCCAGGATTTTCTTTTGGGATACGAGTAGCTCCTTTCCGATGCACTATTCCTTCTTTACTGCATCCCTCGCTACCTAACATTGACGAATTAACACAGAAATTGTGTCGCTATGAAATACTATGGGTTCTATGACTTCTCCATCTACATCTAGTAACGTTTCTATGGAAACGACAGGATATTCTTTTGGGATACGAGTATCTCCTTTCCGATGCACTATTCCTTCTTTACAGCATCCCTCGCTCCCTCGCATTGACGAATTAACACAGAAACTGCGTCGCTATGAAATACTATGGGTTCTAAGACTTCTCCTTCTAAATCGAGTAACCTTTCTATGGAAACGACAGGATTTTCTTTTGGGATACGAGTAGCTCCTTTCCGATGCACTATTCCTTCTTTACTGCATCCCTCGCTCCCTCGCATTGACGAATTAACACAGAAACTGCGTCGCTATGAAATACTATTGGTTCTATGAGATCTCCTTCTAAATCGAGTAACGTTTCTATGGAAACGCCAAGATTTTCTTTTGGGATACGAGTATCTCCTTTCCGATGCACTATTCCTTCTTTACTGCATCCCTCGCTCCCTCACATTGATGAATTAACACAGAAATTGCGTCGCTATGATATACTATGGGTTCTATGACTTCTCCATCTAAATCGAGTAACGTTTCTATGGACACGCCAGGATTTTCTTTTGGGGTACGAGTATCTCCTTTCCGATGCACTATTCCTTCTCTACTGCATCCCACGCTCCCTCGCATTGACGAATTAACACAGAAATTACGTCGCTATGAAATACTAAGTGTTCTATGGGATCTCCTTCTAAATCAAGTAACGTTTCTATGGAAACGCCAGGATTTTCTTTTGGGATACGAGTATCTCCTTTCCGATGGACTATTCCTTCTTTACTGCATCACTCGCTCCCTCGCATTGACGAATTAACACAGAAATTGCGTCGCTATGAAATACTATGGGGTCTATGACTTCTCCATCTAAATCGAGTAACGTTTCTATGGAAATGACAGGATTTTCTTTTGGGATACGAGTATCTCCTTTCCGATGCACTATTCCTTCTTTACGGCTTAACTTGCTCCCTCACATTGACGAATTAAAACAGAAATTGCGACACTATGCAATACTATGGGTTCTATGACTTCTCCATCCAAATCGAGTAACGTTTCTATGGAAACGATAGGATTTTCTTTTGGGATACGAGTATCTCCTCTCCGATGCACTATTCCTTCTTTACTGCATCCCTCGCTCCCTCGCATTGACGAATTAACACAGATATTGCGTCGCTATGAAATACTATGGGTTCTATGAGATCTCCTTCTAAATCGAGTAACGTTTCTATGGAACCGAAAGGATTTTCTTTTGGGATACGAGTATCTGCTTTCCGATGCACTATTCCTTCTTTACTCCATCCCTTGCTCCCTCACATTGACGAATTAACACAGAAATTGCGTCGCAATGAAATACTATGGGTTCTATGACTTCTACTTCTAAATCGAGTAACGTTTCTATGGAAACGCCAGGATTTTCTTTTGGGATACGAGTATCTCATTTCCGATGCACTATTCCTTCTTTACTGCATCCCTCGCTCCCTCGCATTGACGAATTAACACAGAAATTGCGTCGCTATGAAATACTATGGGTTCTATGAGATCTCCTTCTAAATCGAGTAACGTTTCTATGGAAACGCGAGGATTTTCTTTTGGGATACGAGTTTCTCCTTTCCGATGCACTATTCCTTCTTTACTGCATCCCTCGCTCCCTCACATTGACGAATTAACACAGAAATTGCGTCGCAATGAAATACTATGTGTTCTATGACTTCTCCATCTAAATCGAGTAACGTTTCTACGGAAACGACAAGATTTTCATTTGGGATACGAGTATCTCCTTTCCGATGCACTATTCCTTCTTTACTGCATCCCTCGCTCCCTCACATTGACGAATTAATACAGAAATTGCGTCGCTATGAAATACTATAGGTTCTATGACTTCTCCTTCTAAATAGAGTAACGTTTCTATGGAAACGCCAGGATTTTCTTTTGGGATACGAGTATCTCCTTTCCGATGCACTATTCCTTCCTTACTGCATCCCTCGCTCCCTCACATTGACGAATTAACACAGAAATTGCGTCGCTATGAAATACTATGGGTTCTATGAGATATCCTTCTAAATCGAGTAACGTTTCTATGGAAGCGCCAGAAATTTCTTTTGGGATACGAGTATCTCCTTTCCGATGCACTATTCCTTCTTTACTGCATCCCTCGCTCCCTCGCATTGACGAATTAACACAGACTTTGCGTCTCTATGAATTACTATGGGTTCTATGAGATCTCCTTCTAAATCGAGTAACGTTTCTATGGAAACGACAGGATTTTCTTTTGGGATGCGAGTAGCTCCTTTCCGATGCATTATTCCTTCTTTACTGCAACCCTCGCTCCCTCGCATTGACGAATTAACACAGAAACTGCGTCGCTATGAAATACTATGGGTTGTATGACATCTCTTTCTAATTCTAGTAACGTTTCTATGGAAAGGAAAGGATTTCCATTTGGGATACGAGTATCTCGTTCCGATGCACTATTCCTTCCTTACTGCATCCCTCGCTCCCTCACATTGACGAATTAACACAGAAATTGCGTCGCTATGAAATACTATGGGTTCTATGAGATATCCTTCTAAATCGAGTAACGTTTCGATGGAAGCGCCAGAAATTTCTTTTGGGATACGAGTATCTCCTTTCCGATGCACTATTCCTTCTTTACTGCATCCCTCGCTCCCTCGTATTGACGAATTAACACAGACTTTGGGTCTCTATGAATTACTATGGGTTCTATGAGATCTCCTTCTAAATCGAGTAACGTTTCTATGGAAACGACAGGATTTTCTTTTGGGATACGAGTAGCTCCTTTCCGATGCACTATTCCTTCTTTACTGCAACCCTCGCTCCCTCGCATTGACGAATAAACACAGAAACTACGTCGCTATGAAATACTATGGGTTATATGAGATCTACTTCTAAATCGAGTAACGTTTCTATGGAAACGACAGGATTTTCTTTTGGGATACGAGTATCTCCTTCCAATGCACTATTCCTTCTTAACTGCATCCCTCGCTCCCTCGCATTGACGAATTAACACAGAAACTGCGTCGCTATGAAATACTATGGGTTCTATGACATCTCCTTCTAAATCTAGAAACGTTTCTATGGAAAGGAAAGGATTTCCATTTGGGATACGAGGATCTCCTTCCGATGCACTATTCCTTCTTTACTGCATCCCTCGCTCCCTCGCATTGACGAATTAACACAGAAACTGCGTCGCTATGAAATACTATGGGTTCTATGAGATCTCCTTCTAAATCGAGTCACGTTTCTATGGAAACGCCAGGATTTTTTTTTGGGATACGAGTAGCTCTTTTCCGATGCCCTATTCCTTCTTTACTGCACCACTCGCTCCCTCACATTGACGAATTAAAACTGAAATAGCGTCGCTATGAAATACCATGGGTTCTATGACTTCTCCATCTACATCGAGTAACGTTTCTATGGAAACGACAGGATTTTCTTTTGGGATACGAGTATCTCCTTTCCGATGCACTATTCCTTCTTTACTGCATCCCTCGCTCCCTCGCATTGACGAATTAACACAGAAACTGCGTCGCTATGAAATACTATGGGTTCTATGACTTCTCCTTCTAAATCGAGTAACGTTTCTATGCAAACGACAGGATTTTCTTTTGGGATACGGGTAGCTCCTTTCCGATGCACTATTCCTTCCTTACTGCATCCCTCGCTCCCTCGCATTGACGAATTAACACAGAAATTGCGTCGCAATGAAATACTATGGGGTCTATGACTTCTCCATCTAAATCGAGTAACGTTTCTATGGAAACGCCAGGGTTTTCTTTTGGGATACGAGTAGCTCCTTTCCGATGCACTATTCCTTCTTTACTGCTTCATTCGCTCCCTCACATTGACGAATTAACACAGAAATTGCGTCACTATGAAATAATATGGGTTCTATGTCTTCTCCATCTAAATCGAGTAACGTTTCTTTGGAAACGATAGAATTTTCTTTTGGGATACGAGTATCTCCTTTCCGATGCACTATTACTTCTTTACTGCATCCCTCCCTCCCTCGCATTGACGAATTAACACAGAAACTGCGTCGCTATGAAATACTATGGGTTCTATGAGATCTCCTTCTAAATCGAGTAACGTTTCCATGGAAACGACAGGATTTTCTTTTGGGATACGAGTATCTCCTTTCCGATGCTCTATTCCTTCTTTACTGCATCCCTCGCTCCCTCGCATTGACGAATTAACACAGAAATTGCGTCGCTATGATATACTATGGGTTCTATGACTTCTCCTTCTAAATCGAGTAACGTTTCTATGGAAACGACAGGATTTTCTTTTGGGATACGAGTAGCTCCTTTCCGATGCACTATTCCTTCTTTACTGCATCCCTCGCTCCCTCGCATTGACGAATTAACACGGAAATTGCGTCGCAATGGAATACTATGGGTTCTATGAGATCTCCTTCTAAATCGAGTAACGTTTCTATGGAAACGACAGGATTTTCTTTTGGGATACGAGTATCTCCTTTCCGATGACCTATTCCTTCTTTACTGCATCCCTCGCTCCCTGCATTGACGAATTAACACAGAAATTGCGTCGCTATGAAATACTATGGGTTCTATGAGATCTCCTTCTAAATCGAGTAACGTTTCTATGGAAACGCCAGGATTTTCTTTTGGGATACCAGTGTCTCCTTTCCGATGCACTATTCCTTCTTTACTGCATCCCTCGCTCCCTCGCATTGACGAATTAACACAGAAATTGCGTCGCTATGAAATACTATGGGTTCTATGACTTCTCCTTCTAAATCGAGTAACGTTTCTATGGAAACTCCAGGATTTTCTTTTGGGATACGAGTATCTCCTTTCCGATGCACTATTCCTTCTTTACTGCATCCCTCGCTCCCTCGCATTGACGAATTAACACAGAAATTGCGTCGCAATGGAATACTATGGGTTCTATGAGATCTCCTTCTAAATCGAGTAACGTTTCTATGGAAACGACAGGATTTTCATTTGGGATACGAGTATCTCCTTTCCGATGCACTATTCCTTCTTTACTGCATCCCTCGCTCCCTCACATTGACGAATTAACACAGAAATTGCGTCGCTATGAAATACTATGGGTTCTATGACCTCTCCATCTAAATCGAGTAACGTTTCTATGGAAACGCCAGGATTTTCTTTTGGGATACGAGTATCTCCTTTCCGATGCACTATTCCTTCTCTACTGCATCCCACGCTCCCTCGCGTTGACGAATTAACACAGAAATTTCGTCACTATGAAATACTATGGGTTCTATGACTTCTCCTTCTAAATCGAGTAACGTTTCTATGGAAACGCCAGGATTTTCTTTTGGGATACGAGTATCTCCTTTCCGATGCACTATTCCTTCTTTACTGCATCCCTCGCTCCCTCACATTGACGAATTGACACACAAATTGCGTCGCTATGAAATACTATGGGTTCTATGAGATCTCCTTCTAAATCGTGTAACGTTTCTATGGAAACGCCAGGATTTTCTTTTGGGATACGAGTATCTCCTTTCCGATGCACTATTCCGTCTTTACTGCATCCCTCGCTCCCTCGCATTGACGAATTAACACAGAAACTGCGTCGCTATGAGATACTATGGGATCTATGACATCTCCTTCTAAATCTAGTAACGTTTCTATGGAAAGGAAAGCATTTCTATTTGGGATACGAGTATCTCCTTCCGATGCACTATTCCTTCATTACTGCATCCCTCGCTCCCTCGCATTGACGAATTAACACAGAAACTGCGTCGCTATGAAACACTATGGATTCTATGACATCTCCTTCTAAATCTAGTAACGTTTCTATGGAAAGGAAAGGATTTCCATTTGGGATACGACTATCTCCATTCCGATGCACTATTCCTTCTTTACTGCATCCCTCACTCCCTCGCATTGACGAATTAACACAGAAATTGCGTCGCTATGAAATAGTATGGGTTCTATGAGATCTCCTTCTAAATCGAGTAACGTTTCTATGGAAACGACAGGATTTTCTTTTGGGATACGAGTAGCTCCTTTCCGATGCACTATTCCTTCTTCACTGCATCCCTCGCTCCCTCACATTGACGAATTAACACAGAAATTGCGTCGCTATGAAATACTATGGGTTCTATGACTTCTCCATCTACATCGAGTAACGTTTCTATGGAAACGACAGGATTTTCTTTTGGGATACGAGTATCTCCTTTCCGATGCACTATTCCTTCTTTACTGCATCCCTCGCTCCCTCGCATTGACGAATTAACACAGAAATTGCGTCGCAATGGAATACTATGGGTTTTATGAGATCTCCTTCTAAATCGAGTAACGTTTCTACGGAAACGCCAGGATTTTCTTTTGGGATACGAGTATCTCCTTTCCGATGCACTATTCCTTCATTACTGCATCCCTCGCTCCCTTGCATTGACGAATTAACACAGAAATTGCGTCGCTATGAAATACTATGGGTTCTATGAGATCTCCTACTAAATCGAGAAACGTTTCTATGGAAACGCCAGGATTTTATTTTGGGATACGAGTATCTCCTTTCCTATGCACTATTCCTTCTTTACTGCATCCCTCGCTTCCTCACACTGACGAATTAACACAGAAATTACGTCGCAATGAAATACTATGTGGTCTATGACTTCCCTATCGAAATCGAGTAACGTTTCTACGAAAACGACAGGATTTTCTTTTGGGATACGAGTATCTCCTTTCCGATGCACTACTCCTTCTTTACTGCATCCCTCGGTCCCTCACATTGACGAATTAACACAGAAATTGCGTCGCTATGAAATACTATGGGTTCTATGACTTCTCCTTCTAAATCGAGTAACGTTTCTATGGAAACTCCAGGATTTTCTTTTGGGATACGAGTATCTCCTTACCGATGCACTATTCCTTCTTTACTGCATCCCTCGCTCCCTCACATTGACGAATTAACACAGAAATTGCGTCGCTATGAAATAGTATGGGTTCTATGACTTCTCCATCTAAATCGAGTTACGTTTCTATGGAAACGCAAGGATTTTCTTTTGGGATACGAGTATCTCCTTTCCGATGCACTATTCCTTCTTTACTGCATCCCTCGCTCCCTCACATTTACGAATTAACACAGAAATTGCGTCGCTATGAAGTACTATGGGTTCTATGACTTCTCCATCTAAATCGAGTAACGTTTCTATGGAAACGACAGGATTTTCTTTTGGGATACGAGTAGCTCCTTTCCGATGCACTATTCCTTCTTTATTTTATCCCTCGCTCCCTCACATTGACGAATTAACACAGAAATTGCGTCCCTGTGAAATACTATGGGTTCTATGACTTCTCCATCTAAATCGAGTAACGTTTCTATGGAAACGACAGGATTTTCTTTTGGGATACGAGTATCTCCTTTCCGATGCACTATTCCTTCTTTACTGCATTCCTCGCTCCCTCGCATTGACGAATTAACACAGAAACTGCGTCGCTATGAAATACTATGGGTTCTATGACTTCTCCTTCTAAATCGAGTAACGTGTCTATGGAAATGACAGGATTTTCTTTTGGGATACGAGTATCTCTTTTCCGATGCAATATTCCTTTTTTACTGCATCCCTCGCTCCCTCGCATTGACGAATTAACACAGAAATTGCGTCACTATGAAATACTATGGGTTCTATGAGATCTCCTTCTAAATCGAGTATCGTTTCTATGGAAACGCCAGGATTTTCTTTTGGGATACGAGTATCTCCTTTCCGATGCATTATTCCTTCCTTACTGCATCCCTCGCTCCCTCGCATTGACGAATTAACACAGAAATTGCGTCGCTATGAAATACTATGGGTTCTATGACTTCTCCTTCTAAATCGAGAACGTTTCTATCGAAACGCCAGGATTTTCTTTTGGGGTACGAGTATCTCCTTTCCGATGCACTATTCCTTCTTTACTGCATACCTCGGTCCCTCACATTGACGAATTAACACAGAAATTGCGTCGCTATGAAAGACTATGTGTTCTATGACTTCTCCATCTAAATCGAGTAACGTTTCTATGGAAACGACAGGATTTTCTTTTGGGATACGAGTATCTCCTTTCCGATGCACTATTCCTTCTTTACTGCATCCCTCGGTCCCTCACATTGACGAATTAACACAGAAATTGCGTCGCTATGAAATACTATGGGTTCTATGAGATCTCCTTCCAAATCGAGTAACGTTTCTATCGAAACGCCAGGATTTTCTTTTCGGATACGAGTATCTCCTTTCCGATGCACTATTCCTTCTTTACTGCATCCCTCGCTCCCTCACATTGACGAATTAACACAGAAATTGCGTCGCTATGAAATACTATGGGTTCTATGAGATCTCCTTCTAAATCGAGTAACGTTTCTATGGAAACGCCAGGATTTCCTTTTGGGATACGAGTATCTCCTATCCGGTGCACTATTCCTTCTTTACTGCATCCCTCGCTCCCTCGCATTGACGAATTAACACAAAAACTGCGTCGCTATGAAATACTATGGGTTCTATGACATCTCCTTCTAAATCGAGTAACGTTTCTATGGAAACGACAGGATTTTCTTTTGGGATACGAGTATCTCCTTTCCGGTGCACTATTCCTTCTTTACTGCATCCCTCGCTCCCTCGCATTGACGAATTAACACAGAAATTGCGTCGCTATGAAATACTATGGGTTCTATGAGATCTCCTTCTAAATCGAGTAACGTTTCTATGGAAACGCCAAGATTATCTTTTGGGATACGAGTACCTCCTTTCCGATGCACTATTCCTTCTTTACTGCATCCCTCGCTCGCTCGCATTGACGAATTAACACAAAAACTGCGTCGTTATCAAATACTATGGGTTCTATGAGATCTCCTTCTAAATCGAGTAACGTTTCTTTGGAAACGACAGGATTTTCTTTTGGGATACGAGTATCTCCTTTCCGGTGCACTATTCCTTCTTTACTGCATCCCTCGCTCCCTCGCATTGACGAATTAACACAGAAACTGCGTCGCTATGGAATACTATGGGTTCTATGACATCTCCTTCTACATCTAGTAACGTTTCTATGGAAAGGAAAGGATTTCCATTTGGGATACGAGTATCTCCTTTCCGATGCACTATTCCTTCTTTACTGCATCCCTCGCTCCCTCACATTGACGAATTAACACAGAAACTGCGTCGCTATGATATACTATGGGTTCTATGACATCTCCTTCTAAATCGAGTAACGTTTCTATGGAAACGACAGGATTTCCATTTGGGATACGAATATTTCCTTTCCGATGCACTATTCCTTCTTTATTGCATCCCTCGCTTCCTCACATTGACGAATTAACACAGAAATTGCGTCGCAATGAAATACTATGGGTTCTATGACTTCTCCTTCTAAATCGAGTTACGTTTCTATGGAAACGCCAGGATTTTCTTTTGGGATACGAGTATCTCCTTTCCGATGAACTATTCCTTCTTTACTGCATCCCTCGCTCCCTCACATTGACGAATTAACACAGAAATTACGTCGCTATGAAGTACTATGGGTTCTATGACTTCTCCATCTAAATCGAGTAACGTTTCTATGGAAACGACAGGATTTTCTTTTGGGATACGAGTAGCTCCTTTCCGATGCACTATTCCTTCTTTATTTTATCCCTCGCTCCCTCACATTGACGAATTAACACAGAAATTGCGTCGCTGTGAAATACTATGGGTTCTATGACTTCTCCATCTAAATCGAGTAACGTTTCTATGGAAACGACAGGATTTTCTTTTGGGATACGAGTAGCTCCTTTCCGATGCACTATTCCTTCTTTACTGCATCCCTCGCTCCCTCGCATTGACGAATTAACACAGAAACTGCGTCGCTATGTAATACTATGGGTTCTATGAGATCTCCTTCTAAATCGAGTAACGTTTCTATGCAAACGACAGGATTTTCTTTTGGGATACGAGTAGCTCCTTTCCGATGCACTATTCCTTCCTTACTGCATCCCTCGCATCCCTCGCATTGACGAATTAACACAGAAATTGCGTCGCAATGGAATACTATGGGTTCTATGAGATCTCCTTCTAAATCGAGTAACGTTTCTATGGAAACGCCAGGATTTTCTTTTGGGATACGAGTATCTCCTTTCCGATGCACTATTCCTTCTTTACTGCATCCCTCGCTCCCTCACATTGACGAATTAACACAGAAATTGCGTCGCTATGAAATACTATGGGTTCTATGACCTCTCCATCTAAATCGAGTAACGTTTCTATGGAAACGCCAGGATTTTCTTTTGGGATACGAGTATCTCCTTTCCGATGCACTAATCCTTCTCTACTGCATCCCACGCTCCCTCGCATTGACGAATTAACACAGAAATTGCGTCGCTATGAAATACTAAGTGTTCTATGGGATCTCCTTCTAAATCAAGTAACGTTTCTATGGAAACGCCAGGATTTTCTTTTGGGATACGAGTATCTCCTTTGCGATGCACTATTCCTTCTTTACTGCATCCCTCGGTCCCTCGCATTGACGAATTAACACAGAAATTGCGTCGCTATGAAATACTATGGGGTCTATGACTTCTCCATCTAAATCGAGTAACGTTTCTATGGAAACGCCAGGGTTATCTTTTGGGATACGAGTAGCTCCTTTCCGATGCACTATTCCTTCTTTACTGCTTCACTCGCTCCCTCACATTGACGAATTAACACAGAAATTGCGTCACTATGAAATAATATGGGTTCTATGTCTTCTCCATCTAAATCGAGCAACGTTTCTTTGGAAACGATAGAATTTTCTTTTGGGATACGAGTATCTCCTTTCCGATGCACTATTCCTGCATTACTGCATCCCTCGCTCCCTCGCATTGACGAATTAACACAGAAATTGCGTCGCTATGAAATACTATGGGTTCTATGACTTCTCCTTCTAAATCGAGTAACGTTTCTATGGAAACGCCAGGATTTTCTTTTGGGATACGAGTATCTCCTTTGCGATGCACTATTCCTTCTTTACTGCATCCCTCGCTCCCTCGCATTGACGAATTAACACAGAAATTGCGTCGCTATGAAATACTATGGGGTCTATGACTTCTCCATCTAAATCGAGTAACGTTTCTATGGAAACGCCAGGGTTTTCTTTTGGGATACGAGTAGCTCCTTTCCGATGCACTATTCCTTCTTTACTGCATCCCTCGCTCCCTCGCATTGACGAATTAACACAGAAATTGCGTCGCAATGGAATACTATGGGTTCTATGAGATCTCCTTCTAAATCGAGTAACGTTTCTATGGAAACGCCAGGATTTTCTTTTGGGATACGAGTATCTCCTTTCCGATGCCCTATTCGTTCTTTACTGCATCCCTCGCTCCCTGCATTGACGAATTAACACAGAAATTGCGTCGCTATGAAATACTATTTGTTCTATGAGATCTCCTTCTAAATCGAGTAACGTTTCTATGGAAACGCAAGGATTTTCTTTTGGGATACGAGTATCTCCTTTCCGATGCACTATTCCTTCTTTACTGCATCCCTCGCTCCCTCGCATTGACGAATTAACACAGAAATTGCGTCGCTATGAAATACTATGGGTTCTATGACTTCTCCTTCTAAATCGAGTAACGTTTCTATGGAAACGACAGGATTTTCTTTTGGGATACGAGTAGCTCCTTTCCGATGCACTATTACTTCTTTACTGCATCCCTCGCTCCCTCACATTGACGAATTAACACAGAAACTGCGTCGCTATGAAATACTATGGGTTCTATGACTTCTCCTTCTAAATCGAGTAACGTTTCTATGGAAACGACAGGATTTTCTTTTGGGATACGAGTATCTCCTTTCCGATGCTCTATTCCTTCTTTACTGCATCCCTCGCTCCCTGCATTGACGAATTAACACTGAAATTGCGTCGCTATGAAATACTATGCGTTCTATGAGATCTCCTTCTAAATCGAGTAACGTTTCTATGGAAACGCCAGGATTTTCTTTTGGGATACGAGTATCTCCATTCCGATGCACTATTCCTTCTTTACTGCATCCCTCGCCCCCTCGCATTGACGAATTAACACAGAAATTGCGTCGCTATGAAATACTATGGGTTCTATGAGATCTCCTACTAAATCGAGTAACGTTTCCGTGGAAACGCCAGGATTTTATTTTGGGATACGAGTATCTCCTTTCCGATGCACTATTCCTTCTTTACTGCATCCCACGCTCCCTCACATTGACGAATTAACACATAAATTGCGTCGCAATGAAATACTATGTGTTCTATGACTTCTCCAACTAAATCGAGTAACGTTTCTACGGAAACGACAGGATTTTCTTTTGGGATACGAGTATCTCCTTTCCGATGCACTATTCCTTCTTTACTGCATCCCTCGCTCCCTCACATTGACGAATTAACACAGAAATTTCGTCGCTATGAAATACTATGGGTTCTATGACTTCTCCTTCTAAATCGAGTAACGTTTCTATGGAAACGCCAGGATTTTCTTTTGGGATACGAGTATCTCCTTTCCGATGCACTATTCCTTCTTTACTGCATCCCTCGCTCCCTCACATTGACGAATTGACACACAAATTGCGTCGCTATGAAATACTATGGGTTCTATGAGATCTCCTTCTAAATCGTGTAACGTTTCTATGGAAACGCCAGGATTTTCTTTTGGGATACGAGTATCTCCTTTCCGATGCACTATTCCGTCTTTACTGCATCCCTCGCTCCCTCGCATTGACGAATTAACACAGAAACTGCGTCGCTATGAGATACTATGGGATCTATGACATCTCCTTCTAAATCTAGTAACGTTTCTATGGAAAGGAAAGCATTTCTATTTGGGATACGAGTATCTCCTTCCGATGCACTATTCCTTCATTACTGCATCCCTCGCTCCCTCGCATTGACGAATTAACACAGAAACTGCGTCGCTATGAAACACTATGGATTCTATGACATCTCCTTCTAAATCTAGTAACGTTTCTATGGAAAGGAAAGGATTTCCATTTGGGATACGACTATCTCCTTTCCGATGCACTATTCCTTCGTTACTGCATCCCTCACTCCCTCGCATTGACGAATTAACACAGAAATTGCGTAGCTATGAAATACTATGGGTTCTATGAGATCTCCTTCTAAATCGAGTAACGTTTCTATGGAAACGACAGGATTTTCTTTTGGGATACGAGTATCTCCTTTCCGATGCACTATTCCTTCTTTACTGCATTCCTCGCTCCCTCGCATTGACGAATTAACACAGAAACTGCGTCGCTATGAAATACTATGGGTTCTATGACTTCTCCTTCTAAATCGAGTAACGTGTCTATGGAAATGACAGCATTTTCTTTTGGGATACGAGTATCTCTTTTCCGATGCAATATTCCTTCTTTACTGCATCCCTCGCTCCCTCGCATTGACGAATTAACACAGAAATTGCGTCACTATGAAATACTATGGGTTCTATGAGATCTCCTTCTAAATCGAGTATCGTTTCTATGGAAACGCCAGGATTTTCTTTTGGGATACGAGTATCTCCTTTCCGATGCATTATTCCTTCCTTACTGCATCCCTCGCTCCCTCGCATTGACGAATTAACACAGAAATTGCGTCGCTATGAAATACTATGGGTTCTATGACTTCTCCTTCTAAATCGAGAACGTTTCTATCGAAACGCCAGGATTTTCTTTTGGGGTACGAGTATCTCCTTTCCGATGCACTATTCCTTCTTTACTGCATCCCTCGGTCCCTCACATTGACGAATTAACACAGAAATTGCGTCGCTATGAAAGACTATGTGTTCTATGACTTCTCCATCTAAATCGAGTAACGTTTCTATGGAAACGACAGGATTTTCTTTTGGGATACGAGTATCTCCTTTCCGATGCACTATTCCTTCTTTACTGCATCCCTCGGTCCCTCACATTGACGAATTAACACAGAAATTGCGTCGCTATGAAATACTATGGGTTCTATGAGATCTCCTTCCAAATCGAGTAACGTTTCTATCGAAACGCCAGGATTTTCTTTTCGGATACGAGTATCTCCTTTCCGATGCACTATTCCTTCTTTACTGCATCCCTCGCTCCCTCACATTGACGAATTAACACAGAAATTGCGTCGCTATGAAATACTATGGGTTCTATGAGATCTCCTTCTAAATCGAGTAACGTTTCTATGGAAACGCCAGGATTTCCTTTTGGGATACGAGTATCTCCTATCCGGTGCACTATTCCTTCTTTACTGCATCCCTCGCTCCCTCGCATGGACGAATTAACTCAAAAACTGCGTCGCTATGAAATACTATGGGTTCTATGACATCTCCTTCTAAATCGAGTAACGTTTCTATGGAAACGACAGGATTTTCTTTTGGGATACGAGTATCTCCTTTCCGGTGCACTATTCCTTCTTTACTGGATCCCTCGCTCCCTCGCATTGACGAATTAACACAGAAATTGCGTCGCTATGAAATACCATGGGTTCTATGAGATCTCCTTCTAAATCGAGTAACGTTTCTATGGAAACGCCAAGATTATCTTTTGGGATACGAGTACCTCCTTTCCGATGCACTATTCCTTCTTTACTGCATCCCTCGCTCGCTCGCATTGACGAATTAACACAAAAACTGCGTCGTTATCAAATACTATGGGTTCTATGAGATCTCCTTCTAAATCGAGTAACGTTTCTATGGAAAGGAAAGGATTTCCATTTGGGATACGAGTATCTCCTTTCCGATGCACTATTCCTTCTTTACTGCATCCCTCGCTCCCTCACATTGACGAATTAACACAGAAACTGCGTCGCTATGATATACTATGGGTTCTATGACATCTCCTTCTAAATCGAGTAACGTTTCTATGGAAACGACAGGATTTCCATTTGGGATACGAGTATTTCCTTTCCGATGCACTATTCCTTCTTTATTGCATCCCTCGCTTCCTCACATTGACGAATTAACACAGAAATTGCGTCGCTATGAAATACTATGGGTTCTATGACTTCTCCTTCTAAATCGAGTAACGTTTCTATGGAAACTAAAGGATTTTCTTTTGGGATACGAGTATCTCCTTTCCGATGTACTATTCCTTCTTTACTGCATCCCTCGCTCCCTCACATTGACGAATTAACACAGAAATTGCGTCGCTATGAAATACTATGGGTTCTATGACTTCTCCATCTAAATCGAGTTACGTTTCTATGGAAACGCCAGGATTTTCTTTTGGGATACGAGTATCTCCTTTCCGATGAACTATTCCTTCTTTACTGCATCCCTCGCTCCCTCACATTGACGAAATAACACAGAAATTGCGTCGCTATGAAGTACTATGGGTTCTATGACTTCTCCATCTAAATCGAGTAACGTTTCTATGGAAACGACAGGATTTTCTTTTGGGATACGAGTAGCTCCTTTCCGATGCACTATTCCTTCTTTATTTTATCCCTCGCTCCCTCACATTGACGAATTAACACAGAAATTGCGTCGCTGTGAAATACTATGGGTTCTATGACTTCTCCATCTAAATCGAGTAACGTTTCTATGGAAACGACAGGATTTTCTTTTGGGATACGAGTAGCTCCTTTCCGATGCACTATTCCTTCTTTACTGCATCCCTCGCTCCCTCGCATTGACGAATTAACACAGAAACTGCGTCGCTATGTAATACTATGGGTTCTATGAGATCTCCTTCTAAAGCTAGTAACGTTTCTATCGAAACGCCAGGATTTTCTTTTCGGATACGAGTATCTCCTTTCCGATGCACTATTCCTTCTTTACGGCATTCCTCGCTCCCTCGCATTGACGAATTAACACAGAAACTGCGTCGCTATGAAATACTATGGGTTCTATGACTTCTCCTTCTAAATCGAGTAACGTTTCTATGCAAACGACAGGATTTTCTTTTGGGATACGAGTAGCTCCTTTCCGATGCACTATTCCTTCCTTACTGCATCCCTCGCATCCCTCGCATTGACGAATTAACACAGAAATTGCGTCGCAATGGAATACTATGGGTTCTATGAGATCTCCTTCTAAATCGAGTAACGTTTCTATGGAACCGCCAGGATTTTCTTTTGGGATACGAGTATCTCCTTTCCGATGCACTATTCCTTCTTTACTGCATCCCTCGCTCCCTCACATTGACGAATTAACACAGAAATTGCGTTGCTATGAAATACTATGGGTTCTATGACCTCTCCATCTAAATCGAGTAACGTTTCTATGGAAACGCCAGGATTTTCTTTTGGGATACGAGTATCTCCTTTCCGATGCACTAATCCTTCTCTACTGCATCCCACGCTCCCTCGCATTGACGAATTAACACAGAAATTGCGTCGCTATGAAATACTAAGTGTTCTATGGGATCTCCTTCTAAATCAAGTAACGTTTCTATGGAAACGCCAGGATTTTCTTTTGGGATACGAGTATCTCCTTTGCGATGCACTATTCCTTCTTTACTGCATCCCTCGCTCCCTCGCATTGACGAATTAACACAGAAATTGCGTCGCTATGAAATACTATGGGGTCTATGACTTCTCCATCTAAATCGAGTAACGTTTCTATGGAAACGCCAGGGTTTTCTTTTGGGATACGAGTAGCTCCTTTCCGATGCACTATTCCTTCTTTACTGCTTCACTCGCTCCCTCACATTGACGAATTAACACAGAAATTGCGTCACTATGAAATAATATGGGTTCTATGTCTTCTCCATCTAAATCGAGCAACGTTTCTTTGGAAACGATAGAATTTTCTTTAAGGATACGAGTATCTCCTTTCCGATGCACTATTCCTGCTTTACTGCATCCCTCGCTCCCTCGCATTGACGAATTAACACAGAAATTGCGTCGCTATGAAATACTATGTGTTCTATGACTTCTCCTTCTAAATCGAGTAACGTTTCTATGGAAACGCCAGGATTTTCTTTTGGGATACGAGTATCTCCTTTGCGATGCACTATTCCTTCTTTACTGCATCCCTCGCTCCCTCGCATTGACGAATTAACACAGAAATTGCGTCGCTATGAAATACTATGGGGTCTATGACTTCTCCATCTAAATCGAGTAACGTTTCTATGGAAACGCCAGGGTTTTCTTTTGGGATACGAGTAGCTCCTTTCCGATGCACTATTCCTTCTTTACTGCATCCCTCGCTCCCTCGCATTGACGAATTAACACAGAAATTGCGTCGCAATGGAATACTATGGGTTCTATGAGATCTCCTTCTAAATCGAGTAACGTTTCTATGGAAACGCCAGGATTTTCTTTTGGGATACGAGTATCTCCTTTCCGATGCCCTATTCGTTCTTTACTGCATCCCTCGCTCCCTGCATTGACGAATTAACACAGAAATTGCGTCGCTATGAAATACTATTTGTTCTATGAGATCTCCTTCTAAATCGAGTAACGTTTCTATGGAAACGCAAGGATTTTCTTTTGGGATACGAGTATCTCCTTTCCGATGCACTATTCCTTCTTTACTGCATCCCTCGCTCCCTCGCATTGACGAATTAACACAGAAATTGCGTCGCTATGAAATACTATGGGTTCTATGACTTCTCCTTCTAAATCGAGTAACGTTTCTATGGAAACGACAGGATTTTCTTTTGGGATACGAGTAGCTCCTTTCCGATGCACTATTCCTTCTTGACTGCATCCCTCGCTCCCTCGCATTGACGAATTAACACAGAAATTGCGTCGCAATGGAATACTATGGGTTCTATGAGATCACCTTCTAAATCGAGTAACGTTTCTATGGAAACGACAGGATTTTCTTTTGGGATACGAGTATCTCCTTTCCGATGCACTATTCCTTCTTTACTGCATCCCTCGCTCCCTCACATTGACGAATTAACACAGAAATTGCGTCGCTATGAAATACTATGGGTTCTATGACCTCTCCATCTAAATCGAGTAACGTTTCTATGGAAACGCCAGGATTTTCTTTTGGGATACGAGTATCTCCTTTCCGATGCACTATTCCTTCTCTACTGCATCCCACGCTCCCTCGCATTGACGAATTAACACAGAAACTGCGTCGCTATGAAATACTAAGTGTTCTATGGGATCTCCTTCTAAATCAAGTAACGTTTCTATGGAAACGCCAGGATTTTCTTTTGGGATACGAGTATCTCCTTTGCGATGCACTATTCCTTCTTTACTGCATCCCTCGCTCCCTCGCATTGACGAATTAACACAGAAATTGCGTCGATATGAAATACTATGGGGTCTATGACTTCTCCATCTAAATCGAGTAACGTTTCTATGGAAACGCCAGGATTTTCTTTTGGGATACGAGTAGCTCCTTTCCGATGCACTATTCCTTCTTTACTGCTTCACTCGCTCCCTCACATTGATGAATTAACACAGAAATTGCGTCACTATGAAATAATATGGGTTCTATGTCTTCTCCATCTAAATCGAGTAACGTTTCTTTGGAAACGATAGAATTTTCTTTTGGGATATGAGTAGCTCCTTTCCGATGCACTATTACTTCTTTACTGCATCCCTCGCTCCCTCACATTGACGAATTAACACAGAAACTGCGTCGCTATGAAATACTATGGGTTCTATGACTTCTCCTTCTAAATCGAGTAACGTTTCTATGGAAACGCCAGGATTTTCTTTTGGGATACGAGTATCTCCATTCCGATGCACTATTCCTTCTTTACTGCATCCCTCGCCCCCTCGCATTGACGAATTAACACAGAAATTGCGTCGCTATGAAATACTATGGGTTCTATGAGATCTCCTTCTAAATCGAGTAACGTTTCCATGGAAACGCCAGGATTTTCTTTTGGGATACGAGTATCTCCATTCCGATGCACTATTCCTTCTTTACTGCATCCCTCGCCCCCTCGCATTGACGAATTAACACAGAAATTGCGTCGCTATGAAATACTATGGGTTCTATGAGATCTCCTTCTAAATCGAGTAACGTTTCCATGGAAACGCCAGGATTTTCTTTTGGGATACGAGTATCTCCTTTCCGATGCACTATTCCTTCTTTACTGCATCCCTCGCTCCATCACATTGACGAATTAACACAGAAATTTCGTCGCTATGAAATACTATGGGTTCTATGACTTCTCCTTCTAAATCGAGTAACGTTTCTATGGAAACGCCAGGATTTTCTTTTGGGATACGAGTATCTCCTTTCCGATGCACTATTCCTTCTTTACTGCATCCCTCGCTCCCTCACATTGACGAATTGACACACAAATTGCGTCGCTATGAAATACTATGGGTTCTATGAGATCTCCTTCTAAATCGTGTAACGTTTCTATGGAAACGCCAGGATTTTCTTTTGGGATACGAGTATCTCCTTTCCGATGCACTATTCCGTCTTTACTGCATCCCTCGCTCCCTCGCATTGACGAATTAACACAGAAACTGCGTCGCTATGAGATACTATGGGATCTATGACATCTCCTTCTAAATCTAGTAACGTTTCTATGGAAAGGAAAGCATTTCTATTTGGGATACGAGTATCTCCTTCCGATGCACTATTCCTTCATTACTGCATCCCTCGCTCCCTCGCATTGACGAATTAACACAGAAACTGCGTCGCTATGAAACACTATGGTTTCTATGACATCTCCTTCTAAATCTAGTAACGTTTCTATGGAAAGGAAAGGATCTCCATTTGGGATACGACTATCTCCTTTCCGATGCACTATGTCTTCGTTACTGCATCCCTCACTCCCTCGCATTGACGAATTAACACAGAAATTGCGTAGCTATGAAATACTATGGGTTCTATGAGATCTCCTTCTAAATCGAGTAACGTTTCTATGGAAACGACAGGATTTTCTTTTGGGATACGAGTATCTCCTTTCCGATGCATTATTCCTTCCTTACTGCATCCCTCGCTCCCTCGCATTGACGAATTAACACAGAAATTGCGTCGCTATGAAATACTATGGGTTCTATGACTTCTCCTTCTAAATCGAGAACGTTTCTATCGAAACGCCAGGATTTTCTTTTGGGGTACGAGTATCTCCTTTCCGATGCACTATTCCTTCTTTACTGCATCCCTCGGTCCCTCACATTGACGAATTAACACAGAAATTGCGTCGCTATGAAAGACTATGTGTTCTATGACTTCTCCATCTAAATCGAGTAACGTTTCTATGGAAACGACAGGATTTTCTTTTGGGATACGAGTATCTCCTTTCCGATGCACTATTCCTTCTTTACTGCATCCCTCGGTCCCTCACATTGACGAATTAACACAGAAATTGCGTCGCTATGAAATACTATGGGTTCTATGAGATCTCCTTCCAAATCGAGTAACGTTTCTATCGAAACGCCAGGATTTTCTTTTCGGATACGAGTATCTCCTTTCCGATGCACTATTCCTTCTTTACTGCATCCCTCGCTCCCTCACATTGACGAATTAACATAGAAATTGCGTCGCTATGAAATACTATGGGTTCTATGAGATCTCCTTCTAAATCGAGTAACGTATCTATGGAAACGCCAGGATTTCCTTTTGGGATACGAGTATCTCCTATCCGGTGCACTATTCCTTCTTTACTGCATCCCTCGCTCCCTCGCATTGACGAATTAACACAAAAACTGCGTCGCTATGAAATACTATGGGTTCTATGACATCTCCTTCTAAATCGAGTAACGTTTCTATGGAAACGACAGGATTTTCTTTTGGGATACGAGTATCTCCTTTCCGGTGCACTATTCCTTCTTTACTGCATCCCTCGCTCCCTCGCATTGACGAATTAACACAGAAATTGCGTCGCTATGAAATACTATGGGTTCTATGAGATCTCCTTCTAAATCGAGTAACGTTTCTATGGAAACGCCAAGATTATCTTTTGGAATACGAGTACCTCCTTTCCGATGCACTATTCCTTCTTTACTGCATCCCTCGCTCGCTCGCATTGACGAATTAACACAAAAACTGCGTCGTTATCAAATACTATGGGTTCTATGAGATCTCCTTCTAAATCGAGTAACGTTTCTTTGGAAACGACAGGATTTTCTTTTGGGATACGAGTATCTCCTTTCCGGTGCACTATTCCTTCTTTACTGCATCCCTCGCTCCCTCGCATTGACGAATTAACACAGAAACTGCGTCGCTATGGAATACTATGGGTTCTATGACATCTCCTTCTACATCTAGTAACGTTTCTATGGAAAGGAAAGGATTTCCATTTGGGATACGAGTATCTCCTTTCCGATGCACTATTCCTTCTTTACTGCATCCCTCGCTCCCTCACATTGACGAATTAACACAGAAACTGCGTCGCTATGATATACTATGGGTTCTATGACATCTCCTTCTAAATCGAGTAACGTTTCTATGGAAACGACAGGATTTCCATTTGGGATACGAGTATTTCCTTTCCGATGCACTATTCCTTCTTTATTGCATCCCTCGCTTCCTCACATTGACGAATTAACACAGAAATTGCGTCGCAATGAAATACTATGGGTTCTATGACTTCTCCTTCTAAATCGAGTAACGTTTCTATGGAAACTCCAGGATTTTCTTTTGGGATACGAGTATCTCCTTTCCGATGTACTATTCCTTCTTTACTGCATCCCTCGCTCCCTCACATTGACGAATTAACACAGAAATTGCGTCGCTATGAAATACTATGGGTTCTATGACTTCTCCATCTAAATCGAGTTACGTTTCTATGGAAACGCCAGGATTTTCTTTTGGGATACGAGTATCTCCTTTCCGATGAACTATTCCTTCTTTACTGCATCCCTCGCTCCCTCACATTGACGAATTAACACAGAAATTGCGTCGCTATGAAGTACTATGGGTTCTATGACTTCTCCATCTAAATCGAGTAACGTTTCTATGGAAACGACAGGATTTTCTTTTGGGATACGAGTAGCTCCTTTCCGATGCACTATTCCTTCTTTATTTTATCCCTCGCTCCCTCACATTGACGAATTAACACAGAAATTGCGTCGCTGTGAAATACTATGGGTTCTATGACTTCTCCATCTAAATCGAGTAACGTTTCTATGGAAACGACAGGATTTTCTTTTGGGATACGAGTAGCTCCTTTCCGATGCACTATTCCTTCTTTACTGCATCCCTCGCTCCCTCGCATTGACGAATTAACACAGAAACTGCGTCGCTATGTAATACTATGGGTTCTATGAGATCTCCTTCTAAATCGAGTAACGTTTCTATCGAAACGCCAGGATTTTCTTTTCGGATACGAGTATCTCCTTTCCGATGCACTATTCCTTCTTTACGGCATTCCTCGCTCCCTCGCATTGACGAATTAACACAGAAACTGCGTCGCTATGAAATACTATGGGTTCTATGACTTCTCCTTCTAAATCGAGTAACGTTTCTATGCAAACGACAGGATTTTCTTTTGGGATACGAGTAACTCCTTTCCGATGCACTATTCCTTCCTTACTGCATCCCTCGCATCCCTCGCATAGACGAATTAACACAGAAATTGCGTCGCAATGGAATACTATGGGTTCTATGAGATCTCCTTCTAAATCGAGTAACGTTTCTATGGAAACGCCAGGATTTTCTTTTGGGATACGAGTATCTCCTTTCCGATGCACTATTCCTTCTTTACTGCATCCCTCGCTCCCTCACATCGACGAATTAACACAGAAATTGCGTCGCTATGAAATACTATGGGTTCTATGACCTCTCCATCTAAATCGAGTAACGTTTCTATGGAAACGCCAGGATTTTCTTTTGGGATACGAGTATCTCCTTTCCGATGCACTAATCCTTCTCTACTGCATCCCACGCTCCCTCGCATTGACGAATTAACACAGAAATTGCGTCGCTATGAAATACTAAGTGTTCTATGGGATCTCCTTCTAAATCAAGTAACGTTTCTATGGAAACGCCAGGATTTTCTTTTGGGATACGAGTATCTCCTTTGCGATGCACTATTCCTTCTTTACTGCATCCCTCGCTCTCTCGCATTGACGAATTAACACAGAAATTGCGTCGCTATGAAATACTATGGGGTCTATGACTTCTCCATCTAAATCGAGTAACGTTTCTATGGAAACGCCAGGGTTTTCTTTTGGGATACGAGTAGCTCCTTTCCGATGCACTATTCCTTCTTTACTGCTTCACTCGCTCCCTCACATTGACGAATTAACACAGAAATTGCGTCACTATGAAATAATATGGGTTCTATGTCTTCTCCATCTAAATCGAGCAACGTTTCTTTGGAAACGATAGAATTTTCTTTTGGGATACGAGTATCTCCTTTCCGATGCACTATTCCTGCTTTACTGCATCCCTCGCTCCCTCGCATTGACGAATTAACACAGAAATTGCGTCGCTATGAAATACTATGGGTTGTATGACTTCTCCTTCTAAATCGAGTAACGTTTCTATGGAAACGCCAGGATTTTCTTTTGGGATACGAGTATCTCCTTTGCGATGCACTATTCCTTCTTTACTGCATCCCTCGCTCCCTCGCATTGACGAATTAACACAGAAATTGCGTCGCTATGAAATACTATGGGGTCTATGACTTCTCCATCTAAATCGAGTAACGTTTCTATGGAAACGCCAGGGTTTTCTTTTGGGATACGAGTAGCTCCTTTCCGATGCACTATTCCTTCTTTACTGCATCCCTCGCTCCCTCGCATTGACGAATTAACACAGAAATTGCGTCGCAATGGAATACTATGGGTTCTATGAGATCTCCTTCTAAATCGAGTAACGTTTCTATGGAAACGCCAGGATTTTCTTTTGGGATACGAGTATCTCCTTTCCGATGCCCTATTCGTTCTTTACTGCATCCCTCGCTCCCTGCATTGACGAATTAACACAGAAATTGCGTCGCTATGAAATACTATTTGTTCTATGAGATCTCCTTCTAAATCGAGTAACGTTTCTATGGAAACGCAAGGATTTTCTTTTGGGATACGAGTATCTCCTTTCCGATGCACTATTCCTTCTTTACTGCATCCCTCGCTCCCTCGCATTGACGAATTAACACAGAAATTGCGTCGCTATGAAATACTATGGGTTCTATGACTTCTCCTTCTAAATCGAGTAACGTTTCTATGGAAACGACAGGATTTTCTTTTGGGATACGAGTAGCTCCTTTCCGATGCACTATTCCTTCTTGACTGCATCCTTCGCTCCCTCGCATTGACGAATTAACACAGAAATTGCGTCGCAATGGAATACTATGGGTTCTATGAGATCTCCTTCTAAATCGAGTAACGTTTCTATGGAAACGACAGGATTTTCTTTTGGGATACGAGTATCTCCTTTCCGATGCACTATTCCTTCTTTACTGCATCCCTCGCTCCCTCACATTGACGAATTAACACAGAAATTGCGTCGCTATGAAATACTATGGGTTCTATGACCTCTCCATCTAAATCGAGTAACGTTTCTATGGAAACGCCAGGATTTTCTTTTGGGATACGAGTATCTCCTTTGCGATGCACTATTCCTTCTTTACTGCATCCCTCGCTCCCTCGCATTGACGAATTAACACAGAAATTGCGTCGATATGAAATACTATGGGGTCTATGACTTCTCCATCTAAATCGAGTAACGTTTCTATGGAAACGCCAGGATTTTCTTTTGGGATACGAGTAGCTCCTTTCCGATGCACTATTCCTTCTTTACTGCTTCACTCGCTCCCTCACATTGATGAATTAACACAGAAATTGCGTCACTATGAAATAATATGGGTTCTATGTCTTCTCCATCTAAATCGAGTAACGTTTCTTTGGAAACGATAGAATTTTCTTTTGGGATACGAGTAGCTCCTTTCCGATGCACTATTACTTCTTTACTGCATCCCTCGCTCCCTCACATTGACGAATTAACACAGAAACTGCGTCGCTATGAAATACTATGGGTTCTATGACTTCTCCTTCTAAATCGAGTAACGTTTCTATGGAAACGACAGGATTTTCTTTTGGGATACGAGTATCTCCTTTCCGATGCTCCATTCCTTCTTTACTGCATCCCTCGCTCCCTGCATTGACGAATTAACACTGAAATTGCGTCGCTATGAAATACTATGCGTTCTATGAGATCTCCTTCTAAATCCAGTAACGTTTCTATGGAAACGCCAGGATTTTCTTTTGGGATACGAGTATCTCCATTCCGATGCACTATTCCTTCTTTACTGCATCCCTCGCCCCCTCGCATTGACGAATTAACACAGAAATTGCGTCGCTATGAAATACTATGTGTTCTATGAGATCTCCTTCTAAATCGAGTAACGTTTCCATGGAAACGCCAGGATTTTATTTTGGGATACGAGTATCTCCTTTCCGATGCACTATTCCTTCTTTACTGCATCCCTCGCTCCCTCACATTGACGAATTAACACAGAAATTGCGTCGCAATGAAATACTATGTGTTCTATGACTTCTCCATCTAAATCGAGTAACGTTTCTACGGAAACGACAGGATTTTCTTTTGGGGTACGAGTATCTCCTTTCCGATGCACTATTCCTTCTTTACTGCATCCCTCGCTCCCTCACATTGACGAATTAACACAGAAATTTCGTCGCAATGAAATACTATGGGTTCTATGACTTCTCTTTCTAAATCGAGTAACGTTTCTATGGAAACGCCAGGATTTTCTTTTGGGATACGAGTATCTCCTTTCCGATGCACTATTCCTTCTTTACTGCATCCCTCGCTCCCTCACATTGACGAATTGACACACAAATTGCGTCGCTATGAAATACTATGGGTTCTATGAGATCTCCTTCTAAATCGTGTAACGTTTCTATGGAAACGCCAGGATTTTCTTTTGGGATACGAGTATCTCCTTTCCGATGCACTATTCCGTCTTTACTGCATCCCTCGCTCCCTCGCATTGACGAATTAACACAGAAACTGCGTCGCTATGAGATACTATGGGATCTATGACATCTCCTTCTAAATCTAGTAACGTTTCTATGGAAAGGAAAGCATTTCTATTTGGGATACGAGTATCTCCTTCCGATGCACTATTCCTTCATTACTGCATCCCTCGCTCCCTCGCATTGACGAATTAACACAGAAACTGCGTCGCTATGAAACACTATGGATTCTATGACATCTCCTTCTAAATCTAGTAACGTTTCTATGGAAAGGAAAGGATTTCCATTTGGGATACGACTATCTCCTTTCCGATGCACTATTCCTTCGTTACTGCATCCCTCACTCCCTCGCATTGAGGAATTAACACAGAAATTGCGTAGCTATGAAATACTATGGGTTCTATGAGATCTCCTTCTAAATCGAGTAACGTTTCTATGGAAACGACAGGATTTTCTTTTGGGATACGAGTAGCTCCTTTCCGATGCACTATTCCTTCTTCACTGCATCCCTCGCTCCCTCACATTGACGAATTAACACAGAAATTGCGTCGCTATGAAATACTATGGGTTCTAGGACTTCTCCATCTACATCGAGTAACGTTTCTATGGAAACGACAGGATTTTCTTTTGGGATACGAGTATCTCCTTTCCGATGCACTATTCCTTCTTTACTGCATCCCTCGCTCCCTCGCATTGACGAATTAACACAGAATCTGCGTCGCTATGAAATACTATGGGTTCTATGACTTCTCCTTCTAAATCGAGTAACGGTTCTATGGAAACGACAGGATTTTCTTTTGGGATACGAGTATCTCCTTTCCGATGCACTATTCCATCTTTACTGAATCCCTCGCTCCCTCGCATTGACGAATTAACACAGAAATTGCGTCGCAATGGAATATAATGGGTTCTATGAGATCTCCTTCTAAATCGAGTAACGTTTCTACGGAAACGCCAGGATTTTCTTTTGGGATACGAGTATCTCCTTTCCGATGCACTATTCCTTCATTACTGCATCCCTCGCTCCCTCGCATTGACGAATTAACACAGAAATTGCGTCGCTATGAAATACTATGGGTTCTATGAGATCTCCATCTAAATCGAGTAACGTTTCTATGGAAACGCCAGGATTTTATTTTGGGATACGAGTATCTCCTTTCCGATGCACTATTCCTTCTTTACTGCATCCCTCGCTTCCTCACACTGACGAATTTACACAGAAATTACGTCGCAATGAAATACTATGTGGTCTATGACTTCCCCATCGAAATCGAGTAACGTTTCTACGAAAACGACAGGATTTTCTTTTGGGATACGAGTATCTCCTTTCCGTTGCACTACTCCTTCTTTACTGCATCCCTCGGTCCCTCACATTGCCGAATTAACACAGAAATAGCGTCGCTATGAAATACTATGGGTTCTATGACTTCTCCTTCTAAATCGAGTAACGTTTCTATGGAAACTCCAGGATTTTCTTTTGGGATACGAGTATCTCCTTTCCGATGCACTATTCCTTCTTTACTGCATCCCTCGCTCCCTCTTATTGACGAATTAACACAGAAATTGCGTCGCTATGAAATACTATGGGTTCTATGACTTCTCCATCGAAATCGAGTTACGTTTCTATGGAAACGCCAGGATTTTCTTTTGGGATACGAGTATCTCCTTTCCGATGCACTATTCCTTCTTTACTGCATCCCTCGCTCCCTCACATTGACGAATTAACACAGAAATTGCGTCGCTATGAAGTACTATGGGTTCTATGACTTCTTCATCTAAATCGAGTAACGTTTCTATGGAAACGACAGGATTTTCTTTTGGGATACGAGTAGCTCCTTTCCGATGCACCATTCCTTCTTTATTTTATCCCTCGCTCCCTCACATTGACGAATTAACACAGAAATTGCGTCGCTGTGAAATACTATGGGTTCTATGACTTCTCCATCTAAATCGAGTAACGTTTCTATGGAAACGCCAGGATTTTCTTTTGGGATACGAGTATCTCCTATCCGGTGCACTATTCCTTCTTTACTGCATCCCTCGCTCCCTCGCATTGACGAATTAACACAAAAACTGCGTCGCTATGAAATACTTTGGGTTCTATGACATCTCCTTCTAAATCGAGTAACGTTTCTATGGAAACGACAGGATTTCCATTTGGGATACGAGTATTTCCTTTCCGATGCACTATTCCTTCTTTATTGCATCCCTCGCTTCCTCACATTGACGAATTAACACAGAAATTGCGTCGCAATGAAATACTATGGGTTTTATGACTTGTCCTTCTAAATCGAGTAACGTTTCTATGGAAACTCCAGGATTTTCTTTTGGGATACGAGTATCTCCTTTCCGATGCACTATTCCTTCTTTACTGCATCCCTCGCTCCCTCACATTGACGAATTAACACAGAAATTGCGTCGCTATAAAATACTATGGGTTCTATGACTTCTCCATCTAAATCGAGTTACGTTTCTATGGAAACGCCAGGATTTTCTTTTGGGATACGAGTATCTCCTTTCCGATGCACTATTCCTTCTCTACTGCATCCCACGCTCCCTCGCATTGACGAATTAACACAGAAATTGCGTCGCTATGAAATACTAAGTGTTCTATGGGATCTCCTTCTAAATCAAGTAACGTTTCTATGGAAACGCCAGGATTTTCTTTTGGGATACGAGTATCTCCTTTGCGATGCACTATTCCTTCTTTACTGCATCCCTCGCTCCCTCGCATTGACGAATTAACACAGAAATTGCGTCGCTATGAAATACTATGGGGTCAATGACTTCTCCATCTAAATCGAGTAACGTTTCTATGGAAACGCTAGGGTTTTCTTTTGGGATACGAGTAGCTCCTTTCCGATGCACTATTCCTTCTTTACTGCTTCACTCGCTCCCTCACATTGACGAATTAACACAGAAATTGCGTCACTATGAAATAATATGGGTTCTATGTCTTCTCCATCTAAATCGAGTAACGTTTCTTTGGAAACGATAGAATTTTCTTTTGGGATACGAGTATCTCCTTTCCGATGCACTATTACTTCTTTACTGCATCCCTCCCTCCCTCGAATTGACGAATTAACACAGAAACTGCGTCGCTATGATATACTATGGGTTCTATGACTTCTCCTTCTAAATCGAGTAACGTTTCTATGGAAACGACAGGATTTTCTTTTGGGATACGAGTAGCTCCTTTCCGATGCACTATTCCTTCTTTACTGCATCCCTCGCTCCCTCGCATTGACGAATTAACACAGAAATTGCGTCGCAATGGAATACTATGGGTTCTATGAGATCTCCTTCTAAATCGAGTAACGTTTCTATGGAAACGCCAGGATTTTCTTTTGGGATACGAGTATCTCCTTTCCGATGCCCTATTCCTTCTTTACTGCATCCCTCGCTCCCTGCATTGACGAATTAACACAGAAATTGCGTCGCTATGAAATACTATGGGTTCTATGAGATCTCCTTCTAAATCGAGTAACGTTTCTATGGAAACGCCAGGATTTTCTTTTGGGATACGAGTATCTCCTTTCCGATGCACTATTCCTTCTTTACTGCATCCCTCGCTCCCTCGCATTGACGAATTAACACAGAAATTGCGTCGCTATGAAATACTATGGGTTCTATGACTTCTCCTTCTAAATCGAGTAACGTTTCTATGGAAACGACAGGATTTTCTTTTGGGATACGAGTAGCTCCTTTTCGATGCACTATTCCTTCTTGACTGCATCCCTCGCTCCCTCGCATTGACGAATTAACACAGAAATTGCGTCGCAATGGAATACTATGGGTTCTATGAGATCTCCTTCTAAATCGAGTAACGTTTCTATGGAAACGACAGGATTTTCTTTTGGGATACGAGTATCTCCTTTCCGATGCCCTATTCCTTCTTTACTGCATCCCTCGCTCCCTGCATTGACGAATTAACACAGAAATTGCGTCGCTATGAAATACTATGGGTTCTATGAGATCTCCTTCTAAATCGAGTAACGTTTCTATGGAAACGCCAGGATTTTCTTTTGGGATACGAGTATCTCCTTTCCGATGCACTATTCCTTCTTTACTGCATCCCTCGCTCCCTCGCATTGACGAATTAACACAGAAATTGCGTCGCAATGAAATACTATGTGTTCTATGACTTATCCATCTAAATCGAGTAACGTTTCTACGGAAACGACAGGATTTTCTTTTGGGATACGAGTATCTCCTTTCCGATGCACTATTCCTTCTTTACTGCATCCCTCGCTCCCTCACATTGACGAATTAACACAGAAATTTCGTCGCTATGAAATACTATGGGTTCTATGACTTCTCCTTCTAAATCGAGTAACGTTTCTATGGAAACGCCAGGATTTTCTTTTGGGATACGAGTATCTCCTTTCCGATGCACTATTCTTCTTTACTGCATCCCTCGCTCCCTCACATTGACGAATTGACACACAAATTTCATCGCTATGAAATACTATGGGTTCTAAGAGATCTCCTTCTAAATCGTGTAACGTTTCTATGGAAACGCCAGGATTTTCTTTTGGGATACGAGTATCTCCTTTCCGATGCACTATTCCGTCTTTACTGCATCCCTCGCTCCCTCGCATTGACGAATTAACACAGAAACTGCGTCGCTATGAGATACTATGGGATCTATGACATCTCCTTCTAAATCTAGTAACGTTTCTATGGAAAGGAAAGCATTTCTATTTGGGATACGAGTATCTCCTTCCGATGCACTATTCCTTCATTACTGCATCCCTCGCTCCCTCGCATTGACGAATTAACACAGAAATTGCGTCGCTATGAAATACTATGGGTTCTATGAGATCTCCTTCTAAATCGAGTAACGTTTCTATGGAAACGACAGGATTTTCTTTTGGGATACGAGTAGCTCCTTTCCGATGCACTATTCCTTCTTCACTGCATCCCTCGCTCCCTCACATTGACGAATTAACACAGAAATTGCGTCGCTATGAAATACTATGGGTTCTATGACTTCTCCATCTACATCGAGTAACGTTTCTATGGAAACGACAGGATTTTCTTTTGGGATACGAGTATCTCCTTTCCGATGCACTATTCCTTCTTTACTGCATTCCTCGCTCCCTCGCATTGACGAATTAACACAGAATCTGCGTCGCTATGAAATACTATGGGTTCTATGACTTCTCCTTCTAAATCGAGTAACGGTTCTATGGAAACGACAGGATTTTCTTTTGGGATACGAGTATCTCCTTTCCGATGCACTATTCCATCTTTACTGAATCCCTCGCTCCCTCGCATTGACGAATTAACACAGAAATTGCGTCGCAATGGAATACTATGGGTTCTATGAGATCTCCTTCTAAATCGAGTAACGTTTCTACGGAAACGCCAGGATTTTCTTTTGGGATACGAGTATCTCCTTTCCGATGCACTATTCCTGCATTACTGCATCCCTCGGTCCCTCGCATTGACGAATTAACACAGAAATTGCGTCGCTATGAAATACTATGGGTTCTATGACTTCTCCTTCTAAATCGAGAACGTTTCTATCGAAACGCCAGGATTTTCTTTTGGGGTACGAGTATCTCCTTTCCGATGCACTATTCCTTTTTTACTGCATCCCTCGGTCCCTCACATTGACAAATTAACACAGAAATTGCGTCGCTATGAAAGACTATGTGTTCTATGACTTCTCCATCTAAATCGAGTAACGTTTCTATGGAAACGACAGGATTTTCTTTTGGGATACGAGTATCTCCTTTCCGATGCACTATTCCTTCTTTACTGCATCCCTCGGTCCCTCACATTGACGAATTAAAACAGAAATTGCGTCGCTATGAAATACTATGGGTTCTATGAGATCTCCTTCCAAATCGAGTAACGTTTCTATCGAAACGCCAGGATTTTCTTTTCGGATACGAGTATCTCCTTTCCGATGCATTATTCCTTCTTTACTGCATCCCTCGCTCCCTCACATTGACGAATTAACACAGAAATTGCATCGCTATGAAATACTATGGGTTCTATGAGATCTCCTTCTAAATCGAGTAACGTTTCTATGGAAACGCCAGGATTTTCTTTTGGGATACGAGTATCTCCTATCCGGTGCACTATTCCATCTTTACTGCATCCCTCGCTCCCTCGCATTGACGAATTAACACAAAAACTGCGTCGCTATGAAATACTATGGTTTCTATGAGATCTCCTTCTAAATCGAGTAACGTTTCTATGGAAACGCCAGGATTTTCTTTTGGGATACGAGTATCTCCTTTCCGGTGCACTATTCCTTCTATACTGCATCCCTCGCTCCCTCGCATTGACGAATTAACACAGAAATTGCGTCGCAATGAAATACTATGCGTTCTATGAGATCTCCTTCTAAATCGAGTAACGTTTCTATGGAAACGCCAAGATTTTCTTTTGGGATACGAGTACCTCCTTTCCGATGCACTATTCCTTCTTTACTGCATCCCTCGCTCGCTCGCATTGACGAATTAACACAAAAACTGCGTCGCTATCGAATACTATGGGTTCTATGAGATCTCATTCTAATTCGAGTAATGTTTCTATGGAAACGACAGGATTTTCTTTTGGGATACGAGTATCTCCTTTCCGGTGCACTATTCCTTCTTTACTGCATCCCTCGCTCCCTCGCATTGACGAATTAACACAGAAACTGCGTCGCTATGGAATACTATGGGTTCTATGACATCTCCTTCTAAATCTAGTAACGTTTCTATGGAAAGGAAAGGATTTCCATTTGGGATACGAGTATCTCCTTTCCGATGCACTATTCCTTCTTTACTGCATCCCTCGCTCCCTCACATTGACGAATTAACACAGAAACTGCGTCGCTATGAAATACTATGGGTTCTATGACATCTCCTTCTAAATCGAGTAACGTTTCTATGGAAACGACAGGATTTCCATTTGGGATACGAGTATTTCCTTTCCGATGCACTATTCCTTCTTTATTGCATCCCTCGCTTCCTCACATTGACGAATTAACACAGAAATTGCGTCGCAATGAAATACTATGGGTTCTATGACTTCTCCTTCTAAATCGAGTAACGTTTCTATGGAAACTCCAGGATTTTCTTTTGGGATACGAGTATCTCCTTTCCGATGCACTATTCCTTCTTTACTGCATCCCTCGCTCCCTCACATTGACGAATTAACACAGAAATTGCGTCGCTATGAAATACTATGGGTTCTATGACTTCTCCATCTAAATCGAGTTACGTTTCTATGGAAACGCCAGGATTTTCTTTTGGGATACGAGTATCTCCTTTCCGATGCACTATTCCTTCTTTACTGCATCCCTCGCTCCCTCACATTGACGAATTAACACAGAAATTGCGTCGCTATGAAGTACTATGGGTTCTATGACTTCTCCATCTAAATCGAGTAACGTTTCTATGGAAACGACAGGATTTTCTTTTGGGATACGAGTAGCTCCTTTCCGATGCACTATTCCTTCTTTATTTTATCCCTCGCTCCCTCACATTGACGAATTAACACAGAAATTGCGTCGCTGTGAAATACTATGGGTTCTATGACTTGTCCATCTAAATCGAGTAACGTTTCTATGGAAACGACAGGATTTTCTTTTGGGATACGAGTAGCTCCTTTCCGATGCACTATTCCTTCTTTACTGCATACCTCGCTCCCTCGCATTGACGAATTAACACAGAAACTGCGTCGCTATGTAATACTATGGGTTCTATGAGATCTCCTTCTAAATCGAGTAACGTTTCTATGGAAACGCCAGGATTTTCTTTTGGGATACGAGTATCTCCTTCCGATGCACTATTGCTTCTTTACTGCATCCCTCGCTCCCTCACATTGACGAATTAACACAGGAATTGCATCGCTATGAAATACTATGGGTTGTATGACTTCTCCATCTAAATCGAGTAACGTTTCTATGGAAACGACAGGATTTTCTTTTGGGATACGAGTATCTCCTTTCCGATGCACTATTCCTTCTTTACTGCATTCCTCGCTCCCTCGCATTGACGAATTAACACAGAAACTGCGTCGCTATGAAATACTATGGGTTCTATGACTTCTCCTTCTAAATCGAGTAACGTGTCTATGGAAATGACAGGATTTTCTTTTGGGATACGAGTATCTCTTTTCCGATGCACTATTCCTTCTTTACTGCACCCCTCGCTCCCTCGCATTGACGAATTAACACAGAAATTGCGTCACTATGAAATACTATGGGTTCTATGAGATCTCCTTCTAAATCGAGTATCGTTTCTATGGAAACGCCAGGATTTTGTTTGGGATACGAGTATCTCCTTTCCGATGCACTATTCCTTCTTTACTGCATCCCTCGCTCCCTCGCATTGACGAATTAACACAGAAATTGCGTCGCTATGAAATACTATGGGTTCTACGAGATCTCCTTCTAAATCGAGAACGTTTCTATGGAAACTCCAGGATTTTCTTTTGGGATACGAGTATCTCCTTTCCGATGCACTATTCCTTCTTTACTGCATCCCTCGCTCCCTCTTATTGACGAATTAACACAGAAATTGCGTCGCTATGAAATACTATGGGTTCTATGACTTCTCCATCGAAATCGAGTTACGTTTCTATGGAAACGCCAGGATTTTCTTTTGGGATACGAGTATCTCCTTTCCGATGCACTATTCCTTCTTTACTGCATCCCTCGCTCCCTCACATTGACGAATTAACACAGAAATTGCGTCGCTATGAAATACTATGGGTTCTATGACTTCTCCATCTAAATCGAGTTACGTTTCTATGGAAACGCCAGGATTTTCTTTTGGGATACGAGTATCTCCTTTCCGATGCACTATTCCTTCTCTACTGCATCCCACGCTCCCTCGCATCGACGAATTAACACAGAAATTGCGTCGCTATGAAATACTAAGTGTTCTATGGGATCTCCTTCTAAATCAAGTAACGTTTCTATGGAAACGCCAGGATTTTCTTTTGGGATACGAGTATCTCCTTTGCGATGCACTATTCCTTCTTTACTGCATCCCTCGCTCCCTCGCATTGACGAATTAACACAGAAATTGCGTCGCTATGAAATACTATGGGGTCAATGACTTCTCCATCTAAATCGAGTAACGTTTCTATGGAAACGCTAGGGTTTTCTTTTGGGATACGAGTAGCTCCTTTCCGATGCACTATTCCTTCTTTACTGCTTCACTCGCTCCCTCACATTGACGAATTAACACAGAAATTGCGTCACTATGAAATAATATGGGTTCTATGTCTTCTCCATCTAAATCGAGTAACGTTTCTTTGGAAACGATAGAATTTTCTTTTGGGATACGAGTATCACCTTTCCGATGCACTATTACTTCTTTACTGCATCCCTCGCTCCCTCGAATTGACGAATTAACACAGAAACTGCGTCGCTATGATATACTATGGGTTCTATGACTTCTCCTTCTAAATCGAGTAACGTTTCTATGGAAACGACAGGATTTTCTTTTGGGATACGAGTATCTCCTTTCCGATGCCCTATTCCTTCTTTACTGCATCCCTCGCTCCCTCGCATTGACGAATTAACACAGAAATTGCGTCGCAATGGAATACTATGGGTTCTATGAGATCTCCTTCTAAATCGAGTAACGTTTCTATGGAAACGCCAGGATATTCTTTTGGGATACGAGTATCTCCTTTCCGATGCACTATTCCTTCTTTACTGCATCCCTCGCTCCCTCGCATTGACGAATTAACACAGAAATTGCGTCGCTATGAAATACTATGGGTTCTATGACTTCTCCTTCTAAATCGAGTAACGTTTCTATGGAAACGACAGGATTTTCTTTTGGGATACGAGTAGCTCCTTTTCGATGCACTATTCCTTCTTGACTGCATCCCTCGCTCCCTCGCATTGACGAATTAACACAGAAATTGCGTCGCAATGGAATACTATGGGTTCTATGATATCTCCTTCTAAATCGAGTAACGTTTCTATGGAAACGACAGGATTTTCTTTTGGGATACGAGTATCTCCTTTCCGATGCCCTATTCCTTCTTTACTGCATCCCTCGCTCCCTGCATTGACGAATTAACACAGAAATTGCGTCGCTATGAAATACTATGGGTTCTATGAGATCTCCTTCTAAATCGAGTAACGTTTCTATGGAAACGCCAGGATTTTCTTTTGGGATACGAGTATCTCCTTTCCGATGCACTATTCCTTCTTTACTGCATCCCTCGCTCCCTCGCATTGACGAATTAACACAGAAATTGCGTCGCAATGAAATACTATGTGTTCTATGACTTCTCCATCTAAATCGAGTAACGTTTCTACGGAAACGACAGGATTTTCTTTTGGGATACGAGTATCTCCTTTCCGATGCACTATTCCTTCTTTACTGCATCCCTCGCTCCCTCACATTGACGAATTAACACAGAAATTTCGTCGCAATGAAATACTATGGGTTCTATGACTTCTCCTTCTAAATCGAGTAACGTTTCTATGGAAACGCCAGGATTTTCTTTTGGGATACGAGTATCTCCTTTCCGATGCACTATTCCTTCTTTACTGCATCCCTCGCTCCCTCACATTGACGAATTGACACACAAATTTCGTCGCTATGAAATACTATGGGTTCTAAGAGATCTCCTTCTAAATCGTGTAACGTTTCTATGGAAACGCCAGGATTTTCTTTTGGAATACGAGTATCTCCTTTCCGATGCACTATTCCGTCTTTACTGCATCCCTCGCTCCCTCGCATTGACGAATTAACACAGAAACTGCGTCGCTATGAAACACTATGGATTCTATGACATCTCCTTCTAAATCTAGTAACGTTTCTATGGAAAGGAAAGGATTTCCATTTGGGATACGACTATCTCCTTTCCGATGCACTATTCCTTCTTTACTGCATCCCTCACTCCCTCGCATTGACGAATTAACACAGAAATTGCGTCGCTATGAAATACTATGGGTTCTATGAGATCTCCTTCTAAATCGAGTAACGTTTCTATGGAAACGACAGGATTTTCTTTTGGGATACGAGTAGCTCCTTTCCGATGCACTATTCCTTCATTACTGCATCCCTCGGTCCCTCGCATTGACGAATTAACACAGAAATTGCGTCGCTATGAAATACTATGGGTTCTATGACTTCTCCTTCTAAATCGAGAACGTTTCTATCGAAACGCCAGGATTTTCTTTTGGGGTACGAGTATCTCCTTTCCGATGCACTATTCCTTCTTTACTGCATCCCTCGGTCCCTCACATTGACGAATTAACACAGAAATTGCGTCGCTATGAAAGACTATGTGTTCTATGACTTCTCCATCTAAATCAAGTAACGTTTCTATGGAAACGACAGGATTTTCTTTTGGGATACGAGTATCTCCTTTCCGATGCACTATTCCTTCTTTACTGCATCCCTCGGTCCCTCACATTGACGAATTAACACAGAAATTGCGTCGCTATGAAATACTATGGGTTCTATGAGATCTCCTTCCAAATCGAGTAACGTTTCTATCGTAACGCCAGGATTTTCTTTTCGGATACGAGTATCTCCTTTCCGATGCATTATTCCTTCTTTACTGCATCCCTCGCTCCCTCACATTGACGAATTAACACAGAAATTGCGTCGCTATGAAATACTATGGGTTCTATGAGATCTCCTTCTAAATCGAGTAACGTTTCTATGGAAACGCCAGGATTTTCTTTTGGGATACGAGTATCTCCTATCCGGTGCACTATTCCTTCTTTACTGCATCCCTCGCTCCCTCGCATTGACGAATTAACACAAAAACTGCGTCGCTATGAAATACTATGGGTTCTAAGAGATCTCCTTCTAAATCGAGTAACGTTTCTATGGAAACGACAGGATTTTCTTTTGGGATACGAGTATCTCCTTTCCGGTGCACTATTCCTTCTTTACTGCATCCCTCGCTCCCTCGCATTGACGAATTAACACAGAAATTGCGTCGCAATGAAATACTATGCGTTCTATGAGATCTCCTTCTAAATCGAGTAACGTTTCTATGGAAACGCCAAGATTTTCTTTTGGGATACGAGTACCTCCTTTCCGATGCACTATTCCTTCTTTACTGCATCCCTCGCTCGCTCGCATTGACGAATTAACAGAAAAACTGCGTCGCTATCAAATACTATGGGTTCTATGAGATCTCATTCTAATTCGAGTAATGTTTCTATGGAAACGACAGGATTTTCTTTTGGGATACGAGTATCTCCTTTCCGGTGCACTATTCTTTCTTTACTGCATCCCTCGCTCCCTCGCATTGATGAATTAACACAGAAACTGCGTCGCTATGGAATACTATGGGTTGTATGACTTCTCCATCTAAATCGAGTAACGTTTCTATGGAAACGACAGGATTTTCTTTTGGGATACGAGTAGCTCCTTTCCGATGCACTATTCCTTCTTTACTGCATACCTCGCTCCCTCGCATTGACGAATTAACACAGAAACTGCGTCGCTATGTAATACTATGGGTTCTATGAGATCTCCTTCTAAATCGAGTAACGTTTCTATGGAAACGCCAGGATTTTCTTTTGAGATACGAGTATCTCCTTCCGATGCACTATTGCTTCTTTACTGCATCCCTCGCTCCCTCACATTGACGAATTAACACAGGAATTGCATCGCTATGAAATACTATGGGTTGTATGACTTCTCCATCTAAATCGAGTAACGTTTCTATGGAAACAACAGGATTTTCTTTTGGGATACGAGTATCTCCTTTCCGATGCACTATTCCTTCTTTACTGCATTCCTCGCTCCCTCGCATTGACGAATTAACACAGAAACTGCGTCGCTATGAAATACTATGGGTTCTATGACTTCTCCTTCTAAATCGAGTAACGTGTCTATGGAAATGACAGGATTTTCTTTTGGGATACGAGTATCTCTTTTCCGATGCACTATTCCTTCTTTACTGCATCCCTCGCTCCCTCGCATTGACGAATTAACACAGAAATTGCGTCACTATGAAATACTATGGGTTCTATGAGATCTCCTTCTAAATCGAGTATCGTTTCTATGGAAACGCCAGGATTTTGTTTGGGATACGAGTATCTCCTTTCCGATGCACTATTCCTTCTTTACTGCATCCCTCGCTCCCTCGCATTGACGAATTAACACAGAAATTGCGTCGCTATGAAATACTATGGGTTCTACGAGATCTCCTTCTAAATCGAGAACGTTTCTATGGAAACGCCAGGATTTTCTTTTGGGGTACGAGTATCTCCCTTCCGATGCACTATTCCTTCTTTACTGCATCCCTCGGTCCCTCACATTGACGAATTAACACAGAAATTGCGTCGCTATGAAAGACTATGTGTTCTATGACTTCTCCATCTAAATCGAGTAACGTTTCTATGTTAACGACAGGATTTTCTTTTGGGATACGAGTATCTCCTTTCCGATGCACTATTCCTTCTTTACTGCATCCCTCGCTCCCTCGCATTGACGAATTAACACAGAAATTGCGTCGCTATGAAATACTATGGGTTCTATGAGATCTCCTTCCAAATCGAGTAACGTTTCTATCGAAACGCCAGGATTTTCTTTTCGGATACGAGTATCTCCTTTCCGATGCACTATTCCTTCTTTACTATATCCCTCGCTCCCTCACATTGACGAATTAACACAGAAATTGCGTCGCTATGAAATACTATGGGTTCTATGAGATCTCCTTCTAAATCGAGTAACGTTTCTATGGAAACGCCAGGATTTTCTTTTGGGATACGAGTATCTCCTATCCGGTGCACTATTCCTTCTTTACTGCATCCCTCGCTCCCTCGCATTGACGAATTAACACAAAAACTGCGTCGCTATGAAATACTATGGGTTCTATGAGATCTCCTTCTAAATCGAGTAACGTTTCTATGGAAACGACAGGATTTTCTTTTGGGATACGAGTATCTCCTTTCCGGTGCACTATTCCTTCTTTACTGCATCCCTCGCTCCCTCGCATTGACGAATTAACACAGAAATTGCGTCGCTATGAAATACTATGGGTTCTATGAGATCTCCTTCTAAATCGAGTAACGTTTCTATGGAAACGCCAAGATTTTCTTTTGGGATACGAGTACCTCCTTTCCGATGCACTATTCCTTCTTTACTGCATCCCTCGCTCGCTCGCATTGACGAATTAACACAAAAACTGCGTCGCTGTCAAATAGTATGGGTTCTATGAGATCTCCTTCTAAATCGAGTAACGTTTCTATGGAAACGACAGGATTTTCTTTTGGGATACGGGTATCTCCTTTCCGGTGCACTATTCCTCCTTTACTGCATCCCTCGCTCCCTCGCATTGACGAATTAACACAGAAACTGCGTCGCTATGGAATACTATGGGTTCTATGACATCTCCTTCTAAATCTAGTAACATTTCTATGGAAAGGAAATGATTTCCATTTGGGATACGAGTATCTCCTTTCCGATGCCCTATTCCTTCTTTACTGCATCCCTCGCTCCCTCACTTTGACGAATTAACACAGAAACTGCGTCGCTATGAAATACTATGGGTTCTATGACATCTCCTTCTAAATCGAGTAACGTTTCTATGGAAACGACAGGATTTCCATTTGGGATACGAGTATTTCCTTTCCGATGCACTATTCCTTCTTTATTGCATCCCTCGCTTCCTCACATTGACGAATTAACACAGAAATTGCGTCGCAATGAAATACTATGGGTTCTATGACTTCTCCATCTAAATCGAGTAACGTTTCTATGGAAACGGCAGGATTTTCTTTTAAGATACGAGTATCTCCTTTCCGTTGCACTATTCCTGCTTTACTGCATCCCTCGCTCCCTCACATTGACGAATTAACACAGAAATTGCTCCGCTGTGAAATACTATGGGTTCTATGAAATCTTCTTCTAAATTAAGTAACGTTTATATGAAAACGACAGGATTTTCTTTTGGATACGGGTATCTCCTTTGCGATGCGCTATTCCTTCCTTACTGCATCCCTCGCTCCCTCACATTGACGAATTAACACAGAAATTGCGTCGCTATGAAATGACTTCTCCTTCTAAATAGAGTAACGTTTCTATGGAAACGACAGGATTTTCTTTTGGGATACGAGTATCTCCTTTCCGATGCACTATTCCTTCTTTACTGCATCCCCCGCTCCCTCACATTGACGAATTAACACAGAATTTGCGTCGCTATGAAATACTATGGGTTTTTTGACTTCTCCTTCTAAATCGAGTAACGTTTCTATGAAAACGACAGGATTTTCTTTTGGAACACGATTATCTCCCTTCCGCTGCCCTATTCCTTCTTTACTGCACCCCTCGCTCCCTTACATTTACGAATTAACACAGAAATTGCGTCGCTGTGAAATTCTATGGGTTGTATGACTTCTCCTTGTAAATAGAGTAACGTTTCTATGGAAACGCCAGGATTTTCTTTTGGGATACGAGTATCTCCTTTGCGATGCACTATTCCTTCTTTACTGCATCCCTCGCTCCCTCGCATTGACGAATTAACACAGAAATTGCGTCGCTATGAAATACTATGGGGTCTATGACTTCTCCATCTAAATTGAGTAACGTTTCTATGGAAACGTCAGGATTTTCTTTTGGGATACGAGTAGCTCCTTTCCGATGCACTATTCCTTCTTTACTGCTCCACTCGCTCCCTCACATTGACGAATTAACACAGAAATTGCGTCACTATGAAATAATATGGGTTCTATGTCTTCTCCATCTAAATCGAGTAACGTCTCTATGGAAACGATAGAATTTTCTTTTGGGATACGAGTATCTCCTTCCGATGCACTATTCCTTCTTTACTGCATCCCTCGCTCCCTCGCATTGACGAATTAACACAGAAATTGCGTCGCTATGAAATACTATGGGTTCTATGACATCTCCTTCTAAATCTAGTAACGTTTCTATGGAAAGGAAAGGATTTCTATTTGGGATACGAGTATCTCCTTCCGATGCACTATTCCCTCTTTACTGCATCCCTCGCTCCCTCGCATTGACGAATTAACACAGAAATTGCGTCGCTATGAAATACTATGGGTTCTATGACTTCTCCATCTACATCGAGTAACGTTTCTATGGAAACGACAGGATTTTCTTTTGGGATACGAGTATCTCCTTTCCGATGCACTATTATTTCTGCATCCCTCGCTCCCTCACATTGACGAATTAACACAGAAATTGCGTCGCTATGAAATACTATGGGTTCTATGACTTCTCCATCTACATCGAGTAACGTTTCTATGGAAACGACAGGATTTTCTTTTTTGATACGAGTATCTCCTTTCCGATGCACTATTCCCTCTTTACTGCATCCCTCGCTCCCTCGCATTGACGAATTAACACAGAAACTGCGTCGCTATGAAATACTACGGGTTCTATGACTTCTCCTTCTAAATCGAGTAACGTTTCTATGGAAACGACAGGATTTTCTTTTGGGATACGAGTATCTCCTTTCCGATGCACTATTCCTTCTTTACTGCATCCCTCGCTCCCTCGCATTGACGAATTAACACAGAAATTGCGTCGCTATGAAATACTATGGGTTCTATGAGATCTCCTTCTAAATCGAGTAACGTTTCTACGGAAACGCCAGGATTTTCTTTTGGGATACGAGTATCTCCTTTCCGATGCACTATTCCTTCTTTACTGCATCCCTCGCTCCCTCGCATTGACGAATTAACACAGAAATTGCGTCGCTATGAAATACTATGCGTTCTATGAGATCTCCTTCTAAATCGAGTAACGTTTCTATGGAAACGCCAGGATTTTCTTTTGGGATACGAGTATCTCCTTTCCGATGCACTATTCCTTCTTTACTGCATCCCTCGCTCCCTCACATTGACGAATTAACACAGAAATTACGTCGCAATGAAATACTATGTGGTCTATGACTTCCCCATCGAAATCGAGTAACGTTTCTACGAAAACGACAGGATTTTCTTTTGGGATACGAGTATCTCCTTTCCGATGCACTACTCCTTCTTTACTGCACCCCTCGCTCCCTCACGTTGACGAATTAACACAGAAATTGCGTCGCTATGAAATACTATGGGTTCTATGACATCTCCTTCTAAATCGAGTAACGTTTCTATGGAAACTCCAGGATTTTCTTTTGGGATACGAGTATCTCCTTTCCGGTGTACTATTCCTTCTTTACTGCATCCCTCGCTCCCTCGCATTGACGAATTAACACAGAAACTGCGTCGCTATGGAATACTATGGGCTCTATGACATCTCCTTCTAAATCTAGTAACGTTTCTATGGAAAGGAAAGGATTTCCATTTGGGATACGAGTATCTCCTTTCCGATGCACTATTCCTTCTTTACTGCATCCCTCGCTCCCTCACATTGACGAATTAACACAGAAACTGCGTCGCTATGAAATACTATGGGTTCTATGACATCTCCTTCTAAATCGAGTAACGTTTCTATGGAAACGACAGGATTTCCATTTGGGATACGAGTATTTCCTTTCCGATGCACTATTCCTTCTTTATTCCATCCCTCGCTTCCTCACATTGACGAATTAACACAGAAATTGCGTCGCAATGAAATACTATGGGTTCTATGACTTCTCCATCTAAATCGAGTAACGTTTCTATGGAAACGGCAGGATTTTCTTTTAAGATACGAGTATCTCCTTTCCGTTGCACTATTCCTTCCTTACTGCATCCCTCGCTCCCTCACATTGACGAATTAACACAGAAATTGCGTCGCTGTGAAATACTATGGGTTCTATGAAATCTTCTTCTAAATTGAGTAACATTTATATGAAAACGACAGGATTTTCTTTTGGATACGGGTATCTCCTTTGCGATGCACTATTCCTTCCTTACTGCATCCCTCGCTCCCTCACATTGACGAATTAACACAGAAATTGCGTCGCTATGAAATACTATGGGTTCTATGACTTGTCCTTCTAAATAGAGTACGTTTCTATGGAAACGACAGGATTTTCTTTTGGGATACGAGTATCTCCTTTCCGATGCACTATTCCTTCTTTACTGCATCCCCCGCTCCCTCACATTGACGAATTAACACAGAAATTGCGTCGCTATGAAATACTATGGGTTCTATGACTTCTCCTTCTAAATCGAGTAACGTTTCTATGAAAACGACAGGATTTTCTTTTGGAACACGATTATCTCCCTTCCGCTGCCCTATTCCTTCTTTACTGCACCCCTCGCTCCCTTACATTTACGAATTAACACAGAAATTGCGTCGCTATGAAATTCTATGGGTTGTATGACTTCTCCTTCTAAATAGAGTAACGTTTCTATGGAAACGCCAGGATTTTCTTTTGGGATACGAGTATCTCCTTTCCGATCCACTATTCCTTCTTTACTGCATCCCTCGCTCCCTCGCATTGACGAATAAACACAGAAATTGCGTCGCTATGAAATACTATGGGGTCTATGACTTCTACATCTAAATCGAGTAACGTTTCTATGGAACCGCCAGGATTTTCTTTTGGGATACGAGTAGCTCCTTTCCGATGCACTATTCCTTCTTTACTGCTTCACTCGCTCCCTCACATTGACGAATTAACACAGAAATTGCGTCACTATGAAATAATATGGGTTCTATGTCTTCTCCATCTAAATCGAGTAACGTCTCTATGGAAACGAGAGAATTTTCTTTTGGGATACGAGTATCTCCTTCCGATGCACTATTCCTTCTTTACTGCATCCCTCGCTCCCTCGCATTGACGAATTAACACAGAAACTGCGTCGCTATGAAATACTATGGGTTCTATGACATCTCCTTCTAAATCTAGTAACGTTTCTATGGAAAGGAAAGGATTTCTATTTGGGATACGAGTATCTCCTTCCGATGCACTATTCCTTCTTTACTGCATCCCTCGCTCCCTCGCATTGACGAATTAACACAGAAACTGCGTCGCTATGAAACACTATGGATTCTATGACATCTCCTTCTAAATCTGGTAACGTTTCTATGGAAAGGAAAGGATTTCCATTTGGGATACGAGTATCTCCTTTCCGATGCACTATTCCTTCTTTACTGCATCCCTCGCTCCCTCGCATTGACGAATTAACACAGAAATTGCGTCGCTATGAAATACTATGGGTTCTATGAGATCTCCTTCTAAATCGAGTAACGTTTCTATGGAAACGACAGGATTTTCTTTTGGGATACGAGTAGCTCCTTTCCGATGCACTATTCCTTCTTTACTGCATCCCTCGCTCCCTCACATTGACGAATTAACACAGAAATTGCGTCGCTATGAAATACTATGGGTTCTATGACTTCTCCATCTACATCGAGTAACGTTTCTATGGAAACGACAGGATTTTCTTTTGGGATACGAGTATCTCCTTTCCGACGCACTATTCCCTCTTTACTGCATCCCTCGCTCCCTCGCAATGACGAATTAACTCAGAAACTGCGTCGCTATGAAATACTATGGGTTCTATGACTTCTCCTTCTAAATCGAGTAACGTTTCTATGGAAACGACAAGATTCTCTTTTGGGATACGAGTATCTCCTTTCCGATGCACTATTCCTTCTTTACTGCATCCCTCGCTCCCTCGCATTGACGAATTAACACAGAAATTGCGTCGCTATGAAATACTATGGGTTCTATGAGATCTCCTTCTAAATCGAGTAACGTTTCTACGGAAACGCCAGGATTTTCTTTTGGGATACGAGTATCTCCTTTCCGATGCACTATTCCTTCTTTACTGCATCCCTCGCTCCCTCGCATTGACGAATTAACACAGAAATTGCATCGCTATGAAATACTATGCGTTCTATGAGATCTCTTTCTAAATCGAGTAACGTTTCTATGGAAACGCCAGGATTTTCTTTTGGGATGCGAGTATCTCCTTTCCGATGCACTATTCCTTCTTTACTGCATCCCTCGCTCCCTCACATTGACGAATTAACACAGAAATTACGTCGCAATGAAATACTATGTGGTCTATGACTTCCCCATCGAAATCGAGTAACGTTTCTACGAAAACGACAGGATTTTCTTTTGGGATACGAGTATCTCCTTTCCGATGCACTACTCCTTCTTTACTGCATCCCTCGCTCCCTCACATTGACGAATTAACACAGAAATTGCGTCGCTATGAAATACTATGGGTTCCATGACATCTCCTTCTAAATCGAGTAACGTTTCTATGGAAACGCCAGGATTTTCTTTTGGGATACGAGTATCTCCTTTCCGGTGCACTATTCCTTCTTTACTGCATCCCTCGCTCCCTCGCATTGACGAATTAACACAGAAACTGCGTCGCTATGGAATACTATGGGTTCTATGACATCTCCTTCTAAATCTAGTAACGTTTCTATGGAAAGGAAAGGAGTTCCATTTGGGATACGAGTATCTCCTTTCCGATGCACTATTCCTTCTTTACTGCATCCCTCGCACCCTCACATTGACGAATTAACACAGAAACTGCGTCGCTATGAAATACTATGGGTTCTATGACATCTCCTTCTAAATCGAGTAACGTTTCTATGGAATCTCCAGGATTTTCTTTTGGGATACGAGTATCTCCTTTCCGATGCACTATTCCTTCTTTATTGCATCCCTCGCTTCCTCACATTGACGAATTAACACAGAAATTGCGTCGCAATGAAATACTATGGGTTCTATGACTTCTCCATCTAAATCGAGTAGCGTTTCTATGGAAACGGCAGGATTTTCTTTTAAGATACGAGTATCTCCTTTCCGTTGCACTATTCCTTCTTTACTGCATCCCTCGCTCCCTCACATTGACGAATTAACACAGAAATTGCGTCGCTGTGAAATACTATGGGTTCTATGAAATCTTCTTCTAAATTGAGTAACGTTTATATGAAAACGACAGGATTTTCTTTTGGATACGGGTATCTCCTTTGCGATGCACTATTCCTTCTTTACTGCACCCCTCGCTCCCTTCCATTTACGAATTAACACAGATATTGCGTCGCTGTGAAATTCTATGGGTTGTATGACTTCTTCTAAATAGAGTAACGTTTCTATGGAAACGACAGGATTTTCTTTTGGGATACGAGTATCTCCTTTCCGATGCACTATTCCTTCTTTACTGCATCCCTCGCCCCCTCGCATTGACGAATTAACACAGAAATTGCGTCGCTATGAAATACTATGGGGTCTATGACTTCTCCATCTAAATCGAGTAACGTTTCTATGGAAACGCCAGGATTTTCTTTTGGGATACGAGTAGCTCCTTTCCGATGCACTATTCCTTCTTTACTGCTTCACTCGCTCCCTCACATTGACGAATTACAACAGAAATTGCGTCACTATGAAATAATATGGGTTCTATGTCTTCTCCATCTAAATCGAGTAACGTCTCTATGGAAACGATAGAATTTTCTTTTGGGATACGAGTATCTCCTTTCCGATGCACTATTACTTCTTTACTGCATCCCTCGCTCCCTCGCATTGACGAATTAACACAGAAACTGCGTCGCTATGAAATACTATGGGTTCTATGACTTCTCCTTCTAAATCGAGTAACGTTTCTATGTAAACGACAGGATTTTCTTTTGGGATACGAGTATCTCCTTTCCGATGCACTATTCCTTCTTTACTGCATCCCTCGCTCCCTGCATTGACGAATTAACACAGAAAATGCGTCGCTATGAAATACTATGCGTTCTATGAGATCTCCTTCTAAATCGAGTAACGTTTCTATGGAAACGCCAGGATTTTCTTTTGGGATACGAGTATCTACTTTCCGATGCACTATTCCTTCTTTACTGCATCCCTCGCTCCCTCGCATTGACGAATTAACACAGAAACTGCGTCGCTATGAAATACTATGGGTTCTATGAGATCTCCTTCTAAATCGAGTAACGTTTCTATGGAAACGACAGGATTTTCTTTTGGGATACGAGTAGCTCCTTTCCGATGCACTATTCCTTCTTTACTGCATCCCTCGCCCCCTCGCATTGACGAATTAACACAGAAACTGCGTCGCTATTAAATACTATGGGTTCTATGACTTCTCCTTCTAAGTCGAGTAACGTTTCTATGGAAACGTCAGGATTTTCTTTTGGGATACGAGTATCTCCTTTCCGATGCACTATTTCTTCTTTACTGCATCCCTCGCTCCCTCACATTGACTAATTAACACAGAAACAGCGTCGCTATGAAATACTATGCGTTCTATGGGATCTCCTTCTAAATCGAGTAACGTTTCTATGGAAACGCCAGGATATTCTTTTGGGATACGAGTATCTCCTTTCCGATGCACTATTCCTTCTTTACTGCATCCCTCGCTCCCTCGCATTGACGAATTAACACAGAAACTGCGTCGCTATGAAATACTATGCGTTCTATGAGATCTCCTTCTAAATCGAGTAACGTTTCTATGGAAACGCCAGGATTTTCTTTTGGGATACGAGTATCTCCTTTCCGATGCACTATTCCTTCTTTACTGCTTCACTCGCTCCCTCACATTGACGAATTACAACAGAAATTGCGTCACTATGAAATAATATGGGTTCTATGTCTTCTCCATCTAAATCGAGTAACGTCTCTATGGAAACGATAGAATTTTCTTTTGGGATTCGAGTATCTCCTTTCCGATGCACTATTCCTTCTTTACTGCATCCCTCGCCCCCTCGCATTGACGAATTAACACAGAAACTGCGTCGCTATGAAATACTATGGGTTCTATGACTTCTCCTTCTAAATCGAGTAGCGTTTCTATGGAAACGACAGGATTTTCTTTTGGGATACGAGTATCTCCTTTCCGACGCACTATTCCCTCTTTACTGCATCCCTCGCTCCCTCGCAATGACGAATTAACTCAGAAACTGCGTCGCTATGAAATACTATGGGTTCTATGACTTCTCCTTCTAAATCGAGTAACGTTTCTATGGAAACGACAGGATTCTCTTTTGGGATACGAGTATCTCCTTTCCGATGCACTATTCCTTCTTTACTGCAACCCTCGCTCCCTCGCATTGACGAATTAACACAGAAATTGCGTCGCTATGAAATACTATGGGTTCTATGAGATCTCCTTCTAAATCGAGTAACGTTTCTACGGAAACGCCAGGATTTTCTTTTGGGATACGAGTATCTCCTTTCCGATGCACTATTGCTTCTTTACTGCATCCCTCGCTCCCTCGCATTGACGAATTAACACAGAAATTGCGTCGCTATGAAATACTATGCGTTCTATGAGATCTCCTTCTAAATCGAGTAACGTTTCTATGGAAACGCCAGGATTTTCTTTTGGGATGCGAGTATCTCCTTTCCGATGCACTATTCCTTCTTTACTGCATCCCTCGGTCCATCACATTGACGAATTAACACAGAAATTACGTCGCAATGAAATACTATGTGGTCTATGACTTCCCCATCGAAATCGAGTAACGTTTCTACGAAAACGACAGGATTTTCTTTTGGGATACGAGTATCTCCTTTCCGATGCACTACTCCTTCTTTACTGCATCCCTCGCTCCCTCACATTGACGAATTAACACAGAAATTGCGTCGCTATGAAATACTATGGGTTCTATGACATCTCCTTCTAAATCGAGTAACGTTTCTATGGAAACTCCAGGATTTTCTTTTGGGATACGAGTATCTCCTTTCCGGTGCACTATTCCTTCTTTACAGCATCCCTCGCTCCCTCGCATTGACGAATTAACACAGAAACTGCGTCGCTATGGAATACTATGGGTTCTATGACATCTCCTTCTAAATCTAGTAACGTTTCTATGGAAAGGAAAGGAGTTCCATTTGGGATACGAGTATCTCCTTTCCGATGCACTATTCCTTCTTTACTGCATCCCTCGCTCCCTCACATAGACGAATTAACACAGAAACTGCGTCGCTATGAAATACTATGGGTTCTATGACATCTCCTTCTAAATCGAGTAACGTTTCTATGGAATCTCCAGGATTTTCTTTTGGGATACGAGTATCTCCTTTCCGTTGCACTATTGCTTCTTTACTGCATCCCTCGCTCCCTCACATTGACGAATTAACACAGAAATTGCGTCGCTGTGAAATACTATGGGTTCTATGAAATCTTCTTCTAAATTGAGTAACGTATATATGAAAACGACAGGATTTTCTTTTGGATACGGGTATCTCCTTTACGATGCACTATTCCTTCTTTACTGCACCCCTCGCTCCATTACATTTACGAATTAACACAGATATTGCGACGCTGTGAAATTCTATGGGTTGTATGACTTCTTCTAAATAGAGTAACGTTTCTATGGAAACGACAGGATTTTCTTTTGGGATACGAGTATCTCCTTTCCGATGCACTATTCCTTCTTTACTGTATCCCTCGCCCCCTCGCATTGACGAATTAACACAGAAATTGCGTCGCTATGAAATACTATGGGGTCTATGACTTCTCCATCTAAATCGAGTAACGTTTCTATGGAAACGCCAGGATTTTCTGTTGGGATACGAGTAGCTCCTTTCCGATGCACTATTCATTCTTTACTGCTTCACTCGATCCCTCACATTGACGAATTACAACAGAAATTGCGTCACTATGAAATAATATGGGTTCTATGTCGTCTCCATCTAAATCGAGTAACGTCTCTATGGAAACGATAGAATTTTCTTTTGGGATACGAGTATCTCCTTTCCGATGCACTATTACTTCTTTACTGCATCCCTCGCTCCCTCGCATTGACGAATTAACACAGAAACTGCGTCGCTATGAAATACTATGGGTTCTATGACTTCTCCTTCTAAATCGAGTAACGTTTCTATGGAAACGACAGGATTTTCTTTTGGGATACGAGTATCTCCTTTCCGATGCACTATTCCTTCTTTACTGCATCCCTCGCTCCCTGCATTGACGAATTAACACAGAAAATGCGTCGCTATGAAATACTATGCGTTCTATGAGATCTCCTTCTAAATCGAGTAACGTTTCTATGGAAACGCCAGGATTTTCTTTTGGGATACGAGTATCTACTTTCCGATGCACTATTCCTTCTTTACTGCATCCCTCGCTCCCTCGCATTGACGAATTAACACAGCAACTGCGTCGCTATGAAATACTATGGGTTCTATGAGATCTCCTTCTAAATCGAGTAACGTTTCTATGGAAACGACAGGATTTTCTTTTGGGATACGAGTAGCTCCTTTCCGATGCACTATTCCTTCTTTACTGCATCCCTCGCCCCCTCGCATTGACGAATTAACACAGAAACTGCGTCGCTATTAAATACTATGGGTTCTATGACTTCTCCTTCTAAATCGAGTAACGTTTCTATGGAAACGACAGGATTTTCTTTTGGGATACGAGTATCTCCTTTCCGATGCACTATTCCTTCTTTACTGCATCCCTCGCTCCCTGCATTGACGAATTAACACAGGAAATGCGTCGCTACGAAATACTATGCGTTCTATGAGATCTCCTTCTAAATCGAGTAACGTTTCTATGGAAACGCCAGGATTTTCTTTTGGGATACGAGTATCTCCTTTCCGATGCACTATTCCCTCTTTACTGCATCCCTCGCTCCCTCGCAGTGACGAATTAACACAGAAATTGCGTCGCTATGAAATACTATGGGTTCTATGAGATCTCCTTCTAAATCGAGTAACGTTTCTATGGAAACGTCAGGATTTTATTTTGGGATACGAGTATCTCCTTTCCGATGCACTATTTCTTCTTTACTGCATCCCTCGCTCCCTCACATTGACTAATTAACACAGAAATTGCGTCGCAATGAAATACTATGTGTTGTATGACTTCTCCATCTAAATCGAGTAACGTTTCTACGGAAACGACAGGATTTTCTTTTGGGATACGAGTATCTCCTTTCCGATGCACTATTCCTTCTTTACTGCATCCCTCGCTCCCTGCATTGACGAATTAACACAGAAACATCGTCGCTATGAAATACTATGCGTTCTATGAGATCTCCTTCTAAATCGAGTAACGTTTCTATGGAAACGCCAGGATTTTCTTTTGGGATACGAGTATCTCCTTTCCGATGCACTATTCCTTCTTTACTGCATCCCTCGCTCCCTCGCATTGACGAATTAACACAGAAACTGCGTCGCTATGAAATACTGTGCGTTCTATGAGATCTCCTTCTAAATCGAGTAACGTTTCTATGGAAACGCCAGGATTTTCTTTTGGGATACGAGTATCTCCTTTCCGATGCACTATTCCTTCTTTACTGCTTCACTCGCTCCCTCACATTGACGAATTACAACAGAAATTGCGTCACTATGAAATAATATGGGTTCTATGTCTTCTCCATCTAAATCGAGTAACGTCTCTATGGAAACGATAGAATTTTCTTTTGGGATTCGAGTATCTCCTTTCCGATGCACTATTCCTTCTTTACTGCATCCCTCGCCCCCTCGCATTGACGAATTAACACAGAAACTGCGTCGCTATGAAATACTATGGGTTCTATGACTTCTCCTTCTAAATCGAGTAACGTTTCTATGGAAACGACAGGATTTTCTTTTGGGATACGAGTAGCTCCTTTCCGATGCACTATTCCTTCTTTACTGCATCCCTCGCCCCCTCGCATTGACGAATTAACACAGAAACTGCGTCGCTATTAAATACTATGGGTTCTATGACTTCTCCTTCTAAGTCGAGTAACGTTTCTATGGAAACGGCAGGATTTTCTTTTGGGATACGAGTATCTCCTTTCCGATGCACTATTCCTTCTTTACTGCATCCCTCGCTCCCTGCATTGACGAATTAACACAGAAAATGCGTCGCTACGAAATACTATGCGTTCTATGAGATCTCCTTCTAAATCGAGTAACGTTTCTATGGAAACGCCAGGATTTTCTTTTGGGATACGAGTATCTCCTTTCCGATGCACTATTCCTTCTTTACTGCATCCCTCGCTCCCTCGCAGTGACGAATTAACACAGAAATTGCGTCGCTATGAAATACTATGGGTTCTATGAGATCTCCTTCTAAATCGAGTAACGTTTCTATGGAAACGTCAGGATTTTCTTTTGGGATACGAGTATCTCCTTTCCGATGCACTATTTCTTCTTTACTGCATCCCTCGCTCCCTCACATTGACTAATTAACACAGAAACAGCGTCGCTATGAAATACTATGCGTTCTATGGGATCTCCTTCTAAATCGAGTAACGTTTCTATGGAAACGCCAGGATATTCTTTTGGGATACGAGTATCTCCTTTCCGATGCACTATTCCTTCTTTACTGCATCCCTCGCTCCCTCGCATTGACGAATTAACACAGAAACTGCGTCGCTATGAAATACTTTTCGTTCTATGAGATCTCCTTCTAAATCGAGTAACGTTTCTATGGAAACGCCAGGATTTTCTTTTGGGATACGAGTATCTCCTTTCCGATGCACTATTCCTTCTTTACTGCTTCACTCGCTCCCTCACATTGACGAATTACAACAGAAATTGCGTCACTATGAAATAATATGGGTTCTATGTCTTCTCCATCTAAATCGAGTAACGTCTCTATGGAAACGATAGAATTTTCTTTTGGGATTCGAGTATCTCCTTTCCGATGCACTATTCCTTCTTTACTGCATCCCTCGCCCCCTCGCATTGACGAATTAACACAGAAACTGCGTCGCTATGAAATACTATGGGTTCTATGACTTCTCCTTCTAAATCGAGTAGCGTTTCTATGGGAACGACAGGATTTTCTTTTGGGATACGAGTATCTCCTTTCCGACGCACTATTCCCTCTTTACTGCATCCCTCGCTCCCTCGCAATGACGAATTAACTCAGAAACTGCGTCGCTATGAAATACTATGGGTTCTATGACTTCTCCTTCTAAATCGAGTAACGTTTCTATGGAAACGACAGGATTCTCTTTTGGGATACGAGTATCTCCTTTCCGATGCACTATTCCTTCTTTACTGCATCCCTCGCTCCCTCGCATTGACGAATTAACACAGAAATTGCGTCGCTATGAAATACTATGGGTTCTATGAGATCTCCTTCTAAATCGAGTAACGTTTCTACGGAAACGCCAGGATTTTCTTTTGGGATACGAGTATCTCCTTTCCGATGCACTATTCCTTCTTTACTGCATCCCTCGCTCCCTCGCATTGACGAATTAACACAGAAATTGCGTCGCTATGAAATACTATGCGTTCTATGAGATCTCCTTCTAAATCGAGTAACGTTTCTATGGAAACGCCAGGATTTTCTTTTGGGATGCGAGTATCTCCTTTCCGATGCACTATTCCTTCTTTACTGCATCCCTCGGTCCATCACATTGACGAATTAACACAGAAATTACGTCGCAATGAAATACTATGTGGTCTATGACTTCCCCATCGAAATCGAGTAACGTTTCTACGAAAACGACAGGATTTTCTTTTGGGATACGAGTATCTCCTTTCCGATGCACTACTCCTTCTTTACTGCATCCCTCGCTCCCTCACATTGACGAATTAACACAGAAATTGCGTCGCTATGAAATACTATGGGTTCTATGACATCTCCTTCTAAATCGAGTAACGTTTCTATGGAAACTCCAGGATTTTCTTTTGGGATACGAGTATCTCCTTTCCGGTGCACTATTCCTTCTTTACAGCATCCCTCGCTCCCTCGCATTGACGAATTAACACAGAAACTGCGTCGCTATGGAATACTATGGGTTCTATGACATCTCCTTCTAACTCTAGTAACGTTTCTATGGAAAGGAAAGGAGTTCCATTTGGGATACGAGTATCTCCTTTCCGATGCACTATTCCTTCTTTACTGCATCCCTCGCTCCCTCACATAGACGAATTAACACAGAAACTGCGTCGCTATGAAATACTATGGGTTCTATGACATCTCCTTCTAAATCGAGTAACGTTTCTATGGAATCTCCAGGATTTTCTTTTGGGATACGAGTATCTCCTTTCCGTTGCACTATTGCTTCTTTACTGCATCCCTCGCTCCCTCACATTGACGAATTAACACAGAAATTGCGTCGCTGTGAAATACTATGGGTTCTATGAAATCTTCTTCTAAATTGAGTAACGTATATATGAAAACGACAGGATTTTCTTTTGGATACGGGTATCTCCTTTACGATGCACTATTCCTTCTTTACTGCACCCCTCGCTCCATTACATTTACGAATTAACACAGATATTGCGTCGCTGTGAAATTCTATGGGTTGTATGACTTCTTCTAAATAGAGTAACGTTTCTATGGAAACGACAGGATTTTCTTTTGGGATACGAGTATCTCCTTTCCGATGCACTATTCCTTCTTTACTGTATCCCTCGCCCCCTCGCATTGACGAATTAACACAGAAATTGCGTCGCTATGAAATACTATGGGGTCTATGACTTCTCCATCTAAATCGAGTAACGTTTCTATGGAAACGCCAGGATTTTCTTTTGGGATACGAGTAGCTCCTTTCCGATGCACTATTCATTCTTTACTGCTTCACTCGATCCCTCACATTGACGAATTACAACAGAAATTGCGTCACTATGAAATAATATGGGTTCTATGTCGTCTCCATCTAAATCGAGTAACGTCTCTATGGAAACGATAGAATTTTCTTTTGGGATACGAGTATCTCCTTTCCGATGCACTATTACTTCTTTACTGCATCCCTCGCTCCCTCGCATTGACGAATTAACACAGAAACTGCGTCGCTATGAAATACTATGGGTTCTATGACTTCTCCTTCTAAATCGAGTAACGTTGATATGGAAACGACAGGATTTTCTTTTGGGATACGAGTATCTCCTTTCCGATGCACTATTCCTTCTTTACTGCATCCCTCGCTCCCTGCATTGACGAATTAACACAGAAAATGCGTCGCTATGAAATACTATGCGTTCTTTGAGATCTCCTTCTAAATCGAGTAACGTTTCTATGGAAACGCCAGGATTTTCTTTTGGGATACGAGTATCTACTTTCCGATGCACTATTCCTTCTTTACTGCATCCCTCGCTCCCTCGCATTGACGAATTAACACAGCAACTGCGTCGCTATGAAATACTATGGGTTCTATGAGATCTCCTTCTAAATCGAGTAACGTTTCTATGGAAACGACAGGATTTTCTTTTGGGATACGAGTAGCTCCTTTCCGATGCACTATTCCTTCTTTACTGCATCCCTCGCCCCCTCGCATTGACGAATTAACACAGAAACTGCGTCGCTATTAAATACTATGGGTTCTATGACTTCTCCTTCTAAATCGAGTAACGTTTCTATGGAAACGACAGGATTTTCTTTTGGGATACGAGTATCTCCTTTCCGATGCACTATTCCTTCTTTACTGCATCCCTCGCTCCCTGCATTGACGAATTAACACAGGAAATGCGTCGCTACGAAATACTATGCGTTCTATGAGATCTCCTTCTAAATCGAGTAACGTTTCTATGGAAACGCCAGGATTTTCTTTTGGGATACGAGTATCTCCTTTCCGATGCACTATTCCCTCTTTACTGCATCCCTCGCTCCCTCGCAGTGACGAATTAACACAGAAATTGCGTCGCTATGAAATACTATGGGTTCTATGAGATCTCCTTCTAAATCGAGTAACGTTTCTATGGAAACGTCAGGATTTTATTTTGGGATACGAGTATCTCCTTTCCGATGCACTATTTCTTCTTTACTGCATCCCTCGCTCCCTCACATTGACTAATTAACACAGAAATTGCGTCGCAATGAAATACTATGTGTTGTATGACTTCTCCATCTAAATCGAGTAACGTTTCTACGGAAACGACAGGATTTTCTTTTGGGATACGAGTATCTCCTTTCCGATGCACTATTCCTTCTTTACTGCATCCCTCGCACCCTGCATTGACGAATTAACACAGAAACATCGTCGCTATGAAATACTATGCGTTCTATGAGATCTCCTTCTAAATCGAGTAACGTTTCTATGGAAACGCCAGGATTTTCTTTTGGGATACGAGTATCTCCTTTCCGATGCACTATTCCTTCTTTACTGCATCCCTCGCTCCCTCGCATTGACGAATTAACACAGAAACTGCGTCGCTATGAAATACTGTGCGTTCTATGAGATCTCCTTCTAAATCGAGTAACGTTTCTATGGAAACGCCAGGATTTTCTTTTGGGATACGAGTATCTCCTTTCCGATGCACTATTCCTTCTTTACTGCTTCACTCGCTCCCTCACATTGACGAATTACAACAGAAATTGCGTCACTATGAAATAATATGGGTTCTATGTCTTCTCCATCTAAATCGAGTAACGTCTCTATGGAAACGATAGAATTTTCTTTTGGGATTCGAGTATCTCCTTTCCGATGCACTATTCCTTCTTTACTGCATCCCTCGCCCCCTCGCATTGACGAATTAACACAGAAACTGCGTCGCTATGAAATACTATGGGTTCTATGACTTCTCCTTCTAAATCGAGTAACGTTTCTATGGAAACGACAGGATTTTCTTTTGGGATACGAGTATCTCCTTTCCGATGCACTATTCCTTCTTTACTGCATCCCTCGCTCCCTGCATTGACGAATTAACACAGAAAATGCGTCGCTATGAAATACTATGCGTTCTATGAGATCTCCTTCTAAATCGAGTAACGTTTCTATGGAAACGCCAGGATTTTCTTTTGGGATACGAGTATCTCCTTTCCGATGCACTATTCCTTCTTTACTGCATCCCTCGCTCCCTCCCATTGACGAATTAACACAGAAATTGCGTCGCTATGAAATACTATGGGTTCTATGAGATCTCCTTCTAAATCGAGTAACGTTTCTATGGAAACGCCAGGATTTTATTTTGGGATACGAGTATCTCCTTTCCGATGCACTATTCCTTCTTTACTGCATCCCTCGCTCCCTCACCTTGACTAATTAACACAGAAATTGCGTCGCAATGAAATACTATGTGTTGTATGACTTCTCCATCTAAATCGAGTAACGTTTCTACGGAAACGACAGGATTTTCTTTTGGGATACGAGTATCTCCTTTCCGATGCACTATTCCTTCTTTACTGCATCCCTCGCTTCCTCACAATGACGAATTAACACAGAAATTGCATCGCTATGAAATACTATGGGTTCTATGACTTCTCCTTCTAAATCGAGTAACGTTTCTATGGAAACGACAGGATTTTCTTTTGGGATACGAGTATCTCCTTTCCGATGCACTATTCCTTCTTTACTGCACCCCTCGCTCCCTGCATTGACGAATTAACACCGAAAATGCGTCGCTATGAAATACTATGCGTTCTATGAGATCTCCTTCTAAATCGAGTAACGTTTCTATGGAAACGCCAGGATTTTCTTTTGGGATACGAGTATCTCCTTTCCGGTGCACTATTCCTTCTTTACAGCATCCCTCGCTCCCTCGCATTGACGAATTAACACAGAAACTGCGTCGCTATGGAATACTATGGGTTCTATGACATCTCCTTCTAAATCTAGTAACGTTTCTATGGAAAGGAAAGGAGTTCCATTTGGGATACGAGTATCTCCTTTCCGATGCACTATTCCTTCTTTACTGCATCCCTCGCTCCCTCACATAGACGAATTAACACAGAAACTGCGTCGCTATGAAATACTATGGGTTCTATGACATCTCCTTCTAAATCGAGTAACGTTTCTATGGAATCTCCAGGATTTTCTTTTGGGATACGAGTATCTCCTTTCCGTTGCACTATTCCTTCTTTACTGCATCCCTCGCTCCCTCACATTGACGAATTAACACAGAAATTGCGTCGCTGTGAAATACTATGGGTTCTATGAAATCTTCTTCTAAATTGAGTAACGTTTATATGAAAACGACAGGATTTTCTTTTGGATACGGGTATCTCCTTTCCGATGCACTATTCCTTCTTTACTGCATCCCTCGCTTCCTCACAATGACGAATTAACACAGAAATTGCGTCACTATGAAATACTATGGGGTCTATGACTTCTCCATCTAAATCGAGTAACGTTTCTATGGAACCGCCAGGATTTTCTTTTGGGATACGAGTAGCTCCTTTCCGATGCACTATTCCTTCTTTACTGCTGCACTCGCTCCCTCACATTGACGAATTAACACAGAAATTGCGTCACTATGAAATAATATGGGTTCTATGTCTTCTCCATCTAAATCGAGTAACGTCTCTATGGAAACGATAGAATTTTCTTTTGGGATATGAGTATCTCCTTCCGATGCACTATTCCTTCTTTACTGCATCCCTCGCTCCCTCGCATTGACGAATTAACACAGAAACTGCGTCGCTATGAAATACTATGGGTTCTATGACATCTCCTTCTAAATCTAGTAACGTTTCTATGGAAAGGAAAGGATTTCTATTTGGGATACGAGTATCTCCTTCCGATGCACTATTCCTTCTTTACTGCACCCCTCGCTCCCTTACATTTACGAATTAACACAGAAATTGCGTCGCTATGAAATTCTATGGGTTGTATGACTTCTCCTTCTAAATAGAGTAACGTTTCTATGGAAACGCCAGGATTTTCTTTTGGGATACGAGTATCTCCTTTGCGATGCACTATTCCTTCTTTACTGCATCCCTCGCTCCCTCGCATTGACGAATTAACACAGAAATTGCGTCGCTATGAAATACTATGGGGTCTATGACTTCTCCATCTAAATCGAGTAACGTATCTATGGAACCGCCAGGATTTTCTTTTGGGATACGAGTAGCTCCTTTCCGATGCACTATTCCTTCTTTACTGCTTCACTCGCTCCCTCACATTGACGAATTAACACAGAAATTGCGTCACTATTAAATAATATGGGTTCTATGTCTTCTCCATCTAAATCGAGTAACGTCTCTATGGAAACGATAAAATTTTCTTTTGGGATATGAGTATCTCCTTCCGATGCACTATTCCTTCTTTACTGCATCCCTCGCTCCCTCGCATTGACGAATTAACACAGAAACTGCGTCGCTATGAAATACTATGGGTTCTATGACATCTCCTTCTAAATCTAGTAACGTTTCTATGGAAAGGAAAGGATTTCTATTTGGGATACGAGTATCTCCTTCCGATGCACTATTCCTTCTTTACTGCATCCCTCGCTCCCTCGCATTGACGAATTAACACAGAAACTGCGTCGCTATGAAACACTATGGATTCTATGACATCTCCTTCTAAATCTAGTAACGTTTCTATGGAAAGGAAAGGATTTCCATTTGGGATACGAGTATCTCCTTTCCGATGCACTATTCCTTCTTTACTGCATCCCTCGCTCCCTCGCATTGACGAATTAACACAGAAATTGCGTCGCTATGAAATTCTATGGGTTCTATGAGATCTCCTTCTAAATCGAGTAACGTTTCTATGGAAACGACAGGATTTTCTTTTGGGATACGAGTAGCTCCTTTCCGATGCACTATTCCTTCTTTACTGCATCCCTCGCTCCCTCACATTGACGAATTAACACAGAAATTGCGTCCCTATGAAATACTATGGGTTCTATGACTTCTCCATCTACATCGAGTAACGTTTCTATGGAAACGACAGGATTTTCTTTTGGGATACGAGTATCTCCTTTCCGATGCACTATTCCCTCTTTACTGCATCCCTCGCTCCCTCGCATTGACGAATTAACACAGAAACTGCGTCGCTATGAAATACTACGGGTTCTATGACTTCTCCTTCTAAATCGAGTAACGTTTCTATGGAAGCGACAGGATTTTCTTTTGGGATACGAGTATCTCCTTTCCGATGCACTATTCCTTCTTTACTGCTTCACTCGCTCCCTCACATTGACGAATTAACACAGAAATTGCGTCACTATTAAATAATATGGGTTCTATGTCTTCTCCATCTAAATCGAGTAACGTCTCTATGGAAACGATAAAATTTTCTTTTGGGATATGAGTATCTCCTTCCGATGCACTATTCCTTCTTTACTGCATCCCTCGCTCCCTCGCATTGACGAATTAACACAGAAACTGCGTCGCTATGAAATACTATGGGTTCTATGACATCTCCTTCTAAATCTAGTAACGTTTCTATGGAAAGGAAAGGATTTCTATTTGGGATACGAGTATCTCCTTTCCGATGCACTATTCCTTCTTTACTGCATCCCTCGCTCCCTCGCATTGACGAATTAACACAGAAATTGCGTCGCTATAAAATACTATGCGTTCTATGAGATCTCCTTCTAAATCGAGTAACGTTTCTATGGAAACGCCAGGATTTTCTTTTGGGATACGAGTATCTCCTTTCCGATGCACTATTCCTTCTTTACTGCATCCCTCGCTCCTTCACATTGACGAATTAACACAGAAATTACGTCGCAATGAAATACTATGTGGTCTATGACTTCCCCATCGAAATCGAGTAACGTTTCTACGAAAACGACAGGATTTTCTTTTGGGATACGAGTATCTCCTTTTTGATGCACTACTCCTTCTTTACTGCATCCCTCGCTCCCTCACATTGACGAATTAACACAGGAATTGCATCGCTATGAAATACTATGGGTTGTATGACATCTCCATCTAAATCGTGTAACGTTTCTATGGAAACGACAGGATTTTCTTTTGGGATACGAGTATCTCCTTTCCGATGCACTATTCCTTCTTTACTGCATCCCTCGCTCCCTCACATTGACGAATTAACACAGGAATTGCATCGCTATGAAATACTATGGGTTGTATGACTTCTCCATCTAAATCGAGTAACGTTTCTATGGAAACGACAGGATTTTCTTTTGGGATACGAGTATCTCCTTTCCGATGCACTATTCCTTCTTTACTGCATTCCTCGCTCCCTCGCATTGACGAATTAACACAGAAACTGCGTCGCTATGAAATACTATGGCTTCTATGACTTCTCCTACTAAATCGAGTAACGTGTCTATGGAAATGACAGGATTTTCTTTTGGGATACGAGTGTCTCTTTTCCGATGCACTATTCCTTCTTTACTGCATCCTTCGCTCCCTCGCATTGACGAATTAACACAGAAATTGCGTCACTATGAAATACTATGGGTTCTATGAGATCTCCTTCTAAATCGAGTATCGTTTCTATGGAAACGCCAGGATTTTCTTTTGGGATACGACTATCTCCTTTCCGATGCACTATTCCTTCTTTACTGCATCCCTCGCTCCCTCACATTGACGAATTAACACAGAAATTGCGTCGCAATGAAATACTATGTGTTCTATGACTTCTCCATCTAAATCGAGTAACGTTTCTATGGAAACGACAGGATTTTCTTTTGGGATACGAGTATCTCCTTTCCGATGCACTATTCCTTCTTTACTGCATCCCTCGGTCCCTCACATTGACGAATTAACACAGAAATTGCGTCGCTATGAAATACTACGGGTTCTATGAGATCTCCTTCCAAATCCAGTAACGTTTCTATCGAAACGCCAGGATTTTCTTTTCGGATACGAGTATCTCCTCTCCGATGCACTATTCCTTCTTTACTGCATCCCTCGCTCCCTCGCATTGACGAATTAACACAAAAATTGCGTCGTTATGAAATACTATGGGTTCTATGAGATCTCTTTCTAAATCGAGTAACGTTTCTATGGAAACGCCAGGATTTTATTTTGGGATACGAGTATCTACTTTCCGATGCACTATTCCTTCTTTACTGCATCCCTCGCTCCCTCGCATTGACGAATTAACACAGAAATTGCGTCGCTATGAAATACTATGGGTTCTATGAGATCTCCTTCTAAATCGAGTAACGTTTCTATGGAAGCGCCAGGATTTTATTTTGGATTACGAGTATCTCCTTTCCGATGCACTATTCCTTCTTTACTGCATCCCTCGCTCCCTCGCATTGACGAATTAACACAGAAACTGCGTCGCTATGAAATACTATGGGTTCTATGACATCTCCTTCTAAATCTAGTAACGTTTCTATGGAAAGGAACGGATTTCTATTTGGGATACGAGTATCTCCTTCCGATGCACTATTCCTTCTTTACTGCATCCCTCGCTCCCTCGCATTAACGAATTAACACAGAAACAGCGTCGCTATGAAACACTATGGATTCTATGACATCTCCTTCTAAATCTAGTAACGTTTCTATGGAAAGGAAAGGATTTCCATTTGGGATACGAGTATCTCCTTTCCGATGCACTATTCCTTCTTTACTGCATCCCTCGCTCCCTCGCATTGACGAATTAACACAGAAATTGCGTCGCTATAAAATACTATGCGTTCTATGAGCTCTCCTTCTAAATCGAGTAACGTTTCTATGGAAACGCCAGGATTTTCTTTTGGGATACGAGTATCTCCTTTCCGATGCACTATTCCTTCTTTACTGCATCCCTCGCTCCTTCACATTGACGAATTAACACAGAAATTACGTCGCAATGAAATACTATGTGGTCTATGACTTCCCCATCGAAATCGAGTAACGTTTCTACGAAAACGACAGGATTTTCTTTTGGGATACGAGTATCTCCTTTTTGATGCACTACTCCTTCTTTACTGCATCCCTCGCTCCCTCACATTGACGAATTAACACAGGAATTGCATCGCTATGAAATACTATGGGTTGTATGACTTCTCCATCTAAATCGTGTAACGTTTCTATGGAAACGACAGGATTTTATTTTGGGATACGAGTATCTCCTTTCCGATGCACTATTCCTTCTTTACTGCATCCCTCGCTCCCTCACATTGACGAATTAACACAGGAATTGCATCGCTATGAAATACTATGGGTTGTATGACTTCTCCATCTAAATCGAGTAACGTTTCTATGGAAACGACAGGATTTTCTTTTGGGATACGAGTATCTCCTATCCGATGCACTATTCCTTCTTTACTGCATTCCTCGCTCCCTCGCATTGACGAATTAACACAGAAACTGCGTCGCTATGAAATACTATGGCTTCTATGACTTCTCCTACTAAATCGAGTAACGTGTCTATGGAAATGACAGGATTTTCTTTTGGGATACGAGTGTCTCTTTTCCGATGCACTATTCCTTCTTTACTGCATCCTTCGCTCCCTCGCATTGACGAATTAACACAGAAATTGCGTCACTATGAAATACTATGGGTTCTATGAGATCTCCTTCTAAATCGAGTATCGTTTCTATGGAAACGCCAGGATTTTCTTTTGGGATACGAGTATCTCCTTTCCGATGCACTATTCCTTCTTTACTGCATCCCTCGCTCCCTCACATTGACGAATTAACACAGAAATTGCGTCGCAATGAAATACTATGTGTTCTATGACTTCTCCATCTAAATCGAGTAACGTTTCTATGGAAACGACAGGATTTTCTTTTGGGATACGAGTATCTCCTTTCCGATGCACTATTCCTTCTTTACTGCATCCCTCGGTCCCTCACATTGACGAATTAACACAGAAATTGCGTCGCTATGAAATACTACGGGTTCTATGAGATCTCCTTCCAAATCCAGTAACGTTTCTATCGAAACGCCAGGATTTTCTTTTCGGATACGAGTATCTCCTCTCCGATGCACTATTCCTTCTTTACTGCATCCCTCGCTCCCTCGCATTGACGAATTAACACAAAAATTGCGTCGTTATGAAATACTATGGGTTCTATGAGATCTCTTTCTAAATCGAGTAACGTTTCTATGGCAACGCCAGGATTTTATTTTGGGATACGAGTATCTACTTTCCGATGCACTATTCCTTCTTTACTGCATCCCTCGCTCCCTCGCATTGACGAATTAACACAGAAATTGCGTCGCTATGAAATACTATGGGTTCTATGAGATCTCCTTCTAAATCGAGTAACGTTTCTATGGAAACGCCAGGATTTTATTTTGGGATACGAGTATCTCCTTTCCGATGCACTATTCCTTCTTTACTGCATCCCTCGCTCCCTCGCATTGACGAATTAACACAGAAACTGCGTCGCTATGAAATACTATGGGTTCTATGACATCTCCTTCTAAATCTAGTAACGTTTCTATGGAAAGGAACGGATTTCTATTTGGGATACGAGTATCTCCTTCCGATGCACTATTCCTTCTTTACTGCATCCCTCGCTCCCTCGCATTAACGAATTAACACAGAAACTGCGTCGCTATGAAACACTATGGATTCTATGACATCTCCTTCTAAATCTAGTAACGTTTCTATGGAAAGGAAAGGATTTCCATTTGGGATACGAGTATCTCCTTTCCGATGCACTATTCCTTCTTTACTGCATCCCTCGCTCCCTCGCATTGACGAATTAACACAAAAATTGCGTCGTTATGAAATACTATGGGTTCTATGAGATCTCTTTCTAAATCGAGTAACGTTTCTATGGAAACGCCAGGATTTTCTTTTGGGATACGAGTATCTCCTTTTCGATGCACTATTCCTTCTTTACTGCATCCCTCGCTCCCTCGCATTGACGAATTAACACAGAAACTGCGTCGCTATGTAATACTATGGGTTCTATGAGATCTCCTTCTAAATCGAGTAACGTTTCTATGGAAACGACACCATTTTCTTTTGGGATACATCTCCTTTCCGATGCACTATTCCTTCTTTACTGCATCCCTCGCTCCCTCACATTGACGAATTAACACAGGAATTGCATCGCTATGAAATACTATGGGTTGTATGACTTCTCCATCTAAATCGAGTAACGTGTCTATGGAAATGACAGGATTTTCTTTTGGGATACGAGTATCTCTTTTCCGATGCACTATTCCTTCTTTACTGCATCCTTCGCTCCCTCGCATTGACGATTTAACACAGAAATTGCGTCACTATGAAATACTATGTGTTCTATGAGATGTCCTTCTAAATCGAGTATCGTTTCTATGGAAACGCCAGGATTTTCTTTTGGGATACGAGTAACTCCTTTCCGATGCACTATTCCTTCTTTACTGCATCCCTCGCTCCCTCGCATTGACGAATTAACGCAGAAATTGCGTCGCTATTAAATACTATGGGTTCTATGAGATCTCCTTCTAAATCGAGAACGTTTCTATGGAAACGCCAGGATTTTCTTTTGGGGTACGAGTATATCCTTTACGATGCACTATTCCTTCTTTACTGCATCCCTCGGTCCCTCACATTGACGAATTAACACAGAAATTGCGTCGCTATGAAATACTATGTGTTCTATGACTTCTCCATCTAAATCGAGTAACGTTTCTATGGAAACGACAGGATTTTCTTTTGGGATACGAGTATCTCCTTTCCGATGCACTATTCCTTCTTTACTGATCCCTCGGTCCCTCACATTGACGAATTAACACAGAAATTGCGTCGCTATGAAATACTACGGGTTCTATGAGATCTCCTTCCAAATCGAGTAACGTTTCTATCGAAACGCCAGGATTTTCTTTTCGGATACGAGTATCTCCTTTCCGATGCACTATTCCTTCTTTACTGCATCCCTCGCTCCCTCGCATTGACGAATTAACACAGAAATTGCGTCGCTATGAAATACTATGGGTTCTATGAGATCTCCTTCTAAATCGAGTAACGTTTCTATGGAAACGCCAGGATTTTATTTTGGGATACGAGTATCTCCTTTCCGATGCACTATTCCTTCTTTACTGCATCCCTCGCTCCCTCGCATTGACGAATTAACACAGAAATTGCGTCGCTATGAAATTCTATGGGTTCTATGAGATCTCCTTCTAAATCGAGTAACGTTTCTATGGAAACGCCAGGATTTTATTTTGGGATACGAGTATCTCCTTTCCGATGCACTATTCCTTCTTTACTGCATCCCTCGCTCCCTCACATTGACGAATTAACACAGAAATTACGTCGCAATGAAATACTATATGGTCTATGACTTCCCCATCGAAATCGAGTAACGTTTCTACGAAAACGCCAGGATTTTCTTTTGGGATACGAGTATCTCCTTTCCGATGCACTACTCCTTCTTTACTGCATCCTTCGCTCCCTCACATTGACGAATTAACACAGAAATTGCGTCGCTATGAAATACTATGGGTTCTATGACTTCTCCTTCTAAATCGAGTAACGTTTCTATGGAAACTCCAGGATTTTCTTTTGGGATACGAGTATCTCCTTTCCGATGCACTATTCCTTCTTTACTGCATCCCTCGCTCCCTCACATTGACGAATTAACATAGAAATTGCGTCGCTATGAAATACTATGGGTTCTATGACTTCTCCATCTAAATCGAGTTACGTTTCTATGGAAACGCCAGGATTTTCTTTTGGGATACCAGTGTCTCCTTTCCGATGCACTATTCCTTCTTTACTGCATCCCTCGCTCCCTCACATTGACGAATTAACACAGAAATTGCGTCGCTATGAAGTACTATGGGTTCTATGACTTCTCCATCTAAATCGAGTAATGTTTCTATGGAAACGCCAGGATTTTCTTTTGGGATACGAGTATCTCCTTTCCGATGCACTATTCCTTCTTTACCGCATCCCTCCCTCCCTCGCATTGACGAATTAACACAGAAACTGCGTCGCTATGTAATACTATGTGTTCTATGAGATCTCCTTCTAAATCGAGTAACGTTTCTATGGAACCGACACCATTTTCTTTTGGGATACATCTCCTTTCCGATGCACTATTCCTTCTTTACTGCATCCCTCGCTCCCTCACATTGACGAATTAACACAGGAATTGCATCGCTATGAAATACTATGGGTTGTATGACTTCTCCATCTAAATCGAGTAACGTTTCTATGGAAACGACAGGATTTTCTTTTGGGATACGAGTATCTCCTTTCCGATGCACTATTCCTTCTTTACTGCATTCCTCGCTCCCTCGCATTGACGAATTAACACAGAAACTTCGTCGCTATGAAATACTATGGGTTCTATGACTTCTCCTTCTCAATCTAGTAACGTGTCTATGGAAATGACAGGATTTTCTTTTGGGATACGAGTATCTCTTTTCCGATGCACTATTCCTTCTTTACTGCATCCCTCGCTCCCTCGCATTGACGAATTAACACAGAAATTGCGTCGCTTTGAAATACTATGGGTTCTATGAGATCTCCTTCTAAATCGAGAACGTTTCTATGGAAACGACAGGATTTTCTTTTGGGGTACGAGTATCTCCTTTCCGATGCACTATTCCTTCTTTACTGCAACCCTCGGTCCCTCACATTGACGAATTAACACAGAAATTGCGTCGCTATGAAATACTATGTGTTCTATGACTTCTCCATCTAAATCGAGTAACGTTTCTATGGAAACGACAGGATTTTCTTTTGGGATACGAGTATCTCCTTTCCGATGCACTATTCCTTCTTTACTGCATCCCTCGGTCCCTCACATTGACGAATTAACACAGAAATTGCGTCGCTATGAAATACTACGGGTTCTATGAGATCTCCTTCCAAATCGAGTATCGTTTCTATCGAAACGCCAGGATTTTCTTTTCGGATACGAGTATCTCCTTTCCGATGCACTATTCCTTCTTTACTACATCCCTCGCTTCCTCACATTGACGAATTAACACAGAAACTGCGTCGCTATGAAATACTGTGGGTTCTATGACTTCTCCTTCTAAATCGAGTAACGTGTCTATGGAAACGACAGGATTTTCTTTTGGGATAAGAGTATCTCCTTTCCGATGCACTATTCCTTCTTTACTGCATTCCTCGCTCCCTCGCATTGACGAATTAACACAGAAATTGCGTCGCTATGAATTACTATGGGTTCTATGAGATCTCCTTCTAAATCGAGTAACGTTTCTATGGAAACGCCAGGATTTTCTTTTGGGATACGAGTATCTCCTTTCCGATGCACTATTATCTTCTTTACTGCATCCCTCGCTCCCTCACATTGACGAATTAACACAGATATTGCGTCGCTGTGAAATACTATGCTTTCTATGAGATCTCCTTCTAAATCGAGTAACGTTTCTATGGAAACGCCAGGATTTTCTTTTGGGATACGAGTAAGTCCTATCTGGTGCACTATTCCTTCTTTACTGCATCCCTCGCTCCCTCGCATTGACGAATTAACACAGAAACTGCGTCGCTATGTAATACTATGGGTTCTATGAAATCTCCTTCTAAATCGAGTAACGTTTCTATGGAAACGACACCATTTTCTTTTGGGATACATCTCCTCTCCGATGCACTATTCCTTCTTTACTGCATCCCTCTCTCCCTCACATTGACGAATTAACACAGGAATTGCATCGCTATGAAATACTATGGGTTGTATGACTTCTCCATCTAAATCGAGTAACGTTTCTATGGAAACGACAGGATTTTCTTTTGGGATACGAGTATCTCCTTTCCGATGCACTATTCCTTCTTTACTGCATTCCTCGCTCCATCGCATTCACGAATTAACACAGAAACTGCGTCGCTATGAAATACTATGGGTTCTATGACTTCTCCTACTAAATCGAGTAACGTGTCTATGGAAATGACAGGATTTTCTTTTGGGATACGAGTATCTCTTTTCCGATGCACTATTCCTTCTTTACTGCATCCTTCGCTCCCTCGCATTGACGAATTAACACAGAAATTGCGTCACTATGAAATACTATGGGTTCTATGAGATCTCCTTCTAAATCGAGTATCGTTTCTATGGAAACGCCAGGATTTTCTTTTGGGATACGAGTATCTCCTTTCCGATGCACTATTCCTTCTTTACTGCATCCCTCGCTCCCTCGCATTGACGAATTAACGCAGAAATTGCGTCGCTATTAAATACTATTGGTTCTATGAGATCTTCTTCTAAATCGAGAACGTTTCTATGGAAACGCCAGGATTTTCTTTTGGGGTACGAGTATATCCTTTACGATGCACTATTCCTTCTTTACTGCATCCCTCGGTCCCTCACATTGACGAATTAACACAGAAATTGCGTCGCTATGAAATACTATGTGTTCTATGACTTCTCCATCTAAATCGAGTAACGTTTCTATGGAAACGACAGGATTTTCTTTTGGGATACGAGTATCTCCTTTCCGATGCACTATTCCTTCTTTACTGATCCCTCGGTCCCTCACATTGACGAATTAACACAGAAATTGCGTCGCTATGAAATACTACGGGTTCTATGAGATCTCCTTCCAAATCGAGTAACGTTTCTATCGAAACGCCAGGATTTTCTTTTCGGATACGAGTATCTCCTTTCCGATGCACTATTCCTTCTTTACTGCATCCCTCGCTCCCTCGCATTGACGAATTAACACAGAAATTGCGTCGCTATGAAATACTATGGGTTCTATGAGATCTCCTTCTAAATCGAGTAACGTTTCTATGGAAACGCCAGGATTGTCTTTTGGGATACGAGTATCTCCTTTCCGATGCACTATTCCTTCTTTACTGCATCCCTCGCTCCCTCGCATTGACGAATTAACACAGAAATTGCGTCGCTATGAAATACTATGGGTTCTATGAGATCTCCTTCTAAATCGAGTAACGTTTCTATGGAATCGCCAGGATTTTCTTTTGGGATACGAGTATCTCCTTTCCGATGCACTATTCCTTCTTTACTGCATCCCTCGCTCCCTCACATTGACGAATTAACACAGAAATTACGTCGCTATGAAATACTATATGGTCTATGACTTCCCCATCGAAATCGAGTAACGTTTCTACGAAAACGCCAGGATTTTCTTTTGGGATACGAGTATCTCCTTTCCGATGCACTACTCCTTCTTTACTGCATCCTTCGCTCCCTCACATTGACGAATTAACACAGAAATTGCGTCGCTATGAAGTACTATGGGTTCTATGACTTCTCCATCTAAATCGAGTAATGTTTCTATGGAAACGCCAGGATTTTCTTTTGGGATACGAGTATCTCCTTTCCGATGCACTATTCCTTCTTTACCGCATCCCTCCCTCCCTCGCATTGACGAATTAACACAGAAACTGCGTCGCTATGAAATACTATGGGTTCTATGACTTCTCCATCTAAATCGAGTTACGTTTCTATGGAAACGCCAGGATTTTCTTTTGGGATACCACTGTCTCCTTTCCGATGCACTATTCCTTCTTTACTGCATCCCTCGCTCCCTCACATTGACGAATTAACACAGAAATTGCGTCGCTATGAAGTACTATGGGTTCTATGACTTCTCCATCTAAATCGAGTAATGTTTCTATGGAAACGCCAGGATTTTCTTTTGGGATACGAGTATCTCCTTTCCGATGCACTATTCCTTCTTTACCGCATCCCTCCCTCCCTCGCATTGACGAATTAACACAGAAATTGCGTCGCTATTAAATACTATGGGTTCTATGAGATCTCCTTCTAAATCGAGTAACGTTTCTATGCAAACGCCAGGATTTTCTTTTGGGATACGAGTATCTCCTTTCCGATGCACTATTCCTTCTTTACTGCATCCCTCGCTCCCTCGCAATGACGAATTAACACAGAAACTGCGTCGCTATGTAATACTATGTGTTCTATGAGATCTCCTTCTAAATCGAGTAACGTTTCTATGGAACCGACACCATTTTCTTTTGGGATACATCTCCTTTCCGATGCACTATTCCTTCTTTACTGCATCCCTCGCTCCCTCACATTGACGAATTAACACAGGAATTGCATCGCTATGAAATACTATGGGTTGTATGACTTCTCCATCTAAATCGAGTAACGTTTCTATGGAAACGACAGGATTTTCTTTTGGGATACGAGTATCTCCTTTCCGATGCACTATTCCTTCTTTACTGCATTCCTCGCTCCCTCGCATTGACGAATTAACACAGAAACTTCGTCGCTATGAAATACTATGGGTTCTATGACTTCTCCTTCTCAATCGAGTAACGTGTCTATGGAAATGACAGGATTTTCTTTTGGGATACGAGTATCTCTTTTCCGATGCACTATTCCTTCTTTACTGCATCCTTCGCTCCCTCGCATTGACGAATTAACACAGAAATTGCGTCACTATGAAATACTATGGGTTCTATGAGATCTCCTTCTAAATCGAGTATCGTTTCTATGGAAACGCTAGGATTTTATTTTGGGATACGAGTATCTCCTTTCCGATGCACTATTCCTTCTTTACTGCATCCCTCGCTCCCTCGCATTGACGAATTAACACAGAAATTGCGTCGCTTTGAAATACTATGGGTTCTATGAGATCTCCTTCTAAATCGAGAACGTTTCTATGGAAACGCCAGGATTTTCTTTTGGGGTACGAGTATCTCCTTTCCGATGCACTATTCCTTCTTTACTGCATCCCTCGGTCCCTCACATTGACGAATTAACACAGAAATTGCGTCGCTATGAAATACTACGGGTTCTATGAGATCTCCTTCCAAATCGAGTAACGTTTCTATCGAAACGCCAGGATTTTCTTTTCGGATACGAGTATCTCCTTTCCGATGCACTATTCCTTCTTTACTACATCCCTCGCTTCCTCACATTGACGAATTAACACAGAAACTGCGTCGCTATGAAATACTGTGGGTTCTATGACTTCTCCTTCTAAATCGAGTAACGTGTCTATGGAAACGACAGGATTTTCTTTTGGGATAAGAGTATCTCCTTTCCGATGCACTATTCCTTCTTTACTGCATTCCTCGCTCCCTCGCATTGACGAATTAACACAGAAATTGCGTCGCTATGAAATACTATGGGTTCTATGAGATCTCCTTCTAAATCGAGTAACGTTTCTATGGAAACGCCAGGATTTTCTTTTAGGATACGACTATTACCTTTCCGATGCACTATTCCTTCTTTACTGCATTCCTCGCTCCCTCGCATTGATGAATTAACACAGAAATTGCGTCGCTATGAAATACTATGGGCTCTATGAGATCTCCTTCTAAATCGAGTAACGTTTCTATGGAAACGCCAGGATTTTCTTTTGGGATACGAGTATCTCCTTTCCGATGCACTATTTTCTTCTTTACTGCATCCCTCGCTCCCTCACATTGACGAATTAACACAGATATTGCGTCGCTATGAAATACTATGCGTTCTATGAGATCTCCTTCTAAATCGAGTAACGTTTCTATGGAAACGCCAGGATTTTCTTTTGGGATACGAGTATCTCCTATCCGGTGCACTATTCCTTCTTTACTGCATCCCTCGCTCCCTCGCATTGACGAATTAACACAAAAACTGCGTCGCTATGAAATTCTATGGGTTCTATGAGATCTACTTCTCAATCGAGTAACGTTTCTATGGAAACGACAGGATTTTCTTTTGGGATACGAGTATCTCCTTTCCGGTGCACTATTCATTCTTTACTGCATCCCTCGCTCCCTCGCATTGACGAATTAACACGGAAATTGCGTCGCTATGAAATACTATGGGTTCTATGAGATCTCCTTCTAAATCGAGTAACGTTTCTATGGAAACGCCAGGATTTTCTTTTGGGATACGAGTATCTCCTATCCGGTGCACTATTCCTTCTTTACTGCATCCCTCGCTCCCTCGCATTGACGAATTAACACAAAAACTGCGTCGCTATCAAATACTATGGGTTCTATGAGATCTCCTTCTAAATCGAGTAACGTTTCTATGGCAACGACAGGATTTTCTTTTGGGATACGAGTATCTCCTTTCCGGTGCACTATTCCTTCTTTACTGCATCCCTCGCTCCCTCGCATTGACGAATTAACACAAAAACTGCGTCGCTATGGAATACTATGGGTTCTATGACTTCTCCATCTAAATCGAGTAACGTTTCTACGAAAACGACAGGATTTTCTTTTGGGATACGAGTATCTCCTTTTTGATGCACTACTCCTTCTTTACTGCATCCCTCGCTCCCTCACATTGACGAATTAACACAGAAATTGCGTCGCTATGAAATACTATGGGTTCTGTGACATCTCCTTCTAAATCGAGTAACGTTTCTATGGAAACTCCAGGATTTTCTTTTGGGATACGAGTATCTCCTTTCCGATGCACTATTCCTTCTTTACTGCAACCCTCGCTACCCCGCATTGACGAATTAACACAGAAACTGCGTCGCTATGAAATACTATGGCTTCTATGACTTCTCCTACTAAATCGAGTAACGTGTCTATGGAAATGGCAGGATTTTCTTTTGGGATACGAGTGTCTCTTTTCCGATGCACTATTCCTTCTTTACTGCATCCTTCGCTCCCTCGCATTGACGAATTAACACAGAAATTGCGTCACTATGAAATACTATGGGTTCTATGAGATCTCCTTCTAAATCGAGTATCGTTTCTATGGAAACGCCAGGATTTTCTTTTGGGATACGAGTATCTCCTTTCCGATGCACTATTCCTTCTTTACTGCATCCCTCGCTCCCTCACATTGACGAATTAACACAGAAATTGCGTCGCAATGAAACACTATGTGTTCTATGACTTCTCCATCTAAATCGAGTAACGTTTCTATGGAAACGACAGGATTTTCTTTTGGGATACGAGTATCTCCTTTCCGATGCACTATTCCTTCTTTACTGCATCCCTCGGTCCCTCACATTGACGAATTAACACAGAAATTGCGTCGCTATGAAATACTACGGGTTCTATGAGATCTCCTTCCAAATCCAGTAACGTTTCTATCGAAACGCCAGGATTTTCTTTTCGGATACGAGTATCTCCTCTCCGATGCACTATTCCTTCTTTACTGCATCCCTCGCTCCCTCGCATTGACGAATTAACACAGAAATTGCGTCGTTATGAAATACTATGGGTTCTATGAGATCTCCTTCTAAATCGAGTAACGTTTCTATGGAAACGCCAGGATTTTATTTTGGGATACGAGTATCTACTTTCCGATGCACTATTCCTTCTTTACTGCATCCCTCGCTCCCTCGCATTGACGAATTAACACAGAAATTGCGTCGCTATGAAATACTATGGGTTCTATGAGATCTCCTTCTAAATCGAGTAACGTTTCTATGGAAACGCCAGGATTTTATTTTGGGATACGAGTATCTCCTTTCCGATGCACTATTCCTTCTTTACTGCATCCCTCGCTCCCTCGCATTGACGAATTAACACAGAAACTGCGTCGCTATGAAATACTATGGGTTCTATGACATCTCCTTCTAAATCTAGTAACGTTTCTATGGAAAGGAAAGGATTTCTATTTGGGATACGAGTATCTCCTTCCGATGCACTATTCCTTCTTTACTGCATCCCTCGCTCCCACGCATTAACGAATTAACACAGAAACTGCGTCGCTATGAAACACTATGGATTCTATGACATCTCCTTCTAAATCTAGTAACGTTTCTATGGAAAGGAAAGGATTTCCATTTGGGATACGAGTATCTCCTTTCCGATGCACTATTCCTTCTTTACTGCATCCCTCGCTCCCTCGCATTGACGAATTAACACAGAAATAGCGTCGCTATGAAATACTATGGGTTCTATGAGATCTCCTTCTAAATCGAGTAACGTTTCTATGGAAACGACAGGATTTTCTTTTGGGATACGAGTAGCTCCTTTCCGATGCACTATTCCTTCTTTACTGCATTCCTCGCTCCCTCACATTGACGAATTAACACAGAAATTGCGTCGCTATGAAATACTATGGGTTCTATGACTTCTCCATCTACATCGAGTAACGTTTCTATGGAAACGACAGGATTTTCTTTTGGGATACGAGTATCTCCTTTAAGATGCACTATTCCCTCTTTACTGCATCCGTCGCTTCCTCGCATTGACGAATTAACACAGAAACTGCGTCGCTATGAAATACTATGGGTTCTATGACTTCTCCTTCTAAATCGAGTAACGTTTCTATGGAAGCGACAGGATTTTCTTTTGGGATACGAGTAGCTCCTTTCCGATGCACTATTCCTTCTTTACTGCATCCCTCGCTCCCTCGCATTGACGAATTAACACAGAAATTGCGTCGCTATGAAATACTATGGGTTCTATGAGATCTCCTTCTAAATCGAGTAACGTTTCTACGGAAACGCCAGGATTTTCTTTTGGGATACGAGTATCTCCTTTCCGATGCACTATTCCTTCTTTACTGCATCCCTCGCTCCCTCGCATTGACGAATTAACACAGAAATTGCGTCGCTATAAAATACTATGCGTTCTATGAGATCTCCTTCTAAATCGAGTAACGTTTCTATGGAAACGCCAGGATTTTCTTTTGGGATACGAGTATCTCCTTTCCGATGCACTATTCCTTCTTTACTGCATCCCTCGCTCCCTCACATTGACGAATTAACACAGAAATTACGTCGCAATGAAATACTATGTGGTCTATGACTTCCCCATCGAAATCGAGTAACGTTTCTACGAAAACGTCAGGATTTTCTTTGGGATACGAGTATCTCCTTTTTGATGCACTACTCCTTCTTTACTGCATCCCTCGCTCCCTCACATTGACGAATTAACACAGAAATGGCGTCGCTATGAAATACTATGGGTTCTGTGACATCTCCTTCTAAATCGAGTAACGTTTCTATGGAAACTCCAGGATTTTCTTTTGGGATACGAGTATCTCCTTTCCGATGCACTATTCCTTCTTTACTGCATCCCTCGCTCCCTCACATTGACGAATTAAAACAGAAATTGCGTCGCTATGAAATACTATGGGTTCTATGACTTCTCCATCTAAATCGAGTTACGTTTCTATGGAAACGCCAGGATTTTCTTTTGGGATACGAGTATCTCCTTTCCGATGCACTATTCCTTCTTTACTGCATCCCTCCCTCCCTCGCATTGACGAATTAACACAGAAATTGCTTCTCTATTAAATACTATGGGTTCTATGAGATCTCCTTCTAAATCGAGTAACGTTTCTCTGGAAACGCCAGGATTTTCTTTTGGGATACGAGTATCTCCTTTTCGATGCACTATTCCTTCTTTACTGCATCCCTCGCTCCCTCGCATTGACGAATTAACACAGAAACTGCTTCGCTATGTAATACTATGGGTTCTATGAGATCTCCTTCTAAATCGAGTAACGTTTCTATGGAAACGACACCATTTTCTTTTGGGATACATCTCCTTTCCGATGCACTATTCCTTCTTTACTGCATCCCTCGCTCCCTCACATTGACGAATTAACACAGGAATTGCATCGCTATGAAATACTATGGGTTGTATGACTTCTCCATCTAAATCGAGTAACGTTTCTATGGAAACGACAGGATTTTCTTTTGGGATACGAGTATCTCCTTTCCGATGCACTATTCCTTCTTTACTGCATTCCTCACTCCATCGCATTCACGAATTAACACAGAAACTGCGTCGCTATGAAATACTATGGGTTCTATGACTTCTCCTACTAAATCGAGTAACGTGTCTATGGAAATGACAGGATATTCTTTTGGGATACGAGTATCTCTTTTCCGATGCACTATTCCTTCTTTACTGCATCCTTCGCTCCCTCGCATTGACGAATTAACACAGAAATTGCGTCACTATGAAATACTATGGGTTCTATGAGATCTCCTTCTAAATCGAGTATCGTTTCTATGGAAACGCCAGGATTTTCTTTTGGGATACGAGTATCTCCTTTCCGATGCACTATTCCTTCTTTACTGCATCCCTCGCTCCCTCGCATTGACGAATTAACGCAGAAATTGCGTCGCTATTAAATACTATGGGTTCTATGAGATCTCCTTCTAAATCGAGAACGTTTCTATGGAAACGCCAGGATTTTCTTTGGGGGTACGAGTATCTCTTTTTACGATGCACTATTCCTTCTTTACTGCATCCCTCGCTCCCTCGCATTGACGAATTAACACAGAAATTGCGTCGCTATGAAATACTATGGGTTCTATGAGATCTCCTTCTAAATCGAGTAACGTTTCTATGGAAACGCCAGGATTTTATTTTGGGATACGAGTATCTCCTTTCCGATGCACTATTCCTTCTTTACTGCATCCCTCGCTCCCTCGCATTGACGAATTAACACAGAAATTGCGTCGCTATGAAATTCTATGGGTTCTATGAGATCTCCTTCTAAATCGAGTAACGTTTCTATGGAAACGCCAGGATTTTATTTTGGGATAGGAGTATCTCCATTCCGATGCACTATTCCTTCTTTACTGCATCCCTCGCACCCTCACATTGACGAATTAACACAGAAATTACGTCGCAATGAAATACTATATGGTCTATGACTTCCCCATCGAAATCGAGTAACGTTTCTACGAAAAAGCCAGGATTTTCTTTTGGGATACGAGTATCTCCTTTCCGATGCACTACTCCTTCTTTACTGCATCCTTCGCTCCCTCACATTGACGAATTAACACAGAATTTGCGTCGCTATGAAATACTATGGGTTCTATGACTTCTCCTTCTAAATCGAGTAACGTTTCTATTGAAACTCCAGGATTTTCTTTTGGGATACGAGTATCTCCTTTCCGATGCACTATTCATTCTTTACTGCATCCCTCGCTCCCTCACATTGACGAATTAACACAGAAATTGCGTCGCTATGAAATACTATGGGTTCTATGACTTCTCCATCTAAATCGAGTTACGTTTCTATGGAAACGCCAGGATTTTCTTTTGGGATACCAGTGTCTCCTTTCCGATGCACTATTCCTTCTTTACTGCATCCCTCGCTCCCTCACATTGACGAATTAAAACAGAAATTGCGTCGCTATGAAGTACTATGGGTTCTATGACTTCTCCATCTAAATCGAATAATGTTTCTATGGAAACGCCAGGATTTTCTTTTGGGATACGAGTATCTCCTTTCCGATGCACTATTCCTTCTTTACCGCATCCCTCCCACCCTCGCATTGACGAATTAACACAGAAATTGCGTCGCTATTAAATACTATGGGTTCTATGAGATCTCCTTCTAAATCGAGTAACGTTTCTATGGAAACGCCAGGATATTCTTTTGGGATACGAGTATCTCCTTTCCGATGCACTATTCCTTCTTTACTGCATCCCTCGCTCCCTCGCAATGACGAATTAACACAGAAACTACGTCGCTATGTAATACTATGAGTTCTATGAGATCTCCTTCTAAATCGAGTAACGTTTCTATGGAACCGACACCATTTTCTTTTGGGATACATCTAATTTCCGATGCACTATTCCTTCTTTACTGCATCCCTCGCTCCCTCACATTGACGAATTAACACAGGAATTGCATCGCTATGAAATACTATGGGTTGTATGACTTCTCCATCTAAATCGAGTAACGTTTCTATGGAAACGACAGGATTTTCTTTTGGGATACGAGTATCTCCTTTCCGATGCACTATTCCTTCTTTACTGCATTCCTCGCTCCCTCGCATTGACGAATTAACACAGAAACTTCGTCGCTATGAAATACTATGGGTTCTATGACTTCTCCTTCTCAATCGAGTAACGTGTCTATGGAAATGACAGGATTTTCTTTTGGGATACGAGTATCTCTTTTCCGATGCACTATTCCTTCTTTACTGCATCCTTCGCTCCCTCGCATTGAAGAATTAACACAGAAATTGCGTCACTATGAAATACTATGGGTTCTATGAGATCTCCTTCTAAATCGAGTATCGTTTCTATGGAAATGCAAGGATTTTATTTTGGGATACGAGTATCTCCTTTCCGATGCACTATTCCTTCTTTACTGCATCCCTCGCTCCCTCGCATTGACGAATTAACACAGAAATTGCGTCGCTTTGAAATACTATGGGTTCTATGAGATCTCCTTCTAAATCGAGTAACGTTTCTATGGAAACGCCAGGATTTTCTTTTGGGATACGAGTATCTCCTTTCCGATGCACTATTTTCTTCTTTACTGCATCCCTCGCTCCCTCACATTGACGAATTAACACAGATATTGCGTCGCTATGAAATACTATGGGTTCTATGAGATCTCCTTCTAAATCGAGTAACGTTTCTATGGAACCGCCAGGATTTTCTTTTGGGATACGAGTATCTCCTATCCGGTGCACTATTCCTTCTTTACTGCATCCCTCGCTCCCTCGCATTGACGAATTAACACAAAAACTGCGTCGCTATGAAATACTATGGGTTCTATGAGATCTCCTTCTAAATCGAGTAACGTTTCTATGGAAACGACAGGATTTTCTTTTGGGATACGAGTATCTCCTTTCCGGTGCACTATTCCTTCTTTACTGCATCCCTCGCTCCCTCGCATTGACGAATTAAAACGGAAATTGCGTCGCTATGAAATACTATGGGTTCTATGAGATCTCCTTCTAAATCGAGTAACGTTTCTATGGAAACGCCAAGATTTTCTTTTGGGATACGAGTACCTCCTTTCCGATGCACTATTCCTTCTTTACTGCATCCCTCGCTCCCTCGCATTGACGAATTAACACAAAAACTGCGTCGCTATCAAATACTATGGGTTCTATGAGATCTCCTTCTAAATCGAGTAACGTTTCTATGGCAACAACAGGATTTTCTTTTGGGATACGAGTATCTCCTTTCCGGTGCACTATTCCTTCTTTACTGCATCCCTCGCTCCCTCGCATTGACGAATTAACACAGAAACTGCGTCGCTATGGAATACTATGGGTTCTATGACTTCTCCATCTAAATCGAGTAACGTTTCTATGGAAGCGACAGGATTTTCTTTTGGGATACGAGTATCTCCTTTCCGTTGCACTATTCCTTCTTTACTGCATCCCTCGCTCCCTCGCATTGACGAATTAACACAGAAACTGCGTCGCTATGAAATACTATGGGTTCTATGACTTCTACTTCTAAATCGAGTAACGTTTCTATGGAAGCGACAGGATTTTCTTTTGGGATACGAGTATCTCCTTTCCGATGCACTATTCCTTCTTTACTGCATCCCTCGCACCCTCGCATTGACGAATTAACACAGAAATTGCGTCACTATGAAATACTATGGGTTCTATGAGATCTCCTTCTAAATCGAGTAACGTATCTATGGAAACGCCAGGATTTTCTTTTGGGATACGAGTATCTCCTTTCCGATGCACTATTCCTTCTTTACTGCATCCCTCGCTCCCTCGCATTGACGAATTAACGCAGAAATTGCGTCGCTATTAAATACTATGGGTTCTATGAGATCTCCTTCTAAATCGAGAACGTTTCAATGGAAACGCCAGGATTTTCTTTTGGGGTACGAGTATCTCCTTTACGATGCACTATTCCTTCTTTACTGCATCCCTCGGTCCCTCACATTGACGAATTAACACAGAAATTGCGTCGCTATGAAATACTATGTGTTCTATGACTTCTCCATCTAAATCGAGTAACGTTTCTATGGAAACGCCAGGATTTTATTTTGGGATACGAGTATCTCCTTTCCGATGCACTATTCCTTCTTTACTGCATCCCTCGCTCCCTCGCATTGACGAATTAAAACAGAAATTGCGTCGCTATGAAATTCTATGGGTTCTATGAGATCTCCTTCTAAATCGAGTAACGTTTCTATGGAAACGCCAGGATTTCATTTTGGGATACGAGTATCTCCTTTCCGATGCACTATTCCTTCTTTACTGCATCCCTCGCTCCCTCACATTGACGAATTAACACAGAAATTACGTCGCAATGAAATACTATATGGTCTATGACTTCCCCATCGAAATCGAGTAACGTTTCTATGGAAACTCCAGGATTTTCTTTTGGGATACGAGTATCTCCTTTCCGATGCACTATTCCTTCTTTACTGCATCCCTCGCTCCCTCACATTGACGAATTAACACAGAAATTGCGTCGCTATGAAATACTATGGGTTCTATGACTTCTCCATCTAAATCGAGTTACGTTTCTATGGAAACGCCAGGATTTTCTTTTGGGATACCAGTGTCTCCTTTCCGATGCACTATTCCTTCTTTACTGCATCCCTCGCTCCCTCACATTGACGAATTAACACAGAAATTGCGTCGCTATGAAGTACTATGGGTTCTATGACTTCTCCATCTAAATCGAGTAATGTTTCTATGGAAACGCCAGGATTTTCTTTTGGGATACGAGTATCTCCTTTCCGATGCACTATTCCTTCTTTACCGCATCCCTCCCTCCCTCGCATTGACGAATTAACACAGAAATTGCGTCGCTATTAAATACTATGGGTTCTATGAGATCTCCTTCTAAATCGAGTAACGTATCTATGGAAACGCCAGGATTTTCTTTTGGGATACGAGTATCTCCTTTCCGATGCACTATTCCTTCTTTACTGCATCCCTCGCTCACTCGCAATGACGAATTAACACAGAAACTGCGTCGCTATGTAATACTATGTGTTCTATGAGATCTCCTTCTAAATCGAGTAACGTTTCTATGGAACCGACACCATTTTCTTTTGGGATACATCTCCTTTCCGATGCACTATTCCTTCTTTACTGCATCCCTCGCTCCCTCACATTGACGAATTAACACAGGAATTGCATCGCTATGAAATACTATGGGTTGTATGACTTCTCCATCTAAATCGAGTAACGTTTCTATGGAAACGACAGGATTTTCTTTTGGGATACGAGTATCTCCTTTCCGATGCACTATTCCTTCTTTACTGCATTCCTCGCTCCCTCGCATTGACGAATTAACACAGAAACTTCGTCGCTATGAAATACTATGGGTTCTATGACTTCTCCTTCTAAATCGAGTAACGTGTCTATGGAAATGACAGGATTTTCTTTTGGGATACGAGTATCTCTTTTCCGATGCACTATTCCTTCTTTACTGCATCCTTCGCTCCCTCGCATTGACGAATTAACACAGAAATTGCGTCACTATGAAATACTATGGGTTCTATGAGATCTCCTTCTAAATCGAGTATCGTTTCTATGGAAACGCAAGGATTTTATTTTGGGATACGAGTATCTCCTTTCCGATGCACTATTCCTTCTTTACTGCATCCCTCGCTCCCTCGCATTGACGAATTAACACAGAAATTGCGTCGCTTTGAAATACTATGGGTTCTATGAGATCTCCTTCTAAATCGAGAACGTTTCTATGGAAACGCCAGGATTTTCTTTTGGGGTACGAGTATCTCCTTTCCGATGCACTATTCCTTCTTTACTGCATCCCTCGGTCCCTCACATTGACGAATTAACACAGAAATTGCGTCGCTATGAAATACTATGTGTTCTATGACTTCTCCATCTAAATCGAGTAACGTTGCTATGGAAACGACAGGATTTACTTTTGGGATACGAGTATCTCCCTTCCGATGCACTATTCCTTCTTTACTGCATCCCTCGGTCCCTCACATTGACGAATTAACACAGAAATTGCGTCGCTATGAAATACTACGGGTTCTATGAGATCTCCTTCCAAATCGAGTATCGTTTCTATCGAAACGCCAGGATTTTCTTTTCGGATACGAGTATCTCCTTTCCGATGCACTATTCCTTCTTTACTGCATCCCTCGCTTCCTCGCATTGACGAATTAACACAGAAACTGCGTCGCTATGAAATACTGTGGGTTCTATGACTTCTTCTTCTAAATCGAGTAACGTGTCTATGGAAACGACAGGATTTTCTTTTGGGATAAGAGTATCTCCTTTCTGATGCACTATTCCTTCTTTACTGCATTCCTCGCTCCCTCGCATTGACGAATTAACACAGAAATTGCGTCGCTATGAAATACTATGGGTTCTATGAGATCTCCTTCTAAATCGAGTAACGTTTCTATGGAAACGCCAGGATTTTCTTTTGGGATACGACTATTTCCTTTCCGATGCACTATTCCTTCTTTACTGCATTCCTCGCTCCCTCGCATTGATGAATTAACACAGAAATTGCGTCGCTATGAAATACTATGGGTTCTATGATATCTCCTTCTAAATCGAGTAACGTTTCTATGGAAACGCCAGGATTTTCTTTTGGGATACGAGTATCTCCTTTCCGATGCACTATTTTCTTCTTTACTGCATCCCTCGCTCCCTCACATTGACGAATTAACACAGATATTGCGTCGCTATGAAATACTATGGGTTCTATGAGATCTCCTTCTAAATCGAGTAACGTTTCTATGGAAACGACAGGATTTTCTTTTGGGATACGAGTATCTCCTTTCCGATGCACTATTCCTTCTTTACTGATCCCTCGGTCCCTCACATTGACGAATTAACACAGAAATTGCGTCGCTATGAAATACTACGGGTTCTATGAGATCTCCTTCCAAATCGAGTAACGTTTCTATCGAAACGCCAGGATTTTCTTTTCGATACGAGTATCTCCTTTCCAATGCACTATTCCTTCTTTACTGCATCCCTCGCTCCCTCGCATTGACGAATTAACACAGAAATTGCGTCGCTATGAAATACTATGGGTTCTATGAGATCTCCTTCTAAATCGAGTAACGTTTCTATGGAAACGCCAGGATTTTATTTTGGGATACGAGTATCTCCTTTCCGATGCACTATTCCTTCTTTACTGCATCCCTCGCTCCCTCGCATTGACGAATTAACACAGAAATTGCGTCGCTATGAAATTCTATGGGTTCTATGAGATCTCCTTCTAAATCGAGTAACGTTTCTATGGAAACGCCAGGATTTTATTTTGGGATACGAGTATCTCCTTTCCGATGCACTATTCCTTCTTTACTGCATCCCTCGCTCCCTCACATTGACGAATTAACACAGAAATTACGTCGCAATGAAATACTATATGGTCTATGACTTCCCCATCGAAATCGAGTAACGTTTCCATGGAAACTCCAGTATTTTCTTTTGGGATACGAGTATCTCCTTTCCGATGCACTATTCCTTCTTTACTGCATCCCTCGCTCCCTCACATTGACGAATTAACACAGAAATTGCGTCGCTATGAAATACTATGGGTTCTATGACTTCTCCATCTAAATCGAGTTACGTTTCTATGGAAACGCCAGGATTTTCTTTTGGGATACCAGTGTCTCCTTTCCGATGCACTATTCCTTCTTTACTGCATCCCTCGCTCCCTCACATTGACGAATTAACACAGAAATTGCGTCGCTATGAAGTACTATGGGTTCTATGACTTCTCCATCTAAATCGAGTAATGTTTCTATGGAAACGCCAGGATTTTCTTTTGGGATACGAGTATCTCCTTTCCGATGCACTATTCCTTCTTTACCGCATCCCTCCCTCCCTCGCATTGACGAATTAACACAGAAATTGCGTCACTATTAAATACTATGGGTTCTATGAGATCTCCTTCTAAATCGAGTAACGTATCTATGGAAACGCCAGGATTTTCTTTTGGGATACGAGTATCTCCTTTCCGATGCACTATTCCTTCTTTACTGCATCCCTCGCTCCCTCGCAATGACGAATTAACACAGAAACTGCGTCGCTATGTAATACTATGTGTTCTAGGAGATCTCATTCTAAATCGAGTAACGTTTCTATGGAACCGACACCATTTTCTTTTGGGATACATCTCCTTTCCGATGCACTATTCCTTCTTTACTGCATCCCTCGCTCCCTCACATTGACGAATTAACACAGGAATTGCATCGCTATGAAATACTATGGGTTGTATGACTTCTCCATCTAAATCGAGTAACGTTTCTATGGAAACGACAGGATTTTCTTTTGGGAGACGAGTGTCTCCTTTCCGATGCACTATTCCTTCTTTACTGCATTCCTCGCTCCCTCGCATTGACGAATTAACACAGAAACTTCGTCGCTATGAAATACTATGGGTTCTATGACTTCTCCTTCTAAATCGAGTAACGTGACTATGGAAATGACAGGATTTTCTTTTGGGATACGAGTATCTCTTTTCCGATGCACTATTCCTTCTTTACTGCATCCTTCGCTCCCTCGCATTGACGAATTAACACAGAAATTGCGTCACTATGAAATACTATGGGTTCTATGAGATCTCCTTCTAAATCGAGTATCGTTTCTATGGAAACGCAAGGATTTTATTTTGGGATACGAGTATCTCCTTTCCGATGCACTATTCCTTCTTTACTGCATCCCTCGCTCCCTCGCATTGACGAATTAACACAGAAATTGCGTCGCTATGAAATACTACGGGTTCTATGAGATCTCCTTCCAAATCGAGTAACGTTTCTATCGAAACGCCAGGATTTTCTTTTCGATACGAGTATCTCCTTTCCAATGCACTATTCCTTCTTTACTGCATCCCTCGCTCCCTCGCATTGACGAATTAACACAGAAATTGCGTCGCTATGAAATACTATGGGTTCTATGAGATCTCCTTCTAAATCGAGTAACGTTTCTATGGAAACGCCAGGATTTTATTTTGGGATACGAGTATCTCCTTTCCGATGCACTATTCCTTCTTTACTGCATCCCTCGCTCCCTCGCATTGACGAATTAACACAGAAATTGCGTCGCTATGAAATTCTATGGGTTCTATGAGATCTCCTTCTAAATCGAGTAACGTTTCTATGGAAACGCCAGGATTTTATTTTGGGATACGAGTATCTCCTTTCCGATGCACTATTCCTTCTTTACTGCATCCCTCGCTCCCTCACATTGACGAATTAACACAGAAATTACGTCGCAATGAAATACTATATGGTCTATGACTTCCCCATCGAAATCGAGTAACGTTTCCATGGAAACTCCAGTATTTTCTTTTGGGATACGAGTATCTCCTTTCCGATGCACTATTCCTTCTTTACTGCATCCCTCGCTCCCTCACATTGACGAATTAACACAGAAATTGCGTCGCTATGAAATACTATGGGTTCTATGACTTCTCCATCTAAATCGAGTTACGTTTCTATGGAAACGCCAGGATTTTCTTTTGGGATACCAGTGTCTCCTTTCCGATGCACTATTCCTTCTTTACTGCATCCCTCGCTCCCTCACATTGACGAATTAACACAGAAATTGCGTCGCTATGAAGTACTATGGGTTCTATGACTTCTCCATCTAAATCGAGTAATGTTTCTATGGAAACGCCAGGATTTTCTTTTGGGATACGAGTATCTCCTTTCCGATGCACTATTCCTTCTTTACCGCATCCCTCCCTCCCTCGCATTGACGAATTAACACAGAAATTGCGTCACTATTAAATACTATGGGTTCTATGAGATCTCCTTCTAAATCGAGTAACGTATCTATGGAAACGCCAGGATTTTCTTTTGGGATACGAGTATCTCCTTTCCGATGCACTATTCCTTCTTTACTGCATCCCTCGCTCCCTCGCAATGACGAATTAACACAGAAACTGCGTCGCTATGTAATACTATGTGTTCTAGGAGATCTCATTCTAAATCGAGTAACGTTTCTATGGAACCGACACCATTTTCTTTTGGGATACATCTCCTTTCCGATGCACTATTCCTTCTTTACTGCATCCCTCGCTCCCTCACATTGACGAATTAACACAGGAATTGCATCGCTATGAAATACTATGGGTTGTATGACTTCTCCATCTAAATCGAGTAACGTTTCTATGGAAACGACAGGATTTTCTTTTGGGAGACGAGTGTCTCCTTTCCGATGCACTATTCCTTCTTTACTGCATTCCTCGCTCCCTCGCATTGACGAATTAACACAGAAACTTCGTCGCTATGAAATACTATGGGTTCTATGACTTCTCCTTCTAAATCGAGTAACGTGACTATGGAAATGACAGGATTTTCTTTTGGGATACGAGTATCTCTTTTCCGATGCACTATTCCTTCTTTACTGCATCCTTCGCTCCCTCGCATTGACGAATTAACACAGAAATTGCGTCACTATGAAATACTATGGGTTCTATGAGATCTCCTTCTAAATCGAGTATCGTTTCTATGGAAACGAAAGGATTTTATTTTGGGATACGAGTATCTCCTTTCCGATGCACTATTCCTTCTTTACTGCATCCCTCGCTCCCTCGCATTGACGAATTAACACAGAAATTGCGTCGCTTTGAAATACTATGGGTTCTATGAGATCTCCTTCTAAATCGAGAACGTTTCTATGGAAACGCCAGGATTTTCTTTTGGGGTACGAGTATCTCCTTTCCGATGCACTATTCCTTCTTTACTGCATCCCTCGGTCCCTCACATTGACGAATTAACACAGAAATTGCGTCGCTATGAAATACTATGTGTTCTATGACTTCTCCATCTAAATCGAGTAACGTTGCTATGGAAACGACAGGATTTTCTTTTGGGATACGAGTATCTCCTTTCCGATGCACTATTCCTTCTTTACTGCATCCCTCGGTCCCTCACATTGACGAATTAACACAGAAATTGCGTCGCTATGAAATACTACGGGTTCTATGAGATCTCCTTCCAAATCGAGTATCGTTTCTATGGAAACGCCAGGATTTTCTTTTGGGATACGACTATTTCCTTTCCGATGCACTATTCCTTCTTTACTGCATTCCTCGCTCCCTCGCATTGATGAATTAACACAGAAATTGCGTCGCTATGAAATACTATGGGTTCTATGAGATCTCCTTCTAAATCGAGTAACGTTTCTATGGAAACGCCAGGATTTTCTTTTGGGATACGAGTATCTCCTTTCCGATGCACTATTTTCTTCTTTACTGCATCCCCCGCTCCCTCACATTGACGAATTAACACAGATATTGCGTCGCTATGAAATACTATGGGTTCTATGAGATCTCCTTCTAAATCGAGTAACGTTTCTATGGAAACGCCAGGATTTTCTTTTGGGATACGAGTATCTCCTATCCGGTGCACTATTCCTTCTTTACTGCATCCCTCGCTCCCTCGCATTGACGAATTAACACAAAAACTGCGTCGCTATGAAATACTATGGGTTCTATGAGATCTCCTTCTAAATCGAGTAACGTTTCTATGGAAACGACAGGATTTTCTTTTGGGATACGAGTATCTCCTTTCCGGTGCACTATTCCTTCTTTACTGCATCCCTCGCTCCCTCGCATTGACGAATTAACACGGAAATTGCGTCGCTATGAAATACTATGGGTTCTATGAGATCTCCTTCTAAATCGAGTAACGTTTCTATGGAAACGCCAAGAATTTCTTTTGGGATACGAGTACCTCCTTTCCGATGCACTATTCCTTCTTTACTGCATCCCTCGCTCCCTCGCGTTGACGAATTAACACAAAAACTGCGTCGCTATCAAATACTATGGGTTCTATGAAATCATCTTCTAAATTGAGTAACGTTTATATGAAAACGATAGGATTTTCTTTTGGATACGGGTATCTCCTTTGCGATGCACTATTTCTTACTTACTGCATCCCTCGCTCCCTCACATTGACGAATTAACACAGAAATTGCGTCGCTATGAAATTCTATGGGTTGTATGACTTCTCCTTCTAAATAGAGTAACGTTTCTATGGAAACGACAGGATTTTCTTTGGGATACGAGTATCTCCTTTCCGATGCACTATTCCTTCTTTACGGCATCCCTCGCTCCCTCACTATGACGAATTAACACAGAAATTGCGACGCTATGAAATACTATGTGTTCTATGACTTCTCCATCTAAATCGAGTAACGTTTCTACAGAAACGATAGGATTTTCTTTTGGGATACGAGTATCTCCTTTCCGATGCACTATTCCTTCTTTACTGCATCCCTCGGTCCCTCACATTGACGAATTAACACAGAAATTGCGTCGCTATGAAATACTACGGGTTCTATGAGATCTCCTTCCAAATCGAGTATCGTTTCTATCGAAACGCCAGGATTTTCTTTTCGGATACGAGTATCTCCTTTCCGATGCACTATTCCTTCTTTACTGCATCCCTCGCTTCCTCGCATTGACGAATTAACACAGAAACTGCGTCGCTATGAAATACTGTGGGTTCTATGACTTCTCCTTCTAAATCGAGTAACGTGTCTATGGAAACGACAGGATTTTCTTTTGGGATAAGAGTATCTCTTTTCCGATGCACTATTCCTTCTTTACTGCATTCCTCGCTCCCTCGCATTGACGAATTAACACAGAAATTGGGTCGCTATGAAATACTATGGGTTCTATGAGATCTCCTTCTAAATCGAGTAACGTTTCTATGGAAACGCCAGGATTTTCTTTTGGGATACGACTATTTCCTTTCCGATGCACTATTCCTTCTTTACTGCATTCCTCGCTCCCTCGCATTGATGAATTAACACAGAAATTGCGTCGCTATGAAATACTATGGGTTCTATGAGATCTCCTTCTAAATCGAGTAACGTTTCTATGGAAACGCCAGGATTTTCTTTTGGGATACGAGTATCTCCTTTCCGATGCACTATTTTCTTCTTTACTGCATCCCTCGCTCCCTCACATTGACGAATTAACACAGATATTGCGTCGCTATGAAATACTATGGGTTCTATGAGATCTCCTTCTAAATCGAGTAACGTTTCTATGGAAACGCCAGGACTTTCTTTTGGGATACGAGTATCTCCTATCCGGTGCACCATTCCTTCTTTACTGCATCCCTCGCTCCCTCGCATTGACGAATTAACACAAAAACTGCGTCGCTATGAAATACTATGGGTTCTATGAGATCTCCTTCTAAATCGAGTAACGTTTCTATGGAAACGACAGGATTTTCTTTTGGGATACGAGTATCTCCTTTCCGGTGCACTATTCCTTCTTTACTGCATCCCTCGCTCCCTCGCATTGACGAATTAACACGGAAATTGCGTCGCTATGAAATACTATGGGTTCTATGAGATCTCCTTCTAAATCGAGTAACGTTTCTATGGAAACGCCAAGATTTTCTTTTGGGATACGAGTACCTCCTTTCCGATGCAATATTCCTTCTTTACTGCATCCCTCGCTCCCTCGCGTTGACGAATTAACACAAAAACTGCGTCGCTATCAAATACTATGGGTTCTATGAGATCTCCTTCTAAATCGAGTAACGTTTCTATGGCAACGACAGGATTTTCTTTTGGGATACGAGTATCTCCTTTCCGGTGCACTATTCCTTCTTTACTGCATCCCTCGCTCCCTCGCATTGACGAATTAACACAGAAACAGCGTCGCTATGGAATACTATGGGTTCTATGACTTCTCCATCTAAATCGAGTAACGTTTCTATGGAAACGGCAGGATTTTCTTTTAAGATACGAGTATCTCCTTTCCGTTGCACTATTCCTTCTTTACTGCATCCCTCGCTCCCTCACATTGACGAATTAACACAGAAATTGCGTCGCTGTGAAATACTATGGGTTCTATGAAATCTTCTTCTAAATTGAGTAACGTTTATATGAAAACGATAGGATTTTCTTTTGGATACGGGTATCTCCTTTGCGATGCACTATTTCTTACTTACTGCATCCCTCGCTCCCTCACATTGACGAATTAACACAGAAATTGCGTCGCTATGAAATTCTATGGGTTGTATGACTTCTCCTTCTAAATAGAGTAACGTTTCTATGGAAGCGACAGGATTTTCTTTGGGATACGAGTATCTCCTTTCCGATGCACTATTCCTTCTTTACGGCATCCCTCGCTCCCTCACAATGACGAATTAACACAGAAATTGCGTCGCTATGAAATACTATGTGTTCTATGACTTCTCCATCTAAATCGAGTAACGTTTCTACAGAAACGACAGGATTTTCTTTGGGGATACGAGTATCTCCTTTCCGATGCACTATTCCTTCTTTACTGCATCCCTCGCTCCCTCACATTGACCAATTAACACAGAAATTGCGTCGCTATGAAATACTATGGGTTCTATGACTTCTCCTTCTAAATAGAATAACGTTTCTATGGAAACGACAGGATTTTCTTTTGGGATACGAGTATCTCCTTTCCGATGCACTATTCCTTCTTTACTGCATCCCCCGCTCCCTCACATTGACGAATTAACACAGAAATTGCGTCGCTATGAAATACTATGGGTTTTTTGACTTCTCCTTCTAAATCGAGTAACGTTTCTATGAAAACGACAGGATTTTCTTTTGGAACACGATTATCTCCTTTCCGCTGCCCTATTCCTTCTTTACTGCACCCCTCGCTCCCTTACATTTACGAATTAACACAGAAATTGCTTCGTTATGAAATTCTATGGGTTCTATGACTTCTCCATCTAAATCGAGTTACGTTTCTATGGAAACGCCAGGATTTTCTTTTGGGATACCAGTGTCTCCTTTCCGATGCACTATTCCTTCTTTACTGCATCCCTCGCTCCCTCACATTGACGAATTAACACAGAAATTGCGTCGCTATGAAGTACTATGGGTTCTATGACTTCTCCATCTAAATCGAGTAATGTTTCTATGGAAACGCCAGGATTTTCTTTTGGGATACGAGTATCTCCTTTCCGATGCACTATTCCTTCTTTACCGCATCCCTCCCTCCCTCGCATTGACGAATTAACACAGAAATTGCGTCACTATTAAATACTATGGGTTCTATGAGATCTCCTTCTAAATCGAGTAACGTATCTATGGAAACGCCAGGATTTTCTTTTGGGATACGAGTATCTCCTTTCCGATGCACTATTCCTTCTTTACTGCATCCCTCGCTCCCTCGCAATGACGAATTAACACAGAAACTGCGTCGCTATGTAATACTATGTGTTCTAGGAGATCTCATTCTAAATCGAGTAACGTTTCTATGGAACCGACACCATTTTCTTTTGGGATACATCTCCTTTCCGATGCACTATTCCTTCTTTACTGCATCCCTCGCTCCCTCACATTGACGAATTAACACAGGAATTGCATCGCTATGAAATACTATGGGTTGTATGACTTCTCCATCTAAATCGAGTAACGTTTCTATGGAAACGACAGGATTTTCTTTTGGGAGACGAGTATCTCCTTTCCGATGCACTATTCCTTCTTTACTGCATTCCTCGCTCCCTCGCATTGACGAATTAACACAGAAACTTCGTCGCTATGAAATACTATGGGTTCTATGACTTCTCCTTCTAAATCGAGTAACGTGACTATGGAAATGACAGGATTTTCTTTTGGGATACGAGTATCTCTTTTCCGATGCACTATTCCTTCTTTACTGCATCCTTCGCTCCCTCGCATTGACGAATTAACACAGAAATTGCGTCACTATGAAATACTATGGGTTCTATGAGATCTCCTTCTAAATCGAGTATCGTTTCTATGGAAACGCAAGGATTTTATTTTGGGATACGAGTATCTCCTTTCCGATGCACTATTCCTTCTTTACTGCATCCCTCGCTCCCTCGCATTGACGAATTAACACAGAAATTGCGTCGCTTTGAAATACTATGGGTTCTATGAGATCTCCTTCTAAATCGAGAACGTTTCTATGGAAACGCCAGGATTTTCTTTTGGGGTACGAGTATCTCCTTTCCGATGCACTATTCCTTCTTTACTGCATCCCTCGGTCCCTCACATTGACGAATTAACACAGAAATTGCGTCGCTATGAAATACTATGTGTTCTATGACTTCTCCATCTAAATCGAGTAACGTTGCTATGGAAACGACAGGATTTTCTTTTGGGATACGAGTATCTCCTTTCCGATGCACTATTCCTTCTTTACTGCATCCCTCGGTCCCTCACATTGACGAATTAACACAGAAATTGCGTCGCTATGAAATACTACGGGTTCTATGAGATCTCCTTCCAAATCGAGTATCGTTTCTATGGAAACGCCAGGATTTTCTTTTGGGATACGACTATTTCCTTTCCGATGCACTATTCCTTCTTTACTGCATTCCTCGCTCCCTCGCATTGATGAATTAACACAGAAATTGCGTCGCTATGAAATACTATGGGTTCTATGAGATCTCCTTCTAAATCGAGTAACGTTTCTATGGAAACGCCAGGATTTTCTTTTGGGATACGAGTATCTCCTTTCCGATGCACTATTTTCTTCTTTACTGCATCCCCCGCTCCCTCACATTGACGAATTAACACAGATATTGCGTCGCAATGAAATACTATGGGTTCTATGAGATCTCCTTCTAAATCGAGTAACGTTTCTATGGAAACGCCAGGATTTTCTTTTGGGATACGAGTATCTCCTATCCGGTGCACTATTCCTTCTTTACTGCATCCCTCGCTCCCTCGCATTGACGAATTAACACAAAAACTGCGTCGCTATGAAATACTATGGGTTCTATGAGATCTCCTTCTAAATCGAGTAACGTTTCTATGGAAACGACAGGATTTTCTTTTGGGATACGAGTATCTCCTTTCCGGTGCACTATTCCTTCTTTACTGCATCCCTCGCTCCCTCGCATTGACGAATTAACACGGAAATTGCGTCGCTATGAAATACTATGGGTTCTATGAGATCTCCTTCTAAATCGAGTAACGTTTCTATGGAAACGCCAAGATTTTCTTTTGGGATACGAGTACCTCCTTTCCGATGCACTATTCCTTCTTTACTGCATCCCTCGCTCCCTCGCGTTGACGAATTAACACAAAAACTGCGTCGCTATCAAATACTATGGGTTCTATGAAATCATCTTCTAAATTGAGTAACGTTTATATGAAAACGATAGGATTTTCTTTTGGATACGGGTATCTCCTTTGCGATGCACTATTTCTTACTTACTGCATCCCTCGCTCCCTCACATTGACGAATTAACACAGAAATTGCGTCGCTATGAAATTCTATGGGTTGTATGACTTCTCCTTCTAAATAGAGTAACGTTTCTATGGAAACGACAGGATTTTCTTTGGGATACGAGTATCTCCTTTCCGATGCACTATTCCTTCTTTACGGCATCCCTCGCTCCCTCACTATGACGAATTAACACAGAAATTGCGACGCTATGAAATACTATGTGTTCTATGACTTCTCCATCTAAATCGAGTAACGTTTCTACAGAAACGATAGGATTTTCTTTTGGGATACGAGTATCTCCTTTCCGATGCACTATTCCTTCTTTACTGCATCCCTCGGTCCCTCACATTGACGAATTAACACAGAAATTGCGTCGCTATGAAATACTACGGGTTCTATGAGATCTCCTTCCAAATCGAGTATCGTTTCTATCGAAACGCCAGGATTTTCTTTTCGGATACGAGTATCTCCTTTCCGATGCACTATTCCTTCTTTACTGCATCCCTCGCTTCCTCGCATTGACGAATTAACACAGAAACTGCGTCGCTATGAAATACTGTGGGTTCTATGACTTCTCCTTCTAAATCGAGTAACGTGTCTATGGAAACGACAGGATTTTCTTTTGGGATAAGAGTATCTCTTTTCCGATGCACTATTCCTTCTTTACTGCATTCCTCGCTCCCTCGCATTGACGAATTAACACAGAAATTGGGTCGCTATGAAATACTATGGGTTCTATGAGATCTCCTTCTAAATCGAGTAACGTTTCTATGGAAACGCCAGGATTTTCTTTTGGGATACGACTATTTCCTTTCCGATGCACTATTCCTTCTTTACTGCATTCCTCGCTCCCTCGCATTGATGAATTAACACAGAAATTGCGTCGCTATGAAATACTATGGGTTCTATGAGATCTCCTTCTAAATCGAGTAACGTTTCTATGGAAACGCCAGGATTTTCTTTTGGGATACGAGTATCTCCTTTCCGATGCACTATTTTCTTCTTTACTGCATCCCTCGCTCCCTCACATTGACGAATTAACACAGATATTGCGTCGCTATGAAATACTATGGGTTCTATGAGATCTCCTTCTAAATCGAGTAACGTTTCTATGGAAACGCCAGGACTTTCTTTTGGGATACGAGTATCTCCTATCCGGTGCACCATTCCTTCTTTACTGCATCCCTCGCTCCCTCGCATTGACGAATTAACACAAAAACTGCGTCGCTATGAAATACTATGGGTTCTATGAGATCTCCTTCTAAATCGAGTAACGTTTCTATGGAAACGACAGGATTTTCTTTTGGGATACGAGTATCTCCTTTCCGGTGCACTATTCCTTCTTTACTGCATCCCTCGCTCCCTCGCATTGACGAATTAACACGGAAATTGCGTCGCTATGAAATACTATGGGTTCTATGAGATCTCCTTCTAAATCGAGTAACGTTTCTATGGAAACGCCAAGATTTTCTTTTGGGATACGAGTACCTCCTTTCCGATGCAATATTCCTTCTTTACTGCATCCCTCGCTCCCTCGCGTTGACGAATTAACACAAAAACTGCGTCGCTATCAAATACTATGGGTTCTATGAGATCTCCTTCTAAATCGAGTAACGTTTCTATGGCAACGACAGGATTTTCTTTTGGGATACGAGTATCTCCTTTCCGGTGCACTATTCCTTCTTTACTGCATCCCTCGCTCCCTCGCATTGACGAATTAACACAGAAACAGCGTCGCTATGGAATACTATGGGTTCTATGACTTCTCCATCTAAATCGAGTAACGTTTCTATGGAAACGGCAGGATTTTCTTTTAAGATACGAGTATCTCCTTTCCGTTGCACTATTCCTTCTTTACTGCATCCCTCGCTCCCTCACATTGACGAATTAACACAGAAATTGCGTCGCTGTGAAATACTATGGGTTCTATGAAATCTTCTTCTAAATTGAGTAACGTTTATATGAAAACGATAGGATTTTCTTTTGGATACGGGTATCTCCTTTGCGATGCACTATTTCTTACTTACTGCATCCCTCGCTCCCTCACATTGACGAATTAACACAGAAATTGCGTCGCTATGAAATTCTATGGGTTGTATGACTTCTCCTTCTAAATAGAGTAACGTTTCTATGGAAGCGACAGGATTTTCTTTGGGATACGAGTATCTCCTTTCCGATGCACTATTCCTTCTTTACGGCATCCCTCGCTCCCTCACAATGACGAATTAACACAGAAATTGCGTCGCTATGAAATACAATGTGTTCTATGACTTCTCCATCTAAATCGAGTAACGTTTCTACAGAAACGACAGGATTTTCTTTGGGGATACGAGTATCTCCTTTCCGATGCACTATTCCTTCTTTACTGCATCCCTCGCTCCCTCACATTGACCAATTAACACAGAAATTGCGTCGCTATGAAATACTATGGGTTCTATGACTTCTCCTTCTAAATAGAATAACGTTTCTATGGAAACGACAGGATTTTCTTTTGGGATACGAGTATCTCCTTTCCGATGCACTATTCCTTCTTTACTGCATCCCCCGCTCCCTCACATTGACGAATTAACACAGAAATTGCGTCGCTATGAAATACTATGGGTTTTTTGACTTCTCCTTCTAAATCGAGTAACGTTTCTATGAAAACGACAGGATTTTCTTTTGGAACACGATTATCTCCTTTCCGCTGCCCTATTCCTTCTTTACTGCACCCCTCGCTCCCTTACATTTACGAATTAACACAGAAATTGCTTCGTTATGAAATTCTATTGGTTGTATGACTTCTCCTTCTAAATAGAGTAACGTTTCTATGGAAACGACAGGATTTTCTTTGGGATACGAGTATCTCCTTTCCGATGCACTATTCCTTCTTTACGGCATCCCTCGCTCCCTCACATTGACGAATTAACACAGAAATTGCGTCGCTATGAAATACTATGTGTTCTATGACTTCTCCATCTAAATCGAGTAACGTTTCTACAGAAACGATAGGATTTTCTTTGGGGTACGAGTATCTCCTTTCCGATGCACTATTCCTTCTTTACTGCATCCCTCGCTCCCTCACATTGTCGAATTAACACAGAAATTGCGTCGCTATGAAATACTATGGGTTCTATGACTTCTCCTTCTAAATCGAGTAACGTTTCTATGGAAATGCCAGGATTTTCTTTTGGGATACGAGTATCTCCTTTCCGATGCCCTATTCCTTCTTTACTGCATCCCTCGGTCCCTCACATTGACGAATTAACACAGAAATTGCGTCGCTATGAAATACTACGGGTTCTATGAGATCTCCTTCCAAATCGAGTATCGTTTCTATCGAAACGCCAGGATTTTCTTTTCGGATACGAGTATCTCCTTTCCGATGCACTATTCCTTCTTTACTGCATCCCTCGCTTCCTCGCATTGACGAATTAACACAGAAACTGCGTCGCTATGAAATACTGTGGGTTCTATGACTTCTCCTTCTAAATCGAGTAACGTGTCTATGGAAACGACAGGATTTTCTTTTGGGATAAGAGTATCTCCTTTCCGATGCACTATTCCTTCTTTACTGCATTCCTCGCTCCCTCGCATTGACGAATTAACACAGAAATTGCGTCGCTATGAAATACTATGGGTTCTATGAGATCTCCTTCTAAATCGAGTAACGTTTCTATGGAAACGCCAGGATTTTCTTTTGGGATACGACTATTTCCTTTCCGATGCACTATTCCTTCTTTACTGCATTCCTCGCTCCCTCGCATTGATGAATTAACACAGAAATTGCGTCGCTATGAAATACTATGGGTTCTATGATATCTCCTTCAAAATCGAGTAACGTTTCTATGGAAACGCCAGGATTTTCTTTTGGGATACGAGTATCTCCTTTCCGATGCACTATTTTCTTCTTTACTGCATCCCTCGCTCCCTCACATTGACGAATTAACACAGATATTGCGTCGCTATGAAATACTATGGGTTCTATGAGATCTCCTTCTAAATCGAGTAACGTTTCTATGGAAACGACAGGATTTTCTTTTGGGATACGAGTATCTCCTTTCCGATGCACTATTCCTTCTTTACTGATCCCTCGGTCCCTCACATTGACGAATTAACACAGAAATTGCGTCGCTATGAAATACTACGGGTTCTATGAGATCTCCTTCCAAATCGAGTAACGTTTCTATCGAAACGCCAGGATTTTCTTTTCGATACGAGTATCTCCTTTCCATTGCACTATTCCTTCTTTACTGCATCCCTCGCTCCCTCGCATTGACGAATTAACACAGAAATTGCGTCGCTATGAAATACTATGGGTTCTATGAGATCTCCTTCTAAATCGAGTAACGGTTCTATGGAAACGCCAGGATTTTATTTTGGGATACGAGTATCTCCTTTCCGATGCACTATTCCTTCTTTACTGCATCCCTCGCTCCCTCGCATTGACGAATTAACACAGAAATTGCGTCGCTATGAAATTCTATGGGTTCTATGAGATCTCCTTCTAAATCGAGTAACGTTTCTATGGAAACGCCAGGATTTTATTTTGGGATACGAGTATCTCCTTTCCGATGCACTATTCCTTCTTTACTGCATCCCTCGCTCCCTCACATTGACGAATTAACACAGAAATTACGTCGCAATGAAATACTATATGGTCTATGACTTCCCCATCGAAATCGAGTAACGTTTCTATGGAAACTCCAGTATTTTCTTTTGGGATACGAGTATCTCCTTTCCGATGCACTATTCCTTCTTTACTGCATCCCTCGCTCCCTCACATTGACGAATTAACACAGAAATTGCGTCGCTATGAAATACTATGGGTTCTATGACTTCTCCATCTAAATCGAGTTACGTTTCTATGGAAACGCCAGGATTTTCTTTTGGGATACCAGTGTCTCCTTTCCGATGCACTATTTCTTCTTTACTGCATCCCTCGCTCCCTCACATTGACGAATTAACACAGAAATTGCGTCGCTATGAAGTACTATGGGTTCTATGACTTCTCCATCTGAATCGAGTAATGTTTCTATGGAAACGCCAGGATTTTCTTTTGGGATACGAGTATCTCCTTTCCGATGCACTATTCCTTCTTTACCGCATCCCTCCCTCCCTCGCATTGACGAATTAACACAGAAATTGCGTCGCTATTAAATACTATGGGTTCTATGAGATCTTCTTCTAAATCGAGTAACGTATCTATGGAAACGCCAGGATTTTCTTTTGGGATACGAGTATCTCCTTTCCGATGCACTATTCCTTCTTTACTGCATCCCTCGCTCCCTCGCAATGACGAATTAACACAGAAACTGCGTCGCTATGTAATACTATGTGTTCTAGGAGATCTCATTCTAAATCGAGTAACGTTTCTATGGAACCGACACCATTTTCTTTTGGGATACATCTCCTTTCCGATGCACTATTCCTTCTTTACTGCATCCCTCGCTCCCTCACATTGACGAATTAACACAGGAATTGCATCGCTATGAAATACTATGGGTTGTATGACTTCTCCATCTAAATCGAGTAACGTTCCTATGGAAACGACAGGATTTTCTTTTGGGATACGAGTATCTCCTTTCCGATGCACTATTCCTTCTTTACTGCATTCCTCGCTCCCTCGCATTGACGAATTAACACAGAAACTTCGTCGCTATGAAATACTATGGGTTCTATGACTTCTCCTTCTAAATCGAGTAACGTGTCTATGGAAATGACAGGATTTTCTTTTGGGATACGAGTATCTCTTTTCCGATGCACTATTCCTTCTTTACTGCATCCTTCGCTCCCTCGCATTGACGAATTAACACAGAAATTGCGTCACTATGAAATACTATGGGTTCTATGAGATCTCCTTCTAAATCGAGTATCGTTTCTATGGAAACGCAAGGATTTTATTTTGGGATACGAGTATCTCCTTTCCGATGCACTATTCCTTCTTTACTGCATCCCTCGCTCCCTCGCATTGACGAATTAACACAGAAATTGCGTCGCTTTGAAATACTATGGGTTCTATGAGATCTCCTTCTAAATCGAGAACGTTTCTATGGAAACGCCAGGATTTTCTTTTGGGGTACGAGTATCTCCTTTCCGATGCACTATTCCTTCTTTACTGCATCCCTCGGTCCCTCACATTGACGAATTAACACAGAAACTGCGTCGCTATGAAATACTATGTGTTCTATGACTTCTCCATCTAAATCGAGTAACGTTGCTATGGAAACGACAGGATTTTCTTTTGGGATACGAGTATCTCCTTTCCGATGCACTATTCCTTCTTTACTGCATCCCTCGGTCCCTCACATTGACGAATTAACACAGAAATTGCGTCGCTATGAAATACTACGGGTTCTATGAGATCTCCTTCCAAATCGAGTATCGTTTCTATCGAAACGCCAGGATTTTCTTTTCGGATACGAGTATCTCCTTTCCGATGCACTATTCCTTCTTTACTGCATCCCTCGCTTCCTCGCATTGACGAATTAACACAGAAACTGCGTCGCTATGAAATACTGTGGGTTCTATGACTTCTCCTTCTAAATCGAGTAACGTGTCTATGGAAACGACAGGATTTTCTTTTGGGATAAGAGTATCTCTTTTCCGATGCACTATTCCTTCTTTACTGCATTCCTCGCTCCCTCGCATTGACGAATTAACACAGAAATTGCGTCGCTATGAATTACTATGGGTTCTATGAGATCTACTTCTAAATCGAGTAACGTATCTATTAAAACGACAGGATTTTCTTTTGGGATACGAGTATCTCCTTCCGATGCACTATTCCTTCTTTACTGCATCCCTTGCTCCCTCGCATTGACGAATTAACACAGAAATTGCGTCGCTATGAAATACTATGGGCTCTATGACTTCTACTTCTAAATCGAGTAACGTTTCTATGGAAACGACAGGATTTTCTTTTGGGACACGAGTATCTCCTTTCCGATGCACTATTCCTTCTTTACTGCATCCCTCGCTCCCTTGCATTGACGAATGAACACAGAAACTGCGTCGCTATGAAATACTATGGGTTCTATGACTTCTCCTTCTAAATCGAGTAACGTGTCTATGGAAACGACAGGATTTTCTTTTGTGATACGAGTATCTCCTTTCCGATGCACTATTCCTTCTTTACTGCATCCCTCGCTCCCTCGCATTGACGAATTAACACAGAAATTGCGTCGCTATGAAATACTATGGGTTCTATGAGACCTCCTTCAAAATCGAGTAACGTTTCTATGGAAACGCCAGAATTTACTTTTGGGATACGAGTATCTCCTTTGCGATGCACTATTCCTTCTTTACTGCATCCCTCGCTCTCTCGCATTGACGAATTAACACAGAAATAGCGTCGCTATGAAATACTATGAGTTCTATGAGATCTCCTTCTCAATCGAGTAACGTTTCTATGGATACGCCAGGATTTTCTTTTGGGATACGAGTATCTCCTTTCCGATGCACTATTCCTTCTTTACTGCATCCCTCGGACCCTCACATTGACGAATTAACACAGAAATTGCGTCGCTATGAAATACTATGTGTTCTATGACTTCTCCCTCTAAATCGAGTAACGTTTCTATGGAAACGACAGGATTTTCTTTTGGGATACGAGTATCTCCTTTCCGATGCACTATTCCTTCTTTACTGCATCCCTCGCTCCCTCACATTGACGAATTAACACAGAAATTGCGTCGCTATGAAATACTATGGGTTCTATGAGATCTCCTTCCAAATCGAGTACCGTTTCTATCGAAACGCCAGGATTTTCTTTTCGGATACGAGTATCTCCTTTCCGATGCACTATTCCTTCTTTACTGCATCCCTCGCTCCCTCGCATTGACGAATTAACACAGAAATTGCGTCGCTCTGAAATACTATGGGTTCTATGAGATCTCCTTCTAAATCGAGTAATGCTTCTATGGAAACAACAGAATTTATTTTGGGATACGAGTATCTCCTTTCCGATGCACTATTCCTTCTTTACTGCATCCCTCGCTCCCTCGCATTGACGAATTAACACAGAAACTGCGTCGCTATGGAATACTATGGGTTCTATGACATATCCTTCTAAATCTAGTAACGTTACTATGGAAAGGAAAGGATTTCCATTTGGGATACGAATATCTCCTTTCCGATGCACTATTCCTTCTTTACTGCATCCCTCGCTCCCTCACATTGACGAATTAACACAGAAACTGCGTCGCTATGAAATACTATGGGTTCTATGACATCTCCTTCTAAATCGAGTAACGTATCTATGGAAACGACAAGATTTCCATTTGGGGTACGGGTATGTCCTTTCCGATGCACTATTCCTTCTTTACTGCATCCCTCGCTCCCTCACATTGACGAATTAACACAGAAATTGCGTCGCTATGAAATACTATGGGTTCTATGACTTCTCCTTCTAAATCGAGTAACGTTTCTATGGAAACGACAGGATTTTCCTTTGGGATACGAGTATCTCCTTTCCGATGCACTATTCCTTCTTTACTGCATCCCCCGCTCCCTCACATTGACGAATTAACAAAGAAATTGCGTCGCTATGAAATACTATGGGTTTTTTGACTTCTCCTTCTAAATCGAGTAACGTTTCTATGAAAACGACAGGATTTTCTTTTCGAACACGATTATCTCCTTTCCGCTGCCCTATTCCTTCTTTACTGCACCCCTCGCTCCCTTACTTTTACGAATTAACACAGAAATTGCGTCGCTATGAAATATTATTGGTTCTATGACATCTCCATATAAATCGAGTAACGTTTCTATGGAAACGACAGGATTTTCTTTTAAGATACGAGTATCTCCTTTCCGTTGCACTATTCCTTCTTTACTGCATCCCTCGCTCCCTCACATTGACGAATTAACACAGAAATTGCGTCGCTGTGAAATACTATGGGTTCTATGAAATCTTATTCTAAATGGAGTAACATTTATATGAAAACGACAGGATTTTCTTTTGGATACGGGTATCTCCTTTGCGATGCACTATTCCTTCTTTACTGCATCCCTCGCTCCCTCACATTGACGAATTAACACAGAAATTGCGTCGCTAAGAAATACTATGGGTTGTATGACTTCTCCTTCTAAATCGAGTAAAGTTTCTATGGAAAGGAAATGATTTCCATTTAGGATACGAATATCTCCTTTCCGATGCACTATTCCTTCTTTACTGCATCCCTCGCTCCCTCACATTGACGAATTAACACAGAAATTGCGTCGCTGTGAAATACTATGGGTTTAATGACTTCTCCTTCTACATCGTGTAACGTTTCTGTGGAAACGACAGGATTTCCATTTGGGATACGAGTATATCCTTTCCGATGCACTATTCCTTCTTTATTTTATCCCTCGCTCCCTCACATTGACGAATTAACACAGAAATTGCGTCGCTGTGAAATACTATGGGTTCTATGACTTCTCCATCTAAATCGAGTAACGTTTCATTGGAAACTACAGGATTTTCTTTTGGGATACGAGTCGCTCCTTTCCAATGCACTATTCCTTCTTTACTGCAACTCTCGCTCCCTCGCATTGACGAATTAACACAGAAACTGCGTCGCTATGAAATACTATGGGTTCAATGAGATCTACTTCTAAATCGAGTAACGTTTCTATGGAAACGACAGGATTTTCTTTTGGGATACATCTCCTTTCCGATGCACTATTCCTTCTTTACTGCATCCCTCGCTCCCTCACATTGACGAATTAACACAGAAATTGCGTCGCTATGAAATACTATGGGTTCTATGACTTCTACATCTAAATCGAGTAACGTTTCTATGGAAACGACAGGATTTTCTTTTGGGATACGAGTATCTCCTTTCCGGTGCACTATTCCTTCTTTACTGCATCCCTTGCTCTATTACTTTTACGAATTAACACAGAAATTGCGTCGCTATGAAATACTATGGGTTCTATGAGATCTCCTTCTAAATCGAGTAACGTTTCTATGGAAACGCCAGAATTTACTTTTGGGATACGAGTATCTCCTTTGCGATGCACTATTCCTTCTTTACTGCATCCCTCGCTCCCTCGCATTGACGAATAACACAGAAATAGCGTCGCTATGAAATACTATTGGTTCTATGAGATCACCTTCTAAATCGAGTAACGTTTCTATGGAAACGCCAGGATTTTCTTTTGGGATACGACTATCTCCTTTCCGATGCACTATTCCTTCTTTACTGCATCCCTCGCTCCCTCGCATTGACGAATTAACACAGAAACTGCGTCGCTATGGAATACTATGGGTTCTATGACATCTCCTTCTAAATCTAGTAACGTTACTATGGAAAGAAAAGGATTTCCATTTGGGATACGAGTATCTCCTTTCCGATGCACTATTCCTTGTTTACTGCATCCCCCGCTCCCTCACATAGACGAATTAACACAGAAATAGAGTCGCTATGAAATACTATGGGTTTTTTGACTTCTCCTTCTAAATCGAGTAACGTTTCTATGAAAACGACAGGATTTTCTTTTGGAACACGATTATCTCCTTTCCGCTGCCCTATTCTTTCTTTACTGCACCCATCGCTCCCTTACATTTACGAATTAACACAGAAATTGCGTCGCTATGAAATATTATGGGTTCTATGACATCTCCATCTGAATCGAGTAACGTTTCTATGGAAACGACAGGATTTTCTTTTAAGATACGAGTATCTCCTTTCCGATGCGCTATTCCTTCTTTATTGCATCCCTCGCTCCCTCACATTGACGAATTAACACAGAAATTGCGTCGCAATGAAATACTATGGGTTCTATGACTTCTCCTTCTAAATCGAGTAACGTTTCTATGGAAACGACAGGATTTTCTTTTGGGATACGAGTATCTCCTTTCCGATGCACTATTCCTCCTTTACTGCATCCCCCGCTCCCTCACATTGACGAATTAACAAAGAAATTGCGTCGCTATGAAATACTATGGGTTTTTTGACTTCTCCTTCTAAATCGAGTAACGTTTCGATGAAAACGACAGGATTTTCTTTTGGAACACGATTATCTCCTTTCCGCTGCCCTATTCCTTCTTTACTGCACCCCTTGCTCTATTACTTTTACGAATTAACACAGAAATTGCGTCGCTATGAAATATTATGGGTTCTATGACATCTCCATATAAATCGAGTAACGTTTCTATGGAAACGACAGGATTTTCTTTTAAGATACGAGTATCTCCTTTCCGTTGCACTATTCCTTCTTTACTGCATCCCTCGCTCCCTCACATTGACGAATTAACACAGAAATTGCGTCGCTGTGAAATAATATGGGTTCTATGACTTCTCCTTCTAAATCGAGTAACGTTTCTATGGAAAGGGAAGGATTTCCATTTGGGATACGAGTATCTCCTTTCCGATGCACTATTCCTTCTTTACTGCATCCCTCGCTCCCTCACATTGACGAATTAACACAGAAATTGCGTCGCTGTGAAATAATATGGGTTCTATGACTTCTCCTTCTAAATCGAGTAACGTTTCTATGGAAAGGGAAGGATTTCCATTTGGGATACGAGTATCTTCTTTCCGATGCACTATTCCTTCTTTATTTTATCCCTCGCTCCCTCACATTGACGAATTAACACAGAAATTGCGTCGCTGTGAAATACAATGGGTTCTATGTCTTCTCCATCTAAATCGAGTAACGTTTCTATGGAAACTACAGGATTTTCTTTTGGGATACGAGTCGCTCCTTTCCAATGCACTATTCCTTCTTTACTGCAACTCTCGCTCCCTCGCATTGACGAATTAACAGAGAAACTGCGTCGCTATGAAATACTATGGGTTCAATGAGATCTACTTCTAAATCGAGTAACGTTTCTATGGAAACGACAGGATATTCTTTTGGGATACGAGTATCTCCTTCCGATGCACTATTCCTTCTTTACTGCATCCCTCGCTCCCTCGCATTGAGGAATTGACACAGAAACTGCGTCGCTATGAAATACTATGGGTTCTATGAGATCTCCTTCTAAATCGAGTAACGTTTCTATGGAAACGACAGGATTTTCTTTTGGGATACATCTCCTTTCCGATGCACTATTCCTTCTTTGCTGCATCCCTCGCTCCCTCACATTGACGAATTAACACAGAAATTGCGTCGCTATGAAATACTATGGGTTCTATGACTTCTACATCTAAATCGAGTAACGTTTCTATGGAAACGACAGGATTTTCTTTTGGGATACGAGTATCTCCTTTCCGGTGCACTATTCCTTCTTTACTGCATCCCTCGCTCCCTCACATTGACGCATTAACACAGAAATTGCGTCGCTATGAAATACTATGGGTTCTATGACTTCTACATCTAAATCGAGTAACGTTTCTATGGAAACGACAGGATTTTCTTTTGGGATACGAGTATCTCCTTTCCGGTGCACTATTCCTTCTTTACTGCATCCCTCGCTCCCTCGCATTGACGAATTAACACAGAAACTGTGTCGCTATTAAATACTATGGGTTCTATGACTTCTCCTTCTAAATCGAGTAACGTTTCTATGGAAACGACAGGATTTTCTTTTGGGATACATCTCCTTTCCGATGCACTATTCCTTCTTTACTGCATCACTCGCTCCCTCACATTGACGAATTAACACAGAAATTGCGTCGCTATGAAATACTATGGGTTCTATGAGATCTCCTTCTAAATCGAGTAACGTTTCTATGGAAACGACAGGATTTTCTTTTGGGATACATCTCTTTTCCGATGCACTATTCCTTCTTTACTGCATCCCTCGCTCCCTCACATTGACGAATTAACACAGAAATTGCGTCGCTATGAAATACTATGGGTTGTATGACTTCTACATCTAAATCGAGTAACGTTTCTATGGAAACGACAGGATTTTCTTTTGGGATACGAGTATCTCCTTTCCGGTGCACTATTCCTTCTTTACTGCATCCCTCGCTCCCTCGCATTGACGAATTAACACAGAAACTGTGTCGCTATTAAATACTATGGGTTCTATGACTTCTCCTTCAAAATCGAGGAACGTGTCTATGGAAACGACAGGACTTTCTTTTGGGATACGAGTATCTCCTTTCCGATGCACTATTCCTTCTTTACTGCATCCCTCGCTCCCTCGCATTGACGAATTAACACAGAAATTGCGTCGCTATGAAATACTATGGGTTCTATGAGATCTCCTTCCAAATCGAGTAACGTTTCTATGGAAACGACAGGATTTTCTTTTGGGATACATCTCCTTTCCGATGCACTATTCCTTCTTTACTGCATCCCTCGCTCCCTCACATTGACGCATTAACACAGAAATTGCGTCGCTATGAAATACTATGGGTTCTATGACTTCTACATCTAAATCGAGTAACGTTTCTATGGAAACGACAGGATTTTCTTTTGGGATACGAGTATCTCCTTTCCGGTGCACTATTCCTTCTTTACTGCATCCCTCGCTCCCTCGCATTGACGAATTAACACAGAAACTGTGTCGCTATTAAATACTATGGGTTCTATGACTTCTCCTTCTAAATCGAGTAACGTTTCTATGGAAACGACAGGATTTTCTTTTGGGATACATCTCCTTTCCGATGCACTATTCCTTCTTTACTGCATCACTCGCTCCCTCACATTGACGAATTAACACAGAAATTGCGTCGCTATGAAATACTATGGGTTCTATGAGATCTCCTTCTAAATCGAGTAACGTTTCTATGGAAACGACAGGATTTTCTTTTGGGATATATCTCTTTTCCGATGCACTATTCCTTCTTTACTGCATCCCTCGCTCCCTCACATTGACGAATTAACACAGAAATTGCGTCGCTATGAAATACTATGGGTTGTATGACTTCTACATCTAAATCGAGTAACGTTTCTATGGAAACGACAGGATTTTCTTTTGGGATACGAGTATCTCCTTTCCGGTGCACTATTCCTTCTTTACTGCATCCCTCGCTCCCTCGCATTGACGAATTAACACAGAAACTGTGTCGCTATTAAATACTATGGGTTCTATGACTTCTCCTTCTAAATCGAGGAACGTGTCTATGGAAACGACAGGATTTTCTTTTGGGATACGAGTATCTCCTTTCCGATGCACTATTCCTTCTTTACTGCATCCCTCGCTCCCTCGCATTGACGAATTAACACAGAAATTACGTCGCTATGAAATACTATGGGTTCTATGAGATCTCCTTCTAAATCGAGTAACGTTTCTATGGAAACGACAGTATTTTCTTTTGGGATACATCTCCTTTCCGATGCACTATTCCTTCTTTACTGCATCCCTCGCTCCCTCACATTGACGAATTAACACAGAAATTGCGTCGCTATGAAATACTATGGGTTCTATGACTTCTACATCTAAATCGAGTAACGTTTCTATGGAAACGACAGGATTTTCTTTTGGGATACGAGTATCTCCTTTCCGGTGCACTATTCCTTCTTTACTGCATCCCTCGCTCCCTCGCATTGACGAATTAACACAGAAACTGTGTCGCTATTAAATACTATGGGTTCTATGACTTCTCCTTCTAAATCGAGGAACGTGTCTATGGAAACGACAGGATTTTCTTTTGGGATACGAGTATCTCCTTTCCGATGCACTATTCCTTCTTTACTGCATCCCTCGCTCCCTCGCATTGACGAATTAACACAGAAATTGCGTCGCTATGAAATACTATGGGTTCTATGAGATCTCCTTCTAAATCGAGTAACGTTTCTATGGAAACGCCAGAATTTACTTTTGGGATACGAGTAGCTCCTTTGCGATGCACTATTCTTTCTTTACTGCATCCCTCGCTCCCTCGCATTGACGAATAACACAGAAATAGCGTCGCTATGAAATACTATTGGTTCTATGAGATCACCTTCTAAATCGAGTAACGTTTCTATGGAAACGCCAGGATTTTCTTTTGGGATACGAGTATCTCCTTTCCGATGCACTATTCCTTCTTTACTGCATCCCTCGGTCACTCACATTGACGAATTAACACAGAAATTGCGTCGCTATGAAATACTATGGGTTCTATGACTTCTCCCTCTAAATCGAGTAACGTTTCTATGGAAACGACAGGATTTTAATTTGGGATACGAGTATCTCCTTTCCGATGCACTATTCCTTCTTTACTGCATCCCTCGCTCCCTCACATTGACGAATTAACACAGAAATTGCGTCGCTATGAAATACTATGGGTTCTATGAGATCTCCTTCCAAATCGAGTAACGTTTCTATCGAAACGCCAGGATTTTCTTTTCGGATACGAGTATCTCCTTTCCGATGCACTATTCCTTCTTTACTGCATCCCTCGCTCCCTCGCATTGACGAATTAACACAGAAATTGCGTCGCTATGAAATACTATGGGTTCTATGAGATCTCCTTCTAAATCGAGTAACGTTTCTATGGAAACGCCAGAATTTACTTTTGGGATACGAGTATCTCCTTTCCGATGCACTATTCCTTCTTTACTGCATCCCTCGCTCCCTCGCATTGACGAATTAACACAGAAACTGCGTCGCTATGGAATACTATGGGTTCTATGAGATCTCCTTCTAAATCTAGTAACGTTACTATGGAAAGGAAAGGATTTCCATTTGGGATACGAGTATCTCCTTTCCGATGCACTATTCCTTGTTTACTGCATCCCCCGCTCCCTCACATTGACGAATTAACACAGAGATAGAGTCGCTATGAAATACTATGGGTTTTTTGACTTCTCCTTCTAAATCGAGTAACGTTTCTATGAAAACGACAGGATTTTCTTTTGGAACACGATTATCTCCTTTCCGCTGCCCTATTCCTTCTTTACTGCACCCATCGCTCCCTTACATTTACGAATTAAGACAGAAATTGCGTCGCTATGAAATATTATGGGTTCTATGACATCTCCATCTGAATCGAGTAACGTTTCTATGGAAACGACAGGATTTTCTTTTAAGATACGAGTATCTCCTTTCCGATGCGCTATTCCTTCTTTATTGCATCCCTCGCTCCCTCACATTGACGAATTAACACAGAAATTGCGTCGCAATGAAATACTATGGGTTCTATGGCTTCTCCATCTAAATCGAGTAACGTTTCTATGGAAACGACAGGATTTTCTTTTAAGATACGAGTATCTCCTTTCCGTTGCACTATTCCTTCTTTACTGCACCCCTCGCTCCCTCACATTGACGAATTAACAGAGAAATTGCGTCGCTGTGAAATACTATGGGTTCTATGAAATCTTCTTCTAAATCGAGTAACGTTTATATGAACACGACAGGATTTTCTTTTAGATACGGGTATCTCCTTTGCGATGCACTATTCCTTCCTTACTGCATCCCTCGCTCCCTCACATTGACGAATTAACACAGAAATTGCGTCGCTATGAAATACTATGGGTTGTATGACTTCTCCTTCTAAATTGAGTAACGTTTCTATGGAAACGAGAGGATTTTCTTTTGGGATACGAGTATCTCCTTTCCGATGCACTATTCCTTCTTTACGGCATCCCTCGCTCCCTCACAATGACGAATTAACACAGAAATTGCGTCGCTATGAAATACTACGTGTTCTATGACTTCTCCATCTAAAACGAGTAACGTTTCTACGGAAACGACAGGATTTTGTTTGGGGATACGAGTATCTCCTTTCTGATGCACTATTCCTTCTGTACTGCATCCCTCGCTCCCTCACATTGATGAATTAACACAGAAATTGCGTCGCTATGAAATACTATGGGTTCTATGACTTCTCCTTGTAAATCGAGTAACGTTTCTATGGAAACGCCAGGATTTTATTTTGGGATACGAGTATCTCCTTTCCGGTGCACTATTCCTTCTTTACTGCATCCCTCGCTCCCTCGCATTGACGAATTAACACAGAAACTGCGTCGCTATGGAATACTATGGGTTCTATGACATCTCCTTCTTCATCTAGTAACGTTTCTATGGAAAGGAAAGGATTTCCATTTGGGATACGAGTATCTCCTTTCCGATGCACTATTCCTTCTTTACTGCATCCCTCGCTCCCTCACATTGACGAATTAACACAGAAACTGCGTCGCTATGAAATACTATGGGTTCTATGACATATCCTTCTAAATCGAGTAACGTTTCTATGGAAACGACAGGATTTTCTTTTGGGATACGAGTATCTCCTTACCGATGCACTACTCGTTCTTTACTGCATCCCTCGCTCCCTCGCATTGACGAATTAACACAGAAACTGCGTCGCTATCAAATACTATGGGTTCTATGACATCTCCTTCTTCATCTAGTAACGTTTCTATGGAAAGGAAAGGATTTCCATTTGGGATACGAGTATCTCCTTTCCGGTGCACTATTCCTTCTTTACTGCATCCCTCGATCCCTCACATTGACGAATTAACACAGAAACTGCGTCGCTATGAAATACTATGTGTTCAATGACATATCCTTCTAAATCGAGTAACGTTTCTATGGAAACGACAGGATTTTCTTTTGGGATACGAGTATCTCCTTACCGATGCACTACTCCTTCTTTACTGCATCCCTCGCTCCCTCGCATTGACGAATTAACACAGAAATTGCGTCGCTATGAAATACTATGGGTTCTATGAGATCTCCTTCCAAATCGAGTAACGTTTCTATCGAAACGCCAGGATTTTCTTTTCGGATACGAGTATCTCCTTTCCGATGCACTATTCCTTCTTTACTGCATCCCTCGCTCCCTCGCATTGACGAATTAACACAGAAATTGCGTCGCTATGAAATACTATAGGTTCTATGAGATCTCCTTCTAAATCGAGTAACGTTTCTATGGAAACGCCAGAATTTACTTTTGGGATACGAGTATCTCCTTTACGATGCCCTATTCCTTCTTTACTGCATCCCTCGCTCCCTCGCATTGACGAATTAACACAGAAACTGCGTCGCTATGGAATACTATGGGTTCTATGAGATCTCCTTCTAAATCTAGTAACGTTATTATGGAAAGGAAAGGATTTCCATTTGGGATACGAGTATCTCCTTTCCGATGCACTATTCCTTGTTTACTGCATCCCCCGCTCCCTCACATTGACGAATTAACACAGAGATAGAGTCGCTATGAAATACTATGGGTTTTTTGACTTCTCCTTCTAAATCGAGTAACGTTTCAATGAAAACGACAGGATTTTCTTTTGGAACACGATTATCTCCTTTCCGCTGCCCTATTCCTTCTTTACTGCACCCATCGCTCCCTTACATTTACGAAGTAACACAGAAATTGCGTCGCTATGAAATATTATGGGTTCTATGACATCTCCATCTGAATCGAGTAACGTTTCTATGGAAACGACAGGATTTTCTTTTAAGATACGAGTATCTCCTTTCCGATGCGCTATTCCTTCTTTATTGCATCCCTCGCTCCCTCACATTGACGAATTAACACAGAAATTGCGTCGCAATGAAATACTATGGGTTCTATGACTTCTCCATCTAAATCGAGTAACGTTTCTATGGAAACGACAGGATTTTCTTTTAAGATACGAGTATCTCCTTTCCGTTGCACTATTCCTTCTTTACTGCACCCCTCGCTCCCTCTCATTGACGAATTAACAGAGAAATTGCGTCGCTGTGAAATACTATGGGTTCTATGAAATCTTCTTCTAAATCGAGTAACGTTTATATGAACACGACAGGATTTTCTTTTAGATACGGGTATCTCCTTTGCGAAGCACTATTCCTTCCTTACTGCATCCCTCGCTCCCTCACATTGACGAATTAACACAGAAATTGCGTCGCTATGAAATACTATGAGTTGTATGACTTCTCCTTCTAAATTGAGTAACGTTTCTATGGAAACGACAGGATTTTCTTTTGGGATACGAGTATCTCCTTTCCGATTCACTATTCCTTCTTTACGGCATCCCTCGCTCCCTCACAATGACGAATTAACACAGAAATTGCGTCGCTATGAAATACTACGTGTTCTATGACTTCTCCATCTAAATCGAGTAACGTTTCTACGGAAACGACAGGATTTTGTTTGGGGATACGAGTATCTCCTTTCCGATGCACTATTCCTTCTGTACTGCATCCCTCGCTCCCTCACATTGATGAATTAACACAGAAATTGCGTCGCTATGAAATACTATGGGTTCTATGAGTTCTCCTTGTAAATCGAGTAACGTTTCTATGGAAACGCCAGGAATTTATTTTGGGATACGAGTATCTCCTTTCCGATGCACTATTCCTTCTTTACTGCATCTCTCGCTCCCTCGCATTGACGAATTAACACAGAAATTGCGTCGCTATGAAATACTATGGGTTCTATGAGACCTCCTTCAAAATCGAGTAACGTTTCTATGGAAACGCCAGAATTTACTTTTGGGATACGAGTATCTCCTTTGCGATGCACTATTCCTTCTTTACTGCATCCCTCGCTCTCTCGCATTGACGAATTAACACAGAAATAGCGTCGCTATGAAATACTATGAGTTCTATGAGATCTCCTTCTCAATCGAGTAACGTTTCTATGGATACGCCAGGATTTTCTTTTGGGATACGAGTATCTCCTTACCGTTGCACTACTCCTTCTTTACTGCATCCCTCGCTCCCTCGCATTGACGAATTAACACAGAAACTGCGTCGCTATCAAATACTATGGGTTCTATGACATCTCCTTCTTCATCTAGTAACGTTTCTATGGAAAGGAAAGGATTTCCATTTGGGATACGAGTATCTCCTTTCCGGTGCACTATTCCTTCTTTACTGCATCCCTCGATCCCTCACATTGACGAATTAACACAGAAACTGCGTCGCTATGAAATACTATGTGTTCAATGACATATCCTTCTAAATCGATTAACGTTTCTATGGAAACGACTGGATTTTCTTTTGGGATACGAGTATCTCCTTTCCGGTGCACTATTCCTTCTTTACTGCATCCCTCGCTCCCTCGCATTGACGAATTAACACAGAAACTGTGTCGCTATTAAATACTATGGGTTCTATGACTTCTCCTTCTAAATCGAGTAACGTTTCTATGGAAACGACAGGATTTTCTTTTGGGATACATCTCCTTTCCGATGCACTATTCCTTCTTTACTGCATCACTCGCTCCCTCACATTGACGAATTAACACAGATATTGCGTCGCTATGAAATACTATGGGTTGTATGACTTCTACATCTAAATCGAGTAACGTTTCTATGGAAACGACAGGATTTTCTTTTGGGATACGAGTATCTCCTTTCCGGTGCACTATTCCTTCTTTACTGCATCCCTCGCTCCCTCGCATTGACGAATTAACACAGAAACTGTGTCGCTATTAAATACTATGGGTTCTATGACTTCTCCTTCTAAATCGAGGAACGTGTCTATGGAAACGACAGGATTTTCTTTTGGGATACGAGTATCTCCTTTCCGATGCACTATTCCTTCTTTACTGCATCCCTCGCTCCCTCGCATTGACGAATTAACACAGAAATTACGTCGCTATGAAATACTATGGGTTCTATGAGATCTCCTTCTAAATCGAGTAACGTTTCTATGGAAACGACAGTATTTTCTTTTGGGATACATCTCCTTTCCGATGCACTATTCCTTCTTTACTGCATCCCTCGCTCCCTCACATTGACGAATTAACACAGAAATTGCGTCGCTATGAAATACTATGGGTTCTATGACTTCTACATCTAAATCGAGTAACGTTTCTATGGAAACGACAGGATTTTCTTTTAAGATACGAGTATCTCCTTTCCGATGCACTATTCCTTCTTTATTGCATCCCTCGCTCCATCACATTGACGAATTAACGCAGAAATTGCGTCGTAATGAAATACTGTGGGTTCTATGACTTCTCCATCTAAATCGAGTAACGTTTCTATGGAAACGACAGGATTTTCTTTTAAGATACGAGTATCTCCTTTCCGTTGCACTCTTCCTTCTTTACTGTATTCCTCGCTCCCTCACATTCACGAATTAACACAGAAATTGCGTCGCTATGAAATTCTATGGGTTGTATGACTTCTCCTTCTAAATAGAGTAACGTTTCTATGGAAACGACAGGATTTTCTTTTGGGATACGAGTATCTCCTTTCCGATGCACTATTCCTTCTTTACGGAATCCCGCGCTCCCTCACATTGACGAATTAACACAGAAATTGAGTCGCTATGAAATACTATGTGTTCTATGACTTCTCCATCTAAATCGAGTAACGTTTCTACAGAAACGACAGGATTTTCTTTGGGGATACGAGTATCTCCTTTCCGATGCACTATTCCTTCTTTACTGCATCCCTCGCATCCTCACATTGACGAATTAACACAGAAACTGCGTCGCTATGAAATACTATGGGTTCTATGACTTCTCCTTCTAAATCGAGTAACGTTTCTATGGAAACGCCAGGATTTTCTTTTGGGATACGAGTATCTCCTTTCCGATGCACTATTCCTTCTTTACTGCATCCCCCGCTCCCTCACATTGCCGAATTAACACAGAAATTCCGTCGCTATGAAATACTATGGGTTTTTTGACTTCTCCTTCTAAATCGAGTACCGTTTCTATGAAAACGGCCAGATATTCTTTTGGAACACGATTATCTACTTTCCGCTGCCCTATTCCTTCTTTACTGCACCCCTCGCTCCCTTACATTTACGAATTAACACAGAAATTGCGTCGCTATGAAATATTATGGGTTCTATGACATCTCCATCTAAATCGAGTAACGTTTCTATGGAAACGACAGGATTTTCTTTTAAGATACGAGTATCTCCTTTCCGATGCACTATTCCTTCTTTATTGCATCCCTCGCTCCATCACATTGACGAATTAACGCAGAAATTGCGTCGTAATGAAATACTGTGGGTTCTATGACTTCTCCATCTAAATCGAGTAACGTTTCTATGGAAACGACAGGATTTTCTTTTAAGATACGAGTATCTCCTTTCCGTTGCACTCTTCCTTCTTTACTGTATTCCTCGCTCCCTCACATTCACGAATTAACACAGAAATTGCGTCGCTATGAAATTCTATGGGTTGTATGACTTCTCCTTCTAAATAGAGTAACGTTTCTATGGAAACGACAGGATTTTCTTTTGGGATACGAGTATCTCCTTTCCGATGCACTATTCCTTCTTTACGGAATCCCGCGCTCCCTCACATTGACGAATTAACACAGAAATTGAGTCGCTATGAAATACTATGTGTTCTATGACTTCTCCATCTAAATCGAGTAACGTTTCTACAGAAACGACAGGATTTTCTTTGGGGATACGAGTATCTCCTTTCCGATGCACTATTCCTTCTTTACTGCATCCCTCGCATCCTCACATTGACGAATTAACACAGAAACTGCGTCGCTATGAAATACTATGGGTTCTATGACTTCTCCTTCTAAATCGAGTAACGTTTCTATGGAAACGCCAGGATTTTCTTTTGGGATACGAGTATCTCCTTTCCGATGCACTATTCCTCCTTTACTGCATCCCACGCTCCCTCACATTGACGAATTAACACAGAACTTGCGTAGCTATGAAATACTATGGGTTCTATGGCTTCTCCATCTACATCGAGTAACGTTTCTATGGAAACGCCAGGATGTTCTTTTGGGATACGAGTATCTCCTTTCCGATACACTATTCCTTCTTTACTGCATCCCCCGTTCCCTCACATTGACGAATTAACACAGAAATTGCGTCGCTATGAAATACTATGGGTTTTTTGACTTCTCCTTCTAAATCGAGTAACGTTTCTATGAAAACGACAGGATTTTCTTTTGGAACACGATTATCTCCTTTCCGCTGCCCTATTCCTTCTTTACTGCACCCCTCGCTCCCTCGCATTGACGAATTAACACAGAAACTGCGTCGCTATGGAATACTATGGGTTCTATGACATCTCCTTCTAAATCTAGTAACGTTTCTATGGAAAGGAAAGGATTTCCATTTGGGATACGAGTATCTCCTTTCCGATGCACTATTCCTTCTTTACTGCATCCCTCGCTCCCTCACATTGACGAATTAACACAGAAACTGCGTCGCAATGAAATACTATGGGTTCTATGACATCTCCTTCTAAATCGAGTAACGTTTCTATGGAAACGACAGGATTGCCATTTGGGATACGAGTATTTCCTTTCCGATGCACTACTCCTCCGTTATTGCATCCCTCGCTCCCTCACATTGACGAATTAACACAGAAATGGCGTCGCAATGAAATACTATGGGTTCTATGACTTCTCCATCTAAATCGAGTAACGTTTCTATGGAAACGACAGTATTTTCTTTTAAGATACGAGTATCTCCTTCCCGTTGCACTATTCCTTCTTTACTGCATCCCTCGCTCCCTCACATTGACGAATTAACACAAAAATTTCGTCGCTGTGAAATACTATGGGTTCTATGAAATCTTCTTCTAAATTGAGTAACGTTATATGAAAACGACAGGATTTTCTTTTGGATACCGGTATCTCCTTTGCGATGCACTATTCCTTCTTTACTGCATCCCTCGCTCCCTCACATTGACGAATTAACACAGAAATTGGGTCGCTATCAAATACTATGGGTTCTATGACTTCTCCTTCTAAATAGAGTAACGTTTCTATGGAAACGACAGGATTTTCTTTTGGGATACGAGTATCTCCTTTCCGATGCACTATTCCTTCTTTACTGCATCCCCCGCTCCCTCACATTGCCGAATTAACACAGAAATTCCGTCGCTATGAAATACTATGGGTTTTTTGACTTCTCCTTCTAAATCGAGTAACGTTTCTTTGAAAACGACAGGATTTTCTTTTGGAACACGATTATCTACTTTCCGCTGCCCTATTCCTTCTTTACTGCACCCCTCGCTCCCGTACATTTACGAATTAACACAGAAATTGCGTTGCTATGAAATATTATGGGTTCTATGACATCTCCATCTAAATCGAGTAACGTTTCTATGGAAACGACAGGATTTTCTTTTAAGATACGAGTATCTCCTTTCCGATGCACTATTCCTCCTTTATTGCATCCCTCGCTCCATCACATTGACGAATTAACACAGAAATTGCGTCCCAATGAAATACTATGGGTTCTATGACTTCTCCATCTAAATCGAGTAACGTTTCTACGGAAACGACAGGATTTTCTTTTAAGATACGAGTATCTCCTTTCCGTTGCACTCTTCCATCTTTACTGCATCCCTCGCTCCCTCACATTGACGAATTAACACAGAAATTGCGTCGCTATGAAATTCTATGGGTTGTATGACTTCTCCTTCTAAATAGAGTAACGTTTCTATGGAAACGACAGGATTTTCTTTTGGGATACGAGTATCTCCTTTCCGATGCACTATTCCTTCTTTACGGCATCCCGCGCTCCCTCACATTGACGAATTAACACAGAAATTGAGTCGCTATGAAATACTATGTGTTCTATGACTTCTCCATCTAAATCGAGTAACGTATCTACAGAAACGAGAGGATTTTCTTTTGGGATACGAGTATCTCCTTTCCGATGCACTATTCCTTCTTTACGGCGTCCCGCGCTCCCTCACATTGACGTATTAACACAGAAATTGCGTCGCTATGAAATACTATGGATTTTTTGACTTCTCCTTCTAAATCGAGTAACGTTTCTATGAAAACGACAGGATTTTCTTTTGGAACACGATTATCTCCTTTCCGCTTCCCTATTCCTTCTTTACTGCACCCCTCGCTCCCTTAGATTTACGAATTAACACAGAAATTGCGTCACTATGAAATACTATGGGTTCTGTGAGATCTCCTTCCAAATCGAGTAACGTTTCTATCGAAACGCCAGGATTTTCTTTTCGGATACGAGTATCTCCTCTCCGATGCACTATTCCTTCTTTACTGCATCCCCCGTTCCCTCACATTGACGAATTAACACAGAAATTGCGTCGCTATGAAATACTATGGGTTTTTTGACTTCTCCTTCTAAATCGAGTAACGTTTCTATGAAAACGACAGGATTTTCTTTTGGAAAACGATTATCTCCTTTCCGCTGCCCTATTCCTTCTTTACTGCACCCCTCGCTCCCTCGCATTGACTAATTAACACAGAAACTGCGTCGCTATGGAATACTATGGGTTCTATGACATCTCCTTCTAAATCTAGTAACGTTTCTATGGAAAGGAAAGGATTTCCATTTGGGATACGAGTATCTCCTTTCCGATGCACTATTCCTTCTTTACTGCATCTCTCGCTCCCTCACATTGACGAATTAACACAGAAACTGCGTCGCAATGAAATACTATGGGTTCTATGACATCTCCTTCTAAATCGAGTAACGTTTCTATGGAAACGACAGGATTGCCATTTGGGATACGAGTATTTCCTTTCCGATGCACTACTCCTCCGTTATTGCATCCCTCGCTCCCTCACATTGACGAATTAACACAGAAATGGCGTCGCAATGAAATACTATGGGTTCTATGACTTCTCCATCTAAATCGAGTAACGTTTCTATGGAAACGACAGTATTTTCTTTTAAGATACGAGTATCTCCTTTCCGTTGCACTATTCCTTCTTTACTGCATCCCTCGCTCCCTCACATTGAAGAATTAACACAAAAATTTCGTCGCTGTGAAATACTATGGGTTCTATGAAATCTTCTTCTAAATTGAGTAACGTTATATGAAAACGACAGGATTTTCTTTTGGATACCGGTATCTCCTTTGCGATGCACTATTCCTTCTTTACTGCATCCCTCGCTCCCTCACATTGACGAATTAACACAGAAATTGCGTCGCTATCAAATACTATGGGTTCTATGACTTCTCCTTCTAAATAGAGTAACGTTTCTATGGAAACGACAGGATTTTCTTTTGGGATACGAGTATCTCCTTTCCGATGCACTATTCCTTCTTTACTGCATCCCCCGCTCCCTCACATTGCCGAATTAACACAGAAATTCCGTCGCTATGAAATACTATGGGTTTTTTGACTTCTCCTTCTAAATCGAGTAACGTTTCTTTGAAAACGACAGGATTTTCTTTTGGAACACGATTATCTACTTTCCGCTGCCCTATTCCTTCTTTACTGCACCCCTCGCTCCCTTACATTTACGAATTAACACAGAAATTGCGTTGCTATGAAATATTATGGGTTCTATGACATCTCCATCTAAATCGAGTAACGTTTCTATGGAAACGACAGGATTTTCTTTTAAGATACGAGTATCTCCTTTCCGATGCACTATTCCTCCTTTATTGCATCCCTCGCTCCATCACATTGACGAATTAACACAGAAATTGCGTCCCAATGAAATACTATGGGTTCTATGACTTCTCCATCTAAATCGAGTAACGTTTCTACGGAAACGACAGGATTTTCTTTTAAGATACGAGTATCTCCTTTCCGTTGCACTCTTCCATCTTTACTGCATCCCTCGCTCCCTCACATTGACGAATTAACACAGAAATTGCGTCGCTATGAAATTCTATGGGTTGTATGACTCCTCCTTCTAAATAGAGTAACGTTTCTATGGAAACGACAGGATTTTCTTTTGGGATACGAGTATCTCCTTTCCGATGCACTATTCCTTCTTTACGGCATCCCGCGCTCCCTCACATTGACGAATTAACACAGAAATTGAGTCGCTATGAAATACTATGTGTTCTATGACTTCTCCATCTAAATCGAGTAACGTATCTACAGAAACGAGTGGATTTTCTTTTGGGATACGAGTATCTCCTTTCCGATGGTCTATTCCTTCTTTACGGCATCCCGCGCTCCCTCACATTGACGTATTAACACAGAAATTGCGTCGCTATGAAATACTATGGGTTCTATGACATCTCCTTCTAAATCGAGTAACGTTTCTATGGAAACGCCAGGATTTTCTTTTGGGATACGAGTATCTCCTTTCCGATGCACTATTCCTCCTTTACTGCATCCCTCGGTCCCTCACATTGACGAATTAACACAGAAATTGCGTAGCTATGAAATACTGTGGGTTCTATGGCTTCTCCATCTACATCGAGTAACGTTTCTATGGAAACGCCAGGATGTTCTTTTGGGATACAAGTATCTCCTTTCCGATGCACTATTCCTTCTTTACTGCATCCCCCGCTCCCTCACATTGACGAATTAACACAGAAATTGCGTCGCTATGAAATACTATGGATTTTTTGACTTCTCCTTCTAAATCGAGTAACGTTTCTATGAAAACGACAGGATTTTCTTTTGGAACACGATTATCTCCTTTCCGCTTCCCTATTCCTTCTTTACTGCACCCCTCGCTCCCTTAGATTTACGAATTAACACAGAAATTGCGTCGCTATGAAATATTATGGGTTCTATGGCATCTCCATCTAAATCGAGTAACGTTTCTATGGAAACGACAGGATTTTCTTTTAAGATACGAGTATCTCCTTTCCGATGCGCTATTCCTTCTTTATTGCATCCCTCGCTCCCTCACATTGACGAATTAACACAGAAATTGCGGCGCAATGAAATACTATGGGTTCTATGACTTCTCCTTCTAAATCGAGTAACGTGTCTATGGAAACGACAGGATTTTCCTTTGGGATACGAGTATCTCCTTTCCGATGCACTATTCCTTCTTTACGGCATACCTCGCTCCCTCGCATTGACGAATTAACACAGAAATTGCGTCGCTATGAAATACTATGGGTTCTGTGAGATCTCCTTCCAAATCGAGTAACGTTTCTATCGAAACGCCAGGATTTTCTTTTCGGATACGAGTATCTCCTTTCCGATGCACTATTCCTTCTTTACTGCATCCCTCGCTCCCTCGCATTGACGAATTAACACAGAAATTGCGTCACTATGAAATACTATGGGTTCTATGAGATCTCCTTCTAAATCGAGTGACGTTTCTATGGAAACGCCAGAATTTACTTTTCGGATACGAGTATCTCCTTTCCGATGCACTATTCCTTCTTTACTGCATCCCTCGCTCCCTGGCATTGACGAATTAGCACAGAAAGTGCGTCGCTATGAAATACTATGGGTTCTATGAGATCTCCTTCTAAATCGAGTAACGTTTCTATGGAAACGACAGGATTTTTAATTGTGATACATCTCCTTTCCGATGCACTATTCCTTCTTTACTGCATCCCTTGCTCCCTCACATTGACGAATTAACACAGAAATTTCCTCGCTATGAAATACTATGGGTTCTATGACTTCTACATCTAAATCGAGTAACGTTTCTATGGAAACGACGGGATTTTCTTTTGGGATACGATTATCTCCTTTCCGATGCACTATTCCTTCTTTACTGCATTCCTCGCTCCCTCACATTGACGAATTAACACAGAAACTGTGTCGCTATGAAATACTATGTGTTCTATGACTTCTCCATCTAAATCGAGTAACGTGTCTATGGAAACGACAGGATTTTCTTTTGGGATACGAGTATCTCCTTTCCGATGCACTATTCCTTCTTTACTGCATCCCTCGCTCCCTCACATTGACGAATTAACAATGAAATTGCGTCGCTATGAAATACTGTGGGTTCTATGAGATCTCCTTCCAAATCGAGTAACGTTTCTATCGAAACGCCAGGATTTTCTTTTCGGATACGAGTATCTCCTTTCCGTTGCGCTATTCCTTCTTTACTGCATCCCTCGCTCCCTCGCATTGACGAATTAACACAGAAATTGCGTCGCTATGAAATACTATGGGTTCTATGAGATCTCCTTCTAAATCGAGTAACGTTTCTATGGAAACGCCAGAATTTACTTTTGGGATACGAGTATCTCCTTTCCGATGCACTATTCCTTCTTTACTGCATCCCTCGCTCCCTCGCATTGACGAAATAACACAGAAACTGCGTCGCTATGGAATACTATGGGATCTATGACATCTCCTTCTAAATCTAGTAACGTTACTATGGAAAGGAAAGGATTTACATTTGGGATACGAGTATCTCCTTTCCGATGCACTATTCCTTCTTTACTGCATCCCTCGCTCCCTCACATTGACGAATTAACACAGAAATTGCGTTGCTACGAAATACTATGGATTTTTTGACTTCTCCTTCTAAATCGAGTAACGTTTCTATGAAAACGACAGGATTTTCTTTTGGAACACGATTATCTCCTTTCCGCTTCCCTATTCCTTCTTTACTGCACCCCTCGCTCCCTTAGATTTACGAATTAACACAGAAATTGCGTCACTATGAAATACTATGGGTTCTATGAGATCTCCTTCTAAATCGAGTAACGTTTCTATGGAAACGCCAGGATTTTCTTTTGGGATACGAGTATCTCCTTTCCGATGCACTATTCCTTCTTTACTGCATCCCTCGGTCCCTCACATTGACGAATTAACACAGAAATTGCGTCGCTATGAAATACTATGTGTTCTATGACTTCTCCATCTAAATCGAGTAACGTTTCTATGGAAACGACAGGATTTTCTTTTGGGATACGAGTATCTCCTTTTCGATGCACTATTCCTTCTTTACTGCATCCCTCGCTCCCTCACATTGACCAATTAACACGGAAATTGCGTCGCTATGAAATACTATGGGTTCTGTGAGATCTCCTTCCAAATCGAGTAACGTTTCTATCGAAACGCCAGGATTTTCTTTTCGGATACGAGTATCTCCTTTCCGATGCACTATTCCTTCTTTACTGCATCCCTCGCTCCCTCGCATTGACGAATTAACACAGAAATTGCGTCACTATGAAATACTATGGGTTCTATGAGATCTCCTTCTAAATCGAGTGACGTTTCTATGGAAACGCCAGAATTTACTTTTCGGATACGAGTATCTCCTTTCCGATGCACTATTCCTTCTTTACTGCATCCCTCGCTCCCTGGCATTGACGAATTAACACAGAAAGTGCGTCGCTATGAAATACTATGGGTTCTATGAGATCTCCTTCTAAATCGAGTAACGTTTCTATGGAAACGACAGGATTTTCTTTTGTGATACATCTCCTTTCCGATGCACTATTCCTTCTTTACTGCATCCCTTGCTCCCTCACATTGACGAATTAACACAGAAATTGCGTCGCTATGAAATACTATGGGTTCTATGACTTCTACATCTAAATCGAGTAACGTTTCTATGGAAACGACAGGATTTTCTTTTGGGATACGAGTATCTCCTTTCCGATGCACTATTCCTTCTTTACTGCATTCCTCGCTCCCTCGCATTGACGAATTAACACAGAAACTGTGTCGCTATGAAATACTATGTGTTCTATGACTTCTCCATCTAAATCGAGTAACGTGTCTATGGAAACGACAGGATTTTCTTTTGGGATACGAGTATCTCCTTTCCGATGCACTATACCTTCTTTACTGCATCCCTCGCTCCCTCACATTGACGAATTAACACAGAAATTGCGTCGCTATGAAATACTATGGGTTCTATGAGCTCTCCTTCCAAATCGAGTAACGTTTCTATCGAAACGCCAGGATTTTCTTTTCGGATACGAGTATCTCCTTTCCGATGCGCTATTCCTTCTTTACTGCATCCCTCGCTCCCTCGCATTGACGAATTAACACAGAAATTGCGTCGCTATGAAATACTATGGGTTCTATGAGATCTCCTGCTAAATCGAGTAACGTTTCTATGGAAACGCCAGAATTTACTTTTGGGATACGAGTATCTCCTTTCCGATGCACTATTCCTTCTTTACTGCATCCCTCGCTCCCTCGCATTGACGAAATAACACAGAAACTGCGTCGCTATGGATTACTATGGGATCTATGACACCTCCTTCTAAATCTAGTAACGTTACTATGGAAAGGAAAAGATTTCCATTTGGGATACGAGTATCTCCTTTCCGATGCACTATTCCTTCTTTACTGCATCCCTCGCTCCCTCACATTGACGAATTAACACAGAAACTGCGTCGCTATGAAATACTATGGGTTCTATGACATCTCCTTCTAAATCGAGTAACGTTTCTATGGAAACGACAGGATTTCCATTTGGGATACGAGTATTTCCTTTCCGATGCACTATTCATTCTTTATTGCATCCCTCGCTCCCTCACATTGACGAATTAACACAGAATATGCGTCGCAATGAAATACTATGGGTTCTATGACATCTCCATCTAAATCGAGTAACGTTTCTATGGAAACGACAGGATTTTCTTTTAAGATACGAGTATCTCCTTTCCGTTGCACTATTCCTTCTTTACTGCATCCCTCGCTCCCTCACATTGACGAATTAACACAGAAATTGCGTCGCTGTGAAATACTATGGGTTCTATGAAATCTTCTTCTAAATAGAGTAACGTTTATATGAAAACGACAGTTTTTTCTTTTGGATACGGGTATCTCCTTTGCGATGCACTATTCCTTCTTTACTGCATCCCTCGCTCCCTCACATTGACGAATTAACACAGAAATAGCGTCGCTATGAAATACTATGTGTTGTATGACTTCTCCTTCTAAATCGAGTAACGTTTCTATGGAAACGACAGGATTTTCTTTGGGGATACGAGTATCTCCTTTCCGATGCACTATTCCTTCTATACTGCATCCCTCGCTCCCTCACATTGATGAATTAACACAGAAATTGCGTCGCAATGAAATACTATGGGTTCTATGACTTCTCCTTCTAAATCGAGTAACGTTTCTATGGAAACGCCAGGATTTTCTTTTAAGAAACGAGTATCTACTTTCCGGTGCACTATTCCTTCTTTACTGCATCCCTCGCTCCCTCGCATTGACGAATTAACACAGAAACTGCGTCGCTATGAAATACTATGGGTTCTATGACATCTCCATCTAAATCGAGTAACGTTTCTATGGAAACGACAGGATTTTCTTTTGGGATACGAGTATCTCCTTTCCGATGCACTATTCCTTCTTTACTGCATCCCACGCTCCCTCGCATTGACGAAATAACACAGAAATTGCGTCGCTATGAAATACTATGGGTTCTATGAGATCTCCTTCTAAATCGAGTAACGTTTCTATGGAAACGCAGAATTTACTTTTGGGATACGAGTATCTCCTTTCCGATGCACTATTCCTTCTTTAATGCATCCCTCGCTCCCTCGCATTGACGAAATAACACAGAAACTGCGTCGCTATGGAATACTATGGGATCTATGACATCTCCATCTAAATCTAGTAACGTTACTATGGAAAGGAATGGATTTCCATTTGGGATACGAGTATCTCCTTTCCGATGCACTATTCCTTCTTTACTGCATCCCTCGCTCCCTCACATTGACGAATTAACACAGAAATTGCGTCGCTATGAAATACTATGGGTTCTATGAGATCTCCTTCCAAATCGAGTAACGTTTCTATCGAAACGCCAGGATTTTCTTTTGGGATACGAGTATCTCCTTTCCGATGCGCTATTCCTTCTTTACTGCATCCCTCGCTCCCTCGCATTGACGAATTAACACAGAAATTGCGTCGCTATGAAATACTATTGGTTCTACGACTTCTCCACCTAAATCGAGTAACGTTTCTATGGAAACGCCAGGATTTTCTTTTCGGATACGAGTATCTCCTTTCCGATGCACTATTCCTTCTTTACTGCATCCCACGCTCCCTCGCATTGACGAAATAACACAGAAACTGCGTCGCTATGAAATACTATGGGTTCTATGAGATCTCCTTCCAAATCGAGTAACGTTTCTATCGAAACGCCAGGATTTTCTTTTCGGATACGAGTATCTCCTTTCCGATGCGCTATTCCTTCTTTACTGCATCCCTCGCTCCCTCACATTGACGAATTGACACAGAAATTGCGTCGCTATGAAATACTATGGGTTCTATGACTTCTCCTTCTAAATCGAGTAACGTTTCTATGGAAACGACAGGATTTTCTTTTAAGATACGAGTATCTCCATTCCGTTACGCTATTCCTTCTTTACTGCATCCCTCGCTCCCTCACATTGACGAATTAACACAGAATTTGCGTCGCAATGAAATACTATTGGTTCTATGACTTCTCCATCTAAATCGAGTAACGTTTCTATGGAAACGACAGGATTTTCTTTTAAGATACGAGTATCTCCATTCCGTTGCACTATTCCTTCTTTACTGCATCCCTCGCTCCCTCACATTGACGAATTAACACAGAAATTGCGTCGCTGTGAAATACTATGGGTTCTATGAAATCTTCTTCTAAATCGAGTAACGTGTCTATGGAAACGACAGGATTTTCTTTTGGGATACGAGTATCTCCTTTCCGATGCACTATTCCTTCTTTACTGCATCCCTCGCTCCCTCACATTGACGAATTAACACAGAAATTGCGTCGCTATGAAATACTATGGGTTCTATGAGATCTCCTTCCAAATCGAGTAACGTTTCTATCGAAACGCCAGGATTTTCTTTTCGGATACGAGTATCTCCTTTCCGATGCGCTATTCCTTCTTTACTGCATCCCTCGCTCCCTCGCATTGACGAATTAACACAGAAATTGCGTCGCTATGAAATACTATGGGTTCTATGAGATCTCCTTCTAAATCGAGTAACGTTTCTATGGAAACGCCAGAATTTATTTTTGGGATACGAGTATCTCCTTTCCGATGCACTATTCCTTCTTTACTGCATCCCTCGCTCCCTCGCATTGACGAAATAACACAGAAACTGCGTCGCTATGGAATACTATGGGATCTATGACATCTCCTTCTAAATCTAGTAACGTTACTATGGAAAGTAAAGGATTTCCATTTGGGATACGAGTATCTCCTTTCCGATGCACTATTCCTTCTTTACTGCATCCCTCGCTCCCTCACATTGACGAATTAACACAGAAACTGCGTCGCTATGAAATACTATGGGTTCTATGACATCTCCTTCTAAATCGAGTAACGTTTCTATGGAAACGACAGGATTTCCATTTGGGATACGAGTATTTCCTTTCCGATGCACTATTCCTTCTTTATTGCATCTCTCGCTCCCTCACATTGACGAATTAACACAGAATTTGCGTCGCAATGAAATACTATGGGTTCTATGACTTCTCCATCTAAAGCGAGAAACGTTTCTATGGAAACGACAGGATTTTCTTTTAAGATACGAGTATCTCCTTTCCGTTGCACTATTCCTTCTTTACTGCATCCCTCGCTCACTCACATTGACGAATTAACACAGAAATTGCGTCGCTGTGAAATACTATGGGTTCTATGAAATCTTCTTCTAAATTGAGTAACTTTTTTATGAAAACGACAGGATTTTCTTTTGGATACGGGTATCTCCTTTGCGACGCACTATTCCTTCTTTACAGCATCCCTCGCTCCCTCACATTGACGAATTGACACAGAAATTGTGTCGCTATGAAATACTATGGGTTCTATGACTTCTCCTTCTAAATCGAGTAACGTATCTATGGAAACGACAGGATTTTCTTTTAAGATACGAGTATCTCCATTCCGTTGCACTATTCCTTCTTTACTGCATCCCTCGCTCCCTCACATTGACGAATTAACACAGAAATTGCGTCGCAATGAAATACTATGTGTTCTATGACTTCTCCATCTAAATCGAGTAACGTTTCTATGGAAACGACAGGATTTTCTTTTAAGATACGAGTATCTCCATTCCGTTGCACTATTCCTTCTTTACTGCATCCCTCGCTCCCTCACATTGACGAATTAACACAGAAATTGCGTCGCTGTGAAATACTATGGGTTCTATGAAATCTTCTTCTAAATCGAGTAACGTTTCTATGGAAACGCCAGGATTTTCTTTTCGGATACGAGTATCTCCTTTCCGATGCACTATTCCTTCTTTACTGCATCCCACGCTCCCTCGCATTGACGAAATAACACAGAAACTGCGTCGCTATGAAATACTATGGGTTCTATGAGATCTCCTTCCAAATCGAGTAACGTTTCTATCGAAACGCCAGGATTTTCTTTTCGGATACGAGTATCTCCTTTCCGATGCGCTATTCCTTCTTTACTGCATCCCTCGCTCCCTCACATTGTCGAATTGACACAGAAATTGCGTCGCTATGAAATACTATGGGTTCTATGACTTCTCCTTCTAAATCGAGTAACGTTTCTATCGAAACGACAGGATTTTCTTTTAAGATACGAGTATCTCCATTCCGTTGCGCTATTCCTTCTTTACTGCATCCCTCGCTCCCTCACATTGACGAATTAACACAGAAATTGCGTCGCTGTGAAATACTATGGGTTCTATGAAATCTTCTTCTAAATCGAGTAACGTGTCTATGGAAACGAAAGGATTTTCTTTTGGGATACGAGTATCTCCTTTCCGATGCACTATTCCTTCTTTACTGCATCCCTCGCTCCCTCACATTGACGAATTAACACAGAAATTGCGTCGCTATGAAATACTATGGGTTCTATGAGATCTCCTTCCAAATCGAGTAACGTTTCTATCGAAACGCCAGGATTTTCTTTTCGGATACGAGTATCTCCTTTCCGATGCGGTATTCCTTCTTTACTGCATCCCTCGCTCCCTCGCATTGACGAATTAACACAGAAATTGCGTCGCTATGAAATACTATGGGTTCTATGAGACCTCCTTCTAAATCGAGTACCGATTCTATGGAAACGCCAGAATTTATTTTTGGGATACGAGTATCTCCTTTCCGATGCACTATTCCTTCTTTACTGCATCCCTCGCTCCCTCGCATTGACGAAATAACACAGAAACTGCGTCGCTATGGAATGCTATGGGATCTATGACATCTCCTTCTAAATCTAGTAACGTTACTATGGAAAGGAAAGGATTTCCATTTGGGATACGAGTATCTCCTTTCCGATGCACTATTCCTTCTTTACTGCATCCCTCGCCCCCTCACATTGACGAATTAACACAGAAACTGCGTCGCTATGAAATACTATGGGTTCTATGACATCTCCTTCCAAATCGAGTAACGTTTCTATGGAAACGACAGGATTTCCATTTGGGATACGAGTATTTCCTTTCCGATGCACTATTCCTTCTTTATTGCATCCCTCGCTCCCTCACATTGACGAATTAACACAGAATTTGCGTCGCAATGAAATACTATGGGTTCTATGACTTCTCCATCTAAATCGAGAAACGTTTCTATGGAAACGACAGGATTTTCTTTTAAGATACGAGTATCTCCTTTCCGTTGCACTATTCCTTCTTTACTGCATCCCTCGCTCACTCACATTGACGAATTAACACAGAAATTGCGTCGCTGTGAAATACTATGGGTTCTATGAAATCTTCTTCTAAATTGAGTAACTTTTTTATGAAAACGACAGGATTTTCTTTTGGATACGGGTATCTCCTTTGCGACGCACTATTCCTTCTTTACAGCATCCCTCGCTCCCTCACATTGACGAATTAACACAGAAATTGCGTCGCTGTGAAATACTATGGGTTCTATGAAATCTTCTTCTAAATCGAGTAACGTGTCTATGGAAACGACAGGATTTTCTTTTGGGATACGAGTATCTCCTTTCCGATGCACTATTCCTTCTTTACTGCATCCCTCGCTCCCTCACATTGACGAATTAACACAGAAATTGCGTCGCTATGAAATACTATGGGTTCTATGAGATCTCCTTCCAAATCGAGTAACATTTCTATCGAAACGCCAGGATTTTCTTTTCGGATACGAGTATCTCCTTTCCGATGCGCTATTCCTTCTTTACTGCATCCCTCGCTCCCTCGCATTGACGAATTAACACAGAAATTGCGTCGCTATGAAATACTATGGGTTCTATGAAATCTCCTTCTAAATCGAGTAACGTTTCTATGGAAACGCCAGAATTTATTTTTGGGATACGAGTATCTCCTTTCCGATGCACTATTCCTTCTTTACTGCATCCCTCGCTCCCTCGCATTGACGAAATAACACAGAAACTGCGTCGCTATGGAATACTATGGGATCTATGACATCTCCTTCTAAATCTAGTAACGTTACTATGGAAAGTAAAGGATTTCCATTTGGGATACGAGTATCTCCTTTCCGATGCACTATTCCTTCTTTACTGCATCCCTCGCTCCCTCACATTGACGAATTAACACAGAAACTGCGTCGCTATGAAATACTATGGGTTCTATGACATCTCCTTCTAAATCGAGTAACGTTTCTATGGAAACGACAGGATTTCCATTTGGGATACGAGTATTTCCTTTCCGATGCACTATTCCTTCTTTATTGCATCCCTCGCTCCCTCACATTGACGAATTAACACAGAATTTGCGTCGCAATGAAATACTATGGGTTCTATGACTTCTCCATCTAAAGCGAGAAACGTTTCTATGGAAACGACAGGATTTTCTTTTAAGATACGAGTATCTCCTTTCCGTTGCACTATTCCTTCTTTACTGCATCCCTCGCTCACTCACATTGACGAATTAACACAGAAATTGCGTCGCTGTGAAATACTATGGGTTCTATGAAATCTTCTTCTAAATTGAGTAACTTTTTTATGAAAACGACAGGATTTTCTTTTGGATACGGGTATCTCCTTTGCGACGCACTATTCCTTCTTTACAGCATCCCTCGCTCCCTCACATTGACGAATTGACACAGAAATTGTGTCGCTATGAAATACTATGGGTTCTATGACTTCTCCTTCTAAATCGAGTAACGTATCTATGGAAACGACAGGATTTTCTTTTAAGATACGAGTATCTGCATTCCGTTGCACTATTCCTTCTTTACTGCATCCCTCGCTCCCTCACATTGACGAATTAACACAGAAATTGCGTCGCAATGAAATACTATGTGTTCTATGACTTCTCCATCTAAATCGAGTAACGTTTCTATGGAAACGACAGGATTTTCTTTTAAGATACGAGTATCTCCATTCCGTTGCACTATTCCTACTTTACTGCATCCCTCGCTCCCTCACATTGACGAATTAACACAGAAATTGCGTCGCTGTGAAATACTATGGGTTCTATGAAATCTTCTTCTAAATCGAGTAACGTTTCTATGGAAACGCCAGGATTTTCTTTTCGGATACGAGTATCTCCTTTCCGATGCACTATTCCTTCTTTACTGCATCCCACGCTCCCTCGCATTGACGAAATAACACAGAAACTGCGTCGCTATGAAATACTATGGGTTCTATGAGATCTCCTTCCAAATCGAGTAACGTTTCTATCGAAACGCCAGGATTTTCTTTTCGGATACGAGTATCTCCTTTCCGATGCGCTATTCCTTCTTTACTGCATCCCTCGCTCCCTCACATTGACGAATTGACACAGAAATTGCGTCGCTATGAAATACTATGGGTTCTATGACTTCTCCTTCTAAATCGAGTAACGTTTCTATGGAAACGACAGGATTTTCTTTTAAGATACGAGTATCTCCATTCCGTTGCGCTATTCCTTCTTTACTGCATCCCTCGCTACCTCACATTGACGAATTAACACAGAAATTGCGTCGCTGTGAAATACTATGGGTTCTATGAAATCTTCTTCTAAATCGAGTAACGTGTCTATGGAAACGAAAGGATTTTCTTTTGGGATACGAGTATCTCCTTTCCGATGCACTATTCCTTCTTTACTGCATCCCTCGCTCCCTCACATTGACGAATTAACACAGAAATTGCGTCGCTATGAAATACTATGGGTTCTATGAGATCTCCTTCCAAATCGAGTAACGTTTCTATCGAAACGCCAGGATTTTCTTTTCGGATACGAGTATCTCCTTTCCGATGCGGTATTCCTTCTTTACTGCATCCCTCGCTCCCTCGCATTGACGAATTAACACAGAAATTGCGTCGCTATGAAATACTATTGGTTCTACGACTTCTCCACCTAAATCGAGTAACGTTTCTATGGAAACGCCAGGATTTTCTTTTCGGATACGAGTATCTCCTTTCCGATGCACTATTCCTTCTTTACTGCATCCCACGCTCCCTCGCATTGACGAAATAACACAGAAACTGCGTCGCTATGAAATACTATGGGTTCTATGAGATCTCCTTCCAAATCGAGTAACGTTTCTATCGAAACGCCAGGATTTTCTTTTCGGATACGAGTATCTCCTTTCCGATGCGCTATTCCTTCTTTACTGCATCCCTCGCTCCCTCACATTGACGAATTGACACAGAAATTGCGTCGCTATGAAATACTATGGGTTCTATGACTTCTCCTTCTAAATCGAGTAACGTTTCTATGGAAACGACAGGATTTTCTTTTAAGATACGAGTATCTCCATTCCGTTACGCTATTCCTTCTTTACTGCATCCCTCGCTCCCTCACATTGACGAATTAACACAGAATTTGCGTCGCAATGAAATACTATTGGTTCTATGACTTCTCCATCTAAATCGAGTAACGTTTCTATGGAAACGACAGGATTTTCTTTTAAGATACGAGTATCTCCATTCCGTTGCACTATTCCTTCTTTACTGCATCCCTCGCTCCCTCACATTGACGAATTAACACAGAAATTGCGTCGCTGTGAAATACTATGGGTTCTATGAAATCTTCTTCTAAATCGAGTAACGTGTCTATGGAAACGACAGGATTTTCTTTTGGGATACGAGTATCTCCTTTCCGATGCACTATTCCTTCTTTACTGCATCCCTCGCTCCCTCACATTGACGAATTAACACAGAAATTGCGTCGCTATGAAATACTATGGGTTCTATGAGATCTCCTTCCAAATCGAGTAACGTTTCTATCGAAACGCCAGGATTTTCTTTTCGGATACGAGTATCTCCTTTCCGATGCGCTATTCCTTCTTTACTGCATCCCTCGCTCCCTCGCATTGACGAATTAACACAGAAATTGCGTCGCTATGAAATACTATGGGTTCTATGAGATCTCCTTCTAAATCGAGTAACGTTTCTATGGAAACGCCAGAATTTATTTTTGGGATACGAGTATCTCCTTTCCGATGCACTATTCCTTCTTTACTGCATCCCTCGCTCCCTCGCATTGACGAAATAACACAGAAACTGCGTCGCTATGGAATACTATGGGATCTATGACATCTCCTTCTAAATCTAGTAACGTTACTATGGAAAGTAAAGGATTTCCATTTGGGATACGAGTATCTCCTTTCCGATGCACTATTCCTTCTTTACTGCATCCCTCGCTCCCTCACATTGACGAATTAACACAGAAACTGCGTCGCTATGAAATACTATGGGTTCTATGACATCTCCTTCTAAATCGAGTAACGTTTCTATGGAAACGACAGGATTTCCATTTGGGATACGAGTATTTCCTTTCCGATGCACTATTCCTTCTTTATTGCATCCCTCGCTCCCTCACATTGACGAATTAACACAGAATTTGCGTCGCAATGAAATACTATGGGTTCTATGACTTCTCCATCTAAAGCGAGAAACGTTTCTATGGAAACGACAGGATTTTCTTTTAAGATACGAGTATCTCCTTTCCGTTGCACTATTCCTTCTTTACTGCATCCCTCGCTCACTCACATTGACGAATTAACACAGAAATTGCGTCGCTGTGAAATACTATGGGTTCTATGAAATCTTCTTCTAAATTGAGTAACTTTTTTATGAAAACGACAGGATTTTCTTTTGGATACGGGTATCTCCTTTGCGACGCACTATTCCTTCTTTACAGCATCCCTCGCTCCCTCACATTGACGAATTGACACAGAAATTGTGTCGCTATGAAATACTATGGGTTCTATGACTTCTCCTTCTAAATCGAGTAACGTATCTATGGAAACGACAGGATTTTCTTTTAAGATACGAGTATCTCCATTCCGTTGCACTATTCCTTCTTTACTGCATCCCTCGCTCCCTCACATTGACGAATTAACACAGAAATTGCGTCGCAATGAAATACTATGTGTTCTATGACTTCTCCATCTAAATCGAGTAACGTTTCTATGGAAACGACAGGATTTTCTTTTAAGATACGAGTATCTCCATTCCGTTGCACTATTCCTTCTTTACTGCATCCCTCGCTCCCTCACATTGACGAATTAACACAGAAATTGCGTCGCTGTGAAATACTATGGGTTCTATGAAATCTTCTTCTAAATCGAGTAACGTTTCTATGGAAACGCCAGGATTTTCTTTTCGGATACGAGTATCTCCTTTCCGATGCACTATTCCTTCTTTACTGCATCCCACGCTCCCTCGCATTGACGAAATAACACAGAAACTGCGTCGCTATGAAATACTATGGGTTCTATGAGATCTCCTTCCAAATCGAGTAACGTTTCTATCGAAACGCCAGGATTTTCTTTTCGGATACGAGTATCTCCTTTCCGATGCGCTATTCCTTCTTTACTGCATCCCACGCTCCCTCACATTGACGAATTGACACAGAAATTGCGTCGCTATGAAATACTATGGGTTCTATGACTTCTCCTTCTAAATCGAGTAACGTTTCTATCGAAACGACAGGATTTTCTTTTAAGATACGAGTATCTCCATTCCGTTGCGCTATTCCTTCTTTACTGCATCCCTCGCTCCCTCACATTGACGAATTAACACAGAAATTGCGTCGCTGTGAAATACTATGGGTTCTATGAAATCTTCTTCTAAATCGAGTAACGTGTCTATGGAAACGAAAGGATTTTCTTATGGGATACGAGTATCTCCTTTCCGATGCACTATTCCTTCTTTACTGCATCCCTCGCTCCCTCACATTGACGAATTAACACAGAAATTGCGTCGCTATGAAATACTATGGGTTCTATGAGATCTCCTTCCAAATCGAGTAACGTTTCTATCGAAACGCCAGGATTTTCTTTTCGGATACGAGTATCTCCTTTCCGATGCGGTATTCCTTCTTTACTGCATCCCTCGCTCCCTCGCATTGACGAATTAACACAGAAATTGCGTCGCTATGAAATACTATGGGTTCTATGAGACCTCCTTCTAAATCGAGTACCGATTCTATGGAAACGCCAGAATTTATTTTTGGGATACGAGTATCTCCTTTCCGATGCACTATTCCTTCTTTACTGCATCCCTCGCTCCCTCGCATTGACGAAATAACACAGAAACTGCGTCGCTATGGAATGCTATGGGATCTATGACATCTCCTTCTAAATCTAGTAACGTTACTATGGAAAGGAAAGGATTTCCATTTGGGATACGAGTATCTCCTTTCCGATGCACTATTCCTTCTTTACTGCATCCCTCGCCCCCTCACATTGACGAATTAACACAGAAACTGCGTCGCTATGAAATACTATGGGTTCTATGACATCTCCTTCCAAATCGAGTAACGTTTCTATGGAAACGACAGGATTTCCATTTGGGATACGAGTATTTCCTTTCCGATGCACTATTCCTTCTTTATTGCATCCCTCGCTCCCTCACATTGACGAATTAACACAGAATTTGCGTCGCAATGAAATACTATGGGTTCTATGACTTCTCCATCTAAATCGAGAAACGTTTCTATGGAAACGACAGGATTTTCTTTTAAGATACGAGTATCTCCTTTCCGTTGCACTATTCCTTCTTTACTGCATCCCTCGCTCACTCACATTGACGAATTAACACAGAAATTGCGTCGCTGTGAAATACTATGGGTTCTATGAAATCTTCTTCTAAATTGAGTAACTTTTTTATGAAAACGACAGGATTTTCTTTTGGATACGGGTATCTCCTTTGCGACGCACTATTCCTTCTTTACAGCATCCCTCGCTCCCTCACATTGACGAATTAACACAGAAATTGCGTCGCTGTGAAATACTATGGGTTCTATGAAATCTTCTTCTAAATCGAGTAACGTGTCTATGGAAACGACAGGATTTTCTTTTGGGATACGAGTATCTCCTTTCCGATGCACTATTCCTTCTTTACTGCATCCCTCGCTCCCTCACATTGACGAATTAACACAGAAATTGCGTCGCTATGAAATACTATGGGTTCTATGAGATCTCCTTCCAAATCGAGTAACGTTTCTATCGAAACGCCAGGATTTTCTTTTCGGATACGAGTATCTCCTTTCCGATGCGCTATTCCTTCTTTACTGCATCCCTCGCTCCCTCGCATTGACGAATTAACACAGAAATTGCGTCGCTATGAAATACTATGGGTTCTATGAGATCTCCTTCTAAATCGAGTAACGTTTCTATGGAAACGCCAGAATTTATTTTTGGGATACGAGTATCTCCTTTCCGATGCACTATTCCTTCTTTACTGCATCCCTCGCTCCCTCGCATTGACGAAATAACACAGAAACTGCGTCGCTATGGAATACTATGGGATCTATGACATCTCCTTCTAAATCTAGTAACGTTACTATGGAAAGTAAAGGATTTCCATTTGGGATACGAGAATCTCCTTTCCGATGCACTATTCCTTCTTTACTGCATCCCTCGCTCCCTCACATTGACGAATTAACACAGAAACTGCGTCGCTATGAAATACTATGGGTTCTATGACATCTCCTTCTAAATCGAGTAACGTTTCTATGGAAACGACAGGATTTCCATTTGGGATACGAGTATTTCCTTTCCGATGCACTATTCCTTCTTTATTGCATCCCTCGCTCCCTCACATTGACGAATTAACACAGAATTTGCGTCGCAATGAAATACTATGGGTTCTATGACTTCTCCATCTAAAGCGAGAAACGTTTCTATGGAAACGACAGGATTTTCTTTTAAGATACGAGTATCTCCTTTCCGTTGCACTATTCCTTCTTTACTGCATCCCTCGCTCACTCACATTGACGAATTAACACAGAAATTGCGTCGCTGTGAAATACTATGGGTTCTATGAAATCTTCTTCTAAATTGAGTAACTTTTTTATGAAAACGACAGGATTTTCTTTTGGATACGGGTATCTCCTTTGCGACGCACTATTCCTTCTTTACAGCATCCCTCGCTCCCTCACATTGACGAATTGACACAGAAATTGTGTCGCTATGAAATACTATGGGTTCTATGACTTCTCCTTCTAAATCGAGTAACGTATCTATGGAAACGACAGGATTTTCTTTTAAGATACGAGTATCTCCATTCCGTTGCACTATTCCTTCTTTACTGCATCCCTCGCTCCCTCACATTGACGAATTAACACAGAAATTGCGTCGCAATGAAATACTATGTGTTCTATGACTTCTCCATCTAAATCGAGTAACGTTTCTATGGAAACGACAGGATTTTCTTTTAAGATACGAGTATCTCCGTTCCGTTGCACTATTCCTTCTTTACTGCATCCCTCGCTCCCTCACATTGACGAATTAACACAGAAATTGCGTCGCTGTGAAATACTATGGGTTCTATGAAATCTTCTTCTAAATCGAGTAACGTTTCTATGGAAACGCCAGGATTTTCTTTTCGGATACGAGTATCTCCTTTCCGATGCACTATTCCTTCTTTACTGCATCCCACGCTCCCTCGCATTGACGAAATAACACAGAAACTGCGTCGCTATGAAATACTATGGGTTCTATGAGATCTCCTTCCAAATCGAGTAACGTTTCTATCGAAACGCCAGGATTTTCTTTTCGGATACGAGTATCTCCTTTCCGATGCGCTATTCCTTCTTTACTGCATCCCTCGCTCCCTCACATTGACGAATTGACACAGAAATTGCGTCGCTATGAAATACTATGGGTTCTATGACTTCTCCTTCTAAATCGAGTAACGTTTCTATGGAAACGACAGGATTTTCTTTTAAGATACGAGTATCTCCATTCCGTTGCGCTATTCCTTCTTTACTGCATCCCTCGCTACCTCACATTGACGAATTAACACAGAAATTGCGTCGCTGTGAAATACTATGGGTTCTATGAAATCTTCTTCTAAATCGAGTAACGTGTCTATGGAAACGAAAGGATTTTCTTTTGGGATACGAGTATCTCCTTTCCGATGCACTATTCCTTCTTTACTGCATCCCTCGCTCCCTCACATTGACGAATTAACACAGAAATTGCGTCGCTATGAAATACTATGGGTTCTATGAGATCTCCTTCCAAATCGAGTAACGTTTCTATCGAAACGCCAGGATTTTCTTTTCGGATACGAGTATCTCCTTTCCGATGCGGTATTCCTTCTTTACTGCATCCCTCGCTCCCTCGCATTGACGAATTAACACAGAAATTGCGTCGCTATGAAATACTATGGGTTCTATGAGATCTCCTTCTAAATCGAGTACCGATTCTATGGAAACGCCAGAATTTATTTTTGGGATACGAGTATCTCCTTTCCGATGCACTATTCCTTCTTTACTGCATCCCTCGCTCCCTCGCATTGACGAAATAACACAGAAACTGCGTCGCTATGGAATGCTATGGGATCTATGACATCTCCTTCTAAATCTAGTAACGTTACTATGGAAAGGAAAGGATTTCCATTTGGGATACGAGTATCTCCTTTCCGATGCACTATTCCTTCTTTACTGCATCCCTCGCCCCCTCACATTGACGAATTAACACAGAAACTGCGTCGCTATGAAATACTATGGGTTCTATGACATCTCCTTCCAAATCGAGTAACGTTTCTATGGAAACGACAGGATTTCCATTTGGGATACGAGTATTTCCTTTCCGATGCACTATTCCTTCTTTATTGCATCCCTCGCTCCCTCACATTGACGAATTAACACAGAATTTGCGTCGCAATGAAATACTATGGGTTCTATGACTTCTCCATCTAAATCGAGAAACGTTTCTATGGAAACGACAGGATTTTCTTTTAAGATACGAGTATCTCCTTTCCGTTGCACTATTCCTTCTTTACTGCATCCCTCGCTCACTCACATTGACGAATTAACACAGAAATTGCGTCGCTGTGAAATACTATGGGTTCTATGAAATCTTCTTCTAAATTGAGTAACTTTTTTATGAAAACGACAGGATTTTCTTTTGGATACGGGTATCTCCTTTGCGACGCACTATTCCTTCTTTACAGCATCCCTCGCTCCCTCACATTGACGAATTGACACAGAAATTGCGTCGCTATGAAATACTATGGGTTCTATGACTTCTCCTTCTAAATCGAGTAACGTTTCTATGGAAACGACAGGATTTTCTTTTAAGATACGAGTATCTCCATTCCGTTGCACTATTCCTTCTTTACTGCATCCCTCGCTCCCTCACATTGACGAATTAACACAGAAATTGCGTCGCAATGAAATACTATTGGTTCTATGACTTCTCCATCTAAATCGAGTAACGTTTCTATGGAAACGACAGGATTTTCTTTTAAGATACGAGTATCTCCATTCCGTTGCACTATTCCTTCTTTACTGCATCCCTCGCTCCCTCACATTGACGAATTAACACAGAAATTGCGTCGCTGTGAAATACTATGGGTTCTATGAAATCTTCTTCTAAATCGAGTAACGTTTATATGAAAACGACAGCATTTTCTTTTCGATACGGGTATCTCCTTTGCGATGCACTATTCCTTCTTTACTGCATCCCTCGCTCCCTCACATTGACGAATTAACACAGAAATAGCGTCGCTATGAAATACTATGTGTTGTATGACTTCTCCTTCTAAATCGAGTAACGTTTCTATGGAAACGACAGGATTTTCTTTTGGGATACGAGTATCTCCTTTCCGATGCACTATTCCTCCTTTACGGCATCCCTCGCTCCCTCACATTGACGAATTAACACAGAAAATGCGTCGCTATGAAATACTATGTGCTCTATGACTTCTCCATCTAAATCGAGTAACGTTTCTACGGAAACGACAGGATTTCCTTTGGGGATACGAGTATCTCCTTTCCGATGCACTATTCCTTCTATACTGCATCCCTCGCTCCCTCACATTGATGAATTAACACAGAAATTGCGTCGCAATGAAATACTATGGGTTCTATGACTTCTCCTTCTAAATCGAGTAACGTTTCTATGGAAACGCCAGGATTTTCTTTTAAGAAACGAGTATCTCCTTTCCGATGCACTATTCCTTCTTTACTGCATCCCTCGCTCCCTCACATTGACGAATTAACACAGAAACTTCGTCGCTATGAAATACTATGGGTTCTATGACATCTCCATCTAAATCGAGTAACGTTTCTATGGAAACGACAGGATTTTCTTTTGGGATACGAGTATCTCCTTTCCGATGCACTATTCCTTCTTTACTGCAACCCACGCTCCCTCGCATTGACGAATTAACACAGAAATTGCGTCGCTATCAAATACTATTGGTTCTATGAGATCTCCTTCTAAATCGAGTAACGTTTCAATGGAAACGACAGGATTTTCTTTTGGGATAGGAGTATCTCCTTTGCGATGCACTATTCCTCCTTTACTGCATCCCTCGCTCCCTGGCATTGACGAATTAACACAGAAACTGCGTCGCTATGGAATACTATGGGTTCTATGACATCTCCTTCTAAATCTAGTAACGTATCAATGGAAAGGAAAGGATTTCCATTTGGGATACGAGTATCTCCTTTCCGATGCACTATTCCTTCTTTACTGCATCCCTCGCTCCCTCACATTGACGAATTAACACAGATACTGCGTCGCAATGAAATACTATGGGTTCTATGACATCTCCTTCTAAATCGAGTAACGTTTCTATGGAAACGACAGGATTTCCATTTGGGATACGAGAATTTCCTTTCCGATGCACTATTGCTTCGTTATTGCATCCCTCGCTCCCTCACATTGACGAATTAACACAGAAATTGCGTCGCAATGAAATACTATGGGTTCTATGACTTCCCCATCTAAATCGAGTAACGTTTCTATGGAAACGACAGTATTTTCTTTTAAGATACGAGTATCTCCTTTCCGTTGCACTATTCCTTCTTTACTGCATCCCTCGCTCCCTCACATTGACGAATTAACACAGAAATTGCGTCGCTGTGAAATACTATGGTTTCTATGAAATCTTCTTCTAAATTGAGTAACGTTTATATGAAAACGACAGGATTTTCTTTTGGATACGGGTATCTCCTTTGGGATGCACTATTCCTTCTTTACTGCATCCCTCGCTCCCTCACATTGACGAATTAACACAGAAATTGCGTCGCTATGGAATACTATGGGTTCTATGACTTCTCCTTCTAAATAGAGTAACGTTTCTATGGAAACGACAGGATTTTCTTTTGGGATACGAGTATCTCCTTTCCGATGCACTATTCCTTCTTTCCTGTATCCCCCGCTCCCTCACATTGCCGAATTAACACAGAAATTCCGTCGCTATGAAATACTATGGGTTTTTTGACTTCTCCTTCTAAATCGAGTAACGTTTCTATGAAAACGACAGGATTTTCTTTTGGAACACGATTATCTACTTTCCGCTGCCCTATTCCTTCTTTACTGCACCCCTCGCTCCCTTACATTTACGAATTAACACAGAAATTGCGTCGCTATGAAATATTATGGGTTCTATGACATCTCCATCTAAATCGAGTAACGTTTCTATGGAAACGACAGGATTTTCTTTTAAGATACGAGTATCTCCTTTCCGATGCACTATTCCTTCTTTATTGCATCCCTCGCTCCATCACATTGACGAATTAACACAGAAATTGCGTCGCAATGAAATACTATGGTTTCTATGACTTCTCCATCTAAATCGAGTAACGTTTCTATGGAAACGACAGGATTTTCTTTTAAGATACGAGTATCTCCTTTCCGTTGCACTCTTCCTTCTTTACTGCATCCCTCGCTCCCTCACATTGACGGATTAACACAGAAATTGCGTCGCTGTGAAATACAATGGGTTCTATGAAATCTTCTTCTAAATCGAGTAACGTTTATATGAAAACGACAGTATTTTCTTTTGGATACGGGTATCTCCTTTGCGATGCACTATTCCTTCTTTACGGCATCCCTCGCTCCCTCACATTGACGAATTAACACAGAAATTGCGTCGCTATGAAATACTATGTGTTCTATGACTTCTCCATCTAAATCGAGTAACGTTTCTACAGAAACGACAGGATTTTCTTTGGGGATACGAGTATCTCCTTTCTGATGCACTGTTCCTTCTTTACTGCATCCCTCGCTCCCTCACATTGACGAATTAACACAGATATTGTGTCGCTATGAAATACTATGAGTTCTATGACTTTTCCTTCTAAATCGAGTAACGTTTCTATGGAAACGCCAGGATTTTCTTTTGGGATACGAGTATCTCCTTTCCGATGCACTAATCCTCCTTTACTGCATCCCTCGCTCCCTCACATTGACGAATTAACACAGAACTTGCGTAGCTATGAAATACTATGGGTTCTATGACTTCTCCATCTAAATCGAGTAACGTTTCTATGGAAACGCCAGGATGTTCTTTTGGGATACGAGTATCTCCTTTCCGATGCACTATTCCTTCTTTACTGCATCCCCCGCTCCCTCACATTGACGAATTAACACAGAAATTGCGTCGCTATGAAATACTATGGGTTTTTTGACTTCTCCTTCTAAATCGAGTAACGTTTCTATGAAAACGACAGGATTTTCGTTTGGAACACGATTATCTCCTTTCCGCTGCCCTATTCCTTCATTACTGCACCCCTCGCTCCCTTACATTTACGAATTAACACAGAAATTGCGTCGCTATGAAATATTATGGGTTCTATGACATCTACATCTAAATCGAGTAACGTTTCTATGGAAACGAAAGGATTTTCTTTTAAGATACGAGTATCTCCTTTCCGATTCACTATTCCTTCTTTATTGCATCCCTCGCTCCCTCACATTGACGAATTAACACAGAAATTGCGTCGCAATGAAATACTATGGGTTCTATGACTTCTCCATCTAAATCGAGTAACGTTTCTATGGAAACGACAGGATTTACTTTTAAGATACGAGTATCTCCTTTCCGATGCACTATTCCTTCTTTACGGCATCCCTCGCTCCCTCGCATTGACGAATTAACACAGAAAATGCGTCGCTATGAAATACTATGGGTTCTATGACTTCTCCTTCTAAATCGAGTAACGTGTCTATGGAAACGACAGGATTTTCTTTTGGGATACGAGTATCTCCTTTCCGATGCACTATTCCTTCTTTACTGCATCCCTCGCTCCCTCGCATTGACGAATTAACACAGAAATTGCGTCGCTATGAAATACTGTGGGTTCTATGAGATTTCCTTCTAAATCGAGTAACGTTTCTATGGAAAAGCCAGAATTTACTTTTGGGATACGAGTATCTCCTTTGCGATGCACTATTCCTTCTTTACTGCATCCCTCGCTCCCTCGCATTGACGAATTAACACAGAAACTGCGTCGCTATGGAATACTATGGGTTCTATGACATCTCCTTCTAAATCTAGTAACGTATCTATGGAAAGGAAAGGATTTCCTTTTGGGATACGAGTATCTCCTTTCCGATGCACTATTCCTTCTTTACTGCATCCCTCGCTCCCTCACATTGACGAATTAACACAGAAACTGCGTCGCTATGAAATACTATGGGTTCTATGACATCTCCTTCTAAATCGAGTAACGTTTCTATGGAAACGACAGGATTTCCATCTGGGATACGAGAATTTCCTTTCCGATGCACTATTGCTTCGTTATTGCATCCCTCGCTCCCTCACATTGACGAATTAACACAGAAATTGCGTCGCAATGAAATACTATGGGTTCTATGACTTCCCCATCTAAATCGAGTAACGTTTCTATGGAAACGACAGTATTTTCTTTTAAGATACGAGTATCTCCTTTCCGTTGCACTATTCCTTCTTTACTGCATCCCTCGCTCCCTCACATTGACGAATTAACACAGAAATTGCGTCGCTGTGAAATACTATGGTTTCTATGAAATCTTCTTCTAAATTGAGTAACGTTTATATGAAAACGACAGGATTTTCTTTTGGATACGGGTATCTCCTTTGGGATGCACTATTCCTTCTTTACTGCATCCCTCGCTCCCTCACATTGACGAATTAACACAGAAATTGCGTCGCTATGGAATACTATGGGTTCTATGACTTCTCCTTCTAAATAGAGTAACGTTTCTATGGAAACGACAGGATTTTCTTTTGGGATACGAGTATCTCCTTTCCGATGCACTATTCCTTCTTTACTGCATCCCCCGCTCCCTCACATTGCCGAATTAACACAGAAATTCCGTCGCTATGAAATACTATGCGTTTTTTGACTTCTCCTTCTAAATCGAGTAACGTTTCTATGAAAACGACAGGATTTTCTTTTGGAACACGATTATCTACTTTCCGCTGCCCTATTCCTTCTTTACTGCACCCCTCGCTCCCTTACATTTACGAATTAACACAGAAATTGCGTCGCTATGAAATATTATGGGTTCTATGACATCTCCATCTAAATCGAGTAACGTTTCTATGGAAACGACAGGATTTTCTTTTAAGATACGAGTATCTCCTTTCCGATGCACTATTCCTTCTTTATTGCATCCCTCGCTCCCTCACATTGACGAATTAACACAGAAATTGCGTCGCAATGAAATACTATGGGTTCTATGACTTCCCCATCTAAATCGAGTAACGTTTCTATGGAAACGACAGTATTTTCTTTTAAGATACGAGTATCTCCTTTCCGTTGCACTCTTCCTTCTTTACTGCATCCCTCGCTCCCTCACATTGACGGATTAACACAGAAATTGCGTCGCTGTGAAATACAATGGGTTCTATGAAATCTTCTTCTAAATCGAGTAACGTTTATATGAAAACGACAGTATTTTCTTTTGGATACGGGTATCTTCTTTGCGATGCACTATTCCTTCTTTACGGCATCCCTCGCTGCCTCACATTGACGAATTAACACAGAAATTGCGTCGCTATGAATTTCTATGGGTTGTATGACTTCTCCTTCTAAATAGAGTAACGTTTCTATGGAAACGACAGGATTTTCTTTTGGGATACGAGTATCTCCTTTCCGATGCACTATTCCTTCTTTACGGTATCCCTCGCTCCCTCACATTGACGAATTAACACAGAAATTGCGTCGCTATGAAATACTATGTGTTCTATGACTTCTCCATCTAAATCGAGTAACGTTTCTACAGAAACGACAGGATTTTCTTTGGGGATACGAGTATCTCCTTTCCGATGCACTGTTCCTTCTTTACTGCATCCGTCGCTCCCTCACATTGACGAAGTAACACAGAAATTGTGTCGCTATGAAATACTATGGGTTCTATATCCTCACCTTCTAAATCGAGTAACGTTTCTATGGAAACGCCAGGATGTTCTTTTGGGATACGAGTATCTCCTTTCCGATGCACTATTCCTTCTTTACTGCATCCCCCGCTACCTCACATTGACGAATTAACACAGAAATAGCGTCGCAATGAAATACTATGGGTTCTATGACTTCTCCATCTAAATCGAGTAACGTTTCTATGGAAACGACAGGATTTTCTTTTAAGATACGAGTATCTCCTTTTCGATGCACTATTCCTTCTTTACTGCATCCCTCGCTCCCTCGCATTGACGAATTAACACAGGAATTGCGTCGCTATGAAATACTGTGGGTTCTATGGGATTTCCTTCTAAATCGAGTAACGTTTCTATGGAAAAGCCAGAATTTAATTTTGGGATACGAGTATCTCCTTTGCGATGCACTATTCCTTCTTTACTGCATCCCTCGCTCCCTCGCATTGACGAATTAACACAGAAATAGCGTCGCTATAAAATACTATGGGTTCTATGAGATCTCCTTCTAAATCGAGTAACGTTTCTATGGAAACGCCAGGATTTTCTTATGGGATACGAGTATCTCGTTTCCGATGCACTATACCTTCTTTACTGCATCCCTCGGTCCCTCACATTGACGAATTAACACAGAAATTGCGTCGCTATGAAATACTATGTGTTCTATGACTTCTCCATCTAAATCGAGTAACGTTTCTATGGAAACGACAGGATTTTCTTTTGGGATACGAGTATCTCCTTTCCGATGCACTATTCCTTCTTTACTGCATCCCTCGCTCCCTCACATTGACGAATTAACACAGAAATTGCGTCGCTATGAAATACTATGGGTTCTATGAGATCTACTTCCAAATCGAGTAACGTTTCTATCGAAACGCCAGGATTTTATTTTCGGATACGAGTATCTCCTTTCCGATGCACTATTCCTTCTTTACTGCATCCCTCGCTCCCTCGCATTGACGAATTAACACAGAAATTGCGTCGCTATCAAATACTATGGGTTCTATGAGATCTCCTTCTAAATCGAGTAACGTTTCTATGGAAACGCCAGAATTTACTTTTGGGATACGAGTATCTCCTTTCCGATGCACTATTCCTTCTTTACTGCATCCCTCGCTCCCTGGCATTGACGAATTAACACAGAAACTGCGTCGCTATGGAATACTATGGGTTCTATGACATCTCCTTCTAAATCTAGTAACGTTACTATGGAAAGGAAAGGATTTCCATTTGGGATTCGAGTATCTCCTTTCCGATGCACTATTCCTTCTTTACTGCATCCCTCGCTCCCTCACATTGACGAATTAACACAGAAACTGCGTCGCTATGAAATACTATGGGTTCTATGACATCTCCTTCCAAATCGAGTAACGTTTCTATGGAAACGACAGGATTTCCATTTGGGATACGAGTATTTCCTTTCCGATGCACTATTCCTTCTTTATTGCATCCCTCGCTCCCTCAAATTGACGAATTAACACCGAAATTGCGTCGCAATGAAATACTATGTGTTCTATGACTTGTCCATCTAAATCGAGTAACGTTTCTATGGAAACGACAGGATTTTCTTTTAAGATACGAGTATCTCCTTTCCGTTGCACTATTCCTTCTTTACTGCATCCCTCGCTCCCTCACATTGACGAATTAACACAGAAATTGCGTCGCTGTGAAATACTATGGGTTGTATGAAATCATCTTCTAAATTGAGTAAAGTTTTTATGAAAACGACCGGATTTTCTTTTGGATACGGGTATCTCCTTTCCGATGCACTATTCCTTCTTTACTGCATCCCTCGCTCCCTCACATTGACGAATTAACACAGAAATTGCGTCGCTATGAAATACTATGGGTTCTATGACTTCTCCTTCTAAATCGAGTAACGTTTCTATGGAAACGACAGGAATTTCTTTTGGGATACGAGTATCTCCTTTCCGATGCACTACTCCTTCTTTACTGCATCCCCCGCTCCCTCACATTGACGAATTAACACAGAAATTGCGTCGCTATAAAATACTATGGGTTTTTTGAATTCTCCTTGTAAATCGAGTAACGTTTCTATGAAAACGACAGGATTTTCTTTTGGAACACGATTATCTCCTTTCCGCTGCCCTATTCCTTCTTTACTGCACCCCTCGCTGCCTTACATTTACGAATTAACACAGAAATTGCGTCGCTATGAAATATTATGGGTTCTATGACATCTCCATCTAAATCGAGTAACGTTTCTATGGAAACGGCAGGATTTTCTTTTAAGATACGAGTATCTCCTTTCCGATGCGCTATTCCTTCTTTATTGCATCCCTCGCTCCCTCACATTGACGAATTAACACAGAAATTGCGTCGCAATGAAATACTATGGGTTCTATGACTTCTCCATCTAAATCGAGTAACGTTTCTATGGCAACGACAGGATTTTCTTTTAAGATACGAGTATCTCCTTTCCGTTGCACTACTCCTTCTTTACTGCATCCCTCGCTCCCTCACATTGACGAATTAACACAGAAATTGCGTCGCTGTGAAATACTATTTGTTCTATGAAATCTTCTTCTAAATCTAGTAACGTTTATATGAAAACGACTGGATTATCTTTTGGATACGGGTATCTCCTTTGCGATGCACTATTCCTTCTTTACTGCATCCCTCGCTCCCTCACATTCACGAAGTAACACAGAAACTGCATCGCTATGAAATACTATGGGTTCTATGACATCTCCTTCTAAATCGAGTAACGTTTCTATGGAAACGACAGGATTTCCATTTGGGATACGAGTATTTCCTTTCCGATGCACTATTCCTTCTTTACGGCATCCCTCGCTCCCTCACATTGACGAATTAACACAGAAATAGCGTCGCTATGAAATACTATGTGTTCTATGACTTCTCCATCTAAATCGAGTAACGTATCTACGGAAACGACAGGATTTTCTTTGGGGATACGAGTATCTCCTTTCCGATGCACTATTCCTTCCGTACTGCATCCCTCGCTCCCTCACATTGATGAATTAACACAGAAATTGCGTCGCTATGAAATACTATGGGTTCTATGACTTATCCCTCTAAATCGAGTAACGTTTCTATGGAAACGACAGGATTTTCTTTTGGGATACGAGTATCTCCTTTCCGATGCACTATTCCTTCTTTACTGCATCCCTCGCTCCCTCGCATTGACGAATTAACACAGAAACTGCGTCGCTGTGGAATACTATGGGTTCTATGACATCTCCTTCTACATCTAGTAACGTTTCTATGGAATCGACAGGATTTCCTTTTGGGATACGAGTATCTCCTTTCCGATGCACTATTCCTTCTTTACTGCATCCATCGCTCCCTCACATTGACGAATTAACACAGAAACTGCGTCGCTATGAAATACTATGGGTTCTATGACATCTCCTTCTAAATCGCGTAACGTTTCTATGGAAACGACAGGATTTCCATTTGGGATACGAGTATTTCCTTTCCGATGCACTATTCCTTCGTTATTGCATCCCTCGCTCCCTCACATTGACGAATTAACACAGAAATTACGTCGCAATGAAATACTATGGGTTCTATGACTTCGCCCTCTAAATCGAGTAACGTTTCTATGGAAACGCCAGGATTTCCATTTGGGATACGAGTATTTCCTTTCCGATGCCCTATTCCTTCTTTACTGCATCCCTCGCTCCCTCACATTGACGAATTAACACAGATACTGCGTCGCTATGAAATACTATGTGTTCTATGAGATCTCCTTCTAAATCGAGTAACGTTTCTATGGAAACGACAAGATTTCCATTTGGGATACGAGTATTTCCTTTCCGATGCACTATTCCTTCGTTATTGCATCCCTCGCTCCCTCACATTGACGAATTAACACAGAAATTGCGTCGCAATGAAATACTATGGGTTCTATGACATCTCCTTCTAAATCGAGTAACGTTTCTATGGAAACGACAGGATTTCCATTTGGGATACGAGTATTTCCTTTCCGATGCACTATTCCTTCTTTACGGCATCCCTCGCTCCCTCACATTGACGAATTAACACAGAAATTGTGTCGCTATGAAATACTATGTGTTCTATGACTTCTCCATTTAAATCGAGTAACGTATCTACGGAAACGACAGGATTTTCTTTGGGGATACGAGTATCTCCTTTCCGATGCACTATTCCTTCTGTACTGCATCCCTCGCTCCCTCACATTGATGAATTAACACAGAAATTGCGTCGCTATGAAATACTATGGGTTCTATGACTTCTCCCTCTAAATCGAGTAACGTTTCTATGGAAACGCCAGGATTTTCTTTTGGGATACGAGTATCTCCTTTCCGGTGCACTATTCCTTCTTTACTGCATCCCTCGCTCCCTCGCATTGACGAATTAACACAGAAACTGCGTCGCTATGGAATACTATGGGTTCTATGACATCTCCTTCTACATCTAGTAACGTTTCTATGTAAACGACAGGATTTCCATTTGGGATACGAGTATCTCTTTTCCGATGCACTATTCCTTCTGTACTGCATCCCTCGCTGCCTCTCATTGACGAATTAACACAGAAACTGCGTCGCTATGAAATACTATGGGTTCTATGACATCTCCTTCTAAATCGAGTAACGTTTCTATGGAAACGACAGGATTTTCTTTTGGGATACGAGTATCTCATTTCCCATGCACTATTCCTTCTTTACTGCATCCCTCGCTCCCTCGCATTGACGAATTAACACAGAAATTGCGTCGCTATAAAATACTATGGGTTCTATGTGATCTCCTTCTAAATCGAGTAACGTTTCTATGGAAACGACAGGATTTTCTTTTGGGATACGAGTATCTCCTTTCCGGTGCACTATTCCTTCCTTACTGCATCCCTCGCTCCCTCACATTGACGAATTAACACAGAAACTGCGTCGCTATGGAATACTATGGATTCTATGACATCTCCTTCTAAATCTAGTAACGTTTCTATGGAAAGGAAAGGATTTCCATTTGGGATACGAGTATCTCCTTTCCGATGCACTATTCCTTCTTTTCTGCATCCCTCGCTCCTTCACATTGACGAATTAACACAGAAACTGCGTCGCTATGAAATACTATGTGTTCTATGACATCTCCTTCTAAATCGAGTAACGTTTCTATGGAAACGACAGGATTTCCATTTGGGATACGAGTATTTCCTTTCCGATGCACTATTCCTTCGTTATTGCATTCCTCGCTCCCTCACATTGACGAATTAACACAGAAATTGCGTCGCAATGAAATACTATGTGTTCTATGACTTCTCCATCTAAATCGAGTAACGTTTCTATGGAAACGACAGGATTTTCTTTAAGATACGAGTATCTCCTTTCCGTTGCACTCTTCCTTCTTTACTGCATCCCTCGCTCCCTCACATTGACGGATTAACACAGAAATTGCGTCGCTGTGAAATACTATGGGTTCTATGAAATCTTCTTCTAAATCGAGTAACGTTTATATGAAAACGACAGTATTTTCTTTTGGATACGGGTATCTCCTTTGCGATGCACTATTCCTTCTTTACGGCATCCCTCGCTGCCTCACATTGACGAATTAACACAGAAATTGCATCGCTATGAATTTCTATGGGTTGTATGACTTCTCCTTCTAAATAGAGTAACGTTTCTATGGAAACGACAGGATTTTCTTTTGGGATACGAGTATCTCCTTTCCGATGCACTATTCCTTCTTTACGGTATCCCTCGCTCCCTCACATTGACGAAATAACACAGAAATTGCGTCGCTATGAAATACTATGTGTTCTATGACTTCTCCATCTAAATCGAGTAACGTTTCTACAGAAACGACAGGATTTTCTTTGGGGATACGAGTATCTCCTTTCCGATGCACTGTTCCTTCTTTACTGCATCCCTCGCTCCCTCACATTGACGAATTAACACAGAAATTGTGTTGCTATGAAATACTATGGGTTCTATGACTTCTCCTTCAAAATCGAGTAACGTTTCTATGGAAACGCCAGTATTTTCTTTTGGGATACGAGTATCTCCTTTCCGATGCACTAGTCCTCCTTTACTGCATCCCTCGCTCCCTCACATTGACGAATTAACACAGAACTTGCGTAGCTATGAAAAACTATGGGTTCTATGACTTCTCCATCTAAATCGAGTAACGTTTCTATGGAAACGCCAGGATGTTCTTTTGGGATACGAGTATCTCCTTTCCGATGCACTATTCCTTCTTTACTGCATTCCCCGCTCCCTCACATTCACGAATTAACACAGAAATTGCGTCGCTATGAAATACTATGGGTTTTTTGACTTCTCCTTCTAAATCGAGTAACGTTTCTATGAAAACGACAGGATTTTCGTTTGGAACACGATTATCTCCTTTCCGCTGCCCTATTCCTTCATTACTGCACCCCTCGCTCCCTTACATATACGAATTAACACAGAAATTGCGTCGCTATGAAATATTATGGGTTCTATGACATCTCCATCTAAATCGAGTAACGTTTCTATGGAAACGAAAGGATTTTCTTTTAAGATACGAGTATCTCCTTTCCGATTCACTATTCCTTCTTTATTGCATCCCTCGCTCCCTCACATTGACGAATTAACACAGAAATTGCGTCGCAATGAAATACTATGGGTTCTATGACTTCTCCATCTAAATCGAGTAACGTTTCTATGGAAACGACAGGATTTTCTTTTAAGATACGAGTATCTCCTTTCCGATGCACTATTCCTTCTTTACTGCATCCCTCGCTCCCTCACATTGACGAATTAACACAGAAACTGCGTCACTATGAAATACTATGGGTTCTATGACATCTCCTTCCAAATCGAGTAACGTTTCTATGGAAACGACAGGATTTCCATTTGGGATACGAGTATTTCCTTTCCGATGCACTATTCCTTCTTTATTGCATCCCTCGCTCCCTCAAATTGACGAATTAACACCGAAATTGCGTCGCAATGAAATACTATGTGTTCTATGACTTGTCCATCTAAATCGAGTAACGTTTCTATGGAAACGACAGGATTTTCTTTTAAGATACGAGTATCTCCTTTCCGTTGCACTATTCCTTCTTTACTGCATCCCTCGCTCCCTCACATTGACGAATTAACACAGAAATTGCGTCGCTGTGAAATACTATGGGTTTAATGAAATCATCTTCTAAATTGAGTAACGTTTTTATGAAAACGACAGGATTTTCTTTTGGATACGGGTATCTCCTTTCCGATGCACTATTCCTTCTTTACTGCATCCCTCGCTCCCTCACATTGACGAATTAACACAGAAATTGCGTCGCTATGAAATACTATGGGTTCTATGACTTCTCCTTCTAAATCGAGTAACGTTTCTATGGAAACGACAGGAATTTCTTTTGGGATACGAGTATCTCCTTTCCGATGCACTACTCCTTCTTTACTGCATCCCCCGCTCCCTCACATTGACGAATTAACACAGAAATTGCGTCGCTATGAAATACTATGGGTTTTTTGACTTCTCCTTGTAAATCGAGTAACGTTTCTATGAAAACGATAGGATTTTCTTTTGGAACACGATTATCTCCTTTCCGCTGCCCTATTCCTTCTTTACTGCACCCCTCGCTGCCTTACATTTACGAATTAACACAGAAATTGCGTCGCTTTGAAATATTATGGGTTCTATGACATCTCCATCTAAATCGAGTAACGTTTCTATGGAAACGGCAGGAGTTTCTTTTAAGATACGAGTATCTCCTTTCCGATGCGCTATTCCTTCTTTATTGCATCCCTCGCTCCCTCACATTGACGAATTAACACAGAAATTGCGTCGCAATGAAATACTATGGGTTCTATGACTTCTCCATCTAAATCGAGTAACGTTTCTATGGCAACGACAGGATTTTCTTTTAAGATACGAGTATCTCCTTTCCGTTGCACTACTCCTTCTTTACTGCATCCCTCGCTCCCTCACATTGACGAATTAACACAGAAATTGCGTCGCTGTGAAATACTATGAGTTCTATGAAATCTTCTTCTAAATCTAGTAACGTTTATATGAAAACGACTGGATTATCTTTTGGATACGGGTATCTCCTTTGCGATGCACTATTCCTTCTTTACTGCATCCCTCGCTCCCTCACATTCACGAATTAACGCAGAAACTGCATCGCTATGAAATACTATGGGTTCTATGACATCTCCTTCTAAATCGAGTAATGTTTCTATGGAAACGACAGGATTTCCATTTGGGATACGAGTATTTCCTTTCCGATGCACTATTCCTTCTTTACGGCATCCCTCGCTCCCTCACATTGACGAATTAACACAGAAATAGCGTCGCTATGAAATACTATGTGTTCTATGACTTCTCCATCTAAATCGAGTAACGTATCTACGGAAACGACAGGATTTTCTTTGGGGATACGAGTATCTCCTTTCCGATCCACTATTCCTTCCGTACTGCATCCCTCGCTCCCTCACATTGATGAATTAACACAGAAATTGCGTCGCTATGAAATACTATGGGTTCTATGACTTCTCCCTCTAAATCGAGTAACGTTTCTATGGAATCGACAGGATTTCCATTTGGGATACGAGTATCTCCTTTCCGATGCACTATTCCTTCTTTACTGCATCCATCGCTCCCTCACATTGACGAATTAACACAGAAACTGCGTCGCTATGAAATACTATGGGTTCTATGACATCTCCTTCTAAATCGAGTAACGTTTCTATGGAAACGACAGGATTTCCATTTGGGATACGAGTATTTCCTTTCCGATTCACTATTCCTTCGTTATTGCATCCCTCGCTCCCTCACATTGACGAATTAACACAGAAATTACGTCGCAATGAAATACTATGGGTTCTATGACTTCGCCCTCTAAATCGAGTAACGTTTCTATGGAAACGCCAGGATTTCCATTTGGGATACGAGTATTTCCTTTCCGATGCACTATTCCTTCTTTACTGCATCCCTCGCTCCCTCACATTGACGAATTAACACAGAAACTGCGTCGCTATGAAATACTATGTGTTCTATGAGATCTCCTTCTAAATCGAGTAACGTTTCTATGGAAACGACAGGATTTCCATTTGGGATACGAGTATCTCCTTTCCGGTGCACTATTCCTTCCTTACTGCATCCCTCGCTCCCTCACATTGACGAATTAACACAGAAACTGCGTCGCTATGGAATACTATGGGTTCTATGACATCTCCTTCTACATCTAGTAACGTTTCTATGTAAACGACAGGATTTCCATTTGGGATACATCTCTTTCCGATGCACTATTCCTTCTTTACTGCATCCCTCGCTCCCTCACATTGACGAATTAACACAGAAACTGCGTCGCTATGAAATACTATGGGTTCTATGACATCTCCTTCTAAATCGAGTAACGTTTCTATCGAAACGACAGGATTTTCTTTTGGGATACGAGTATCTCCTTTCCCATGCACTATTCCTTCTTTACTGCATCCCTCGCTCCCTCGCATTGACGAATTAACACAGAAATTGCGTCGCTATAAAATACTATGGGTTCTATGTGATCTCCTTCTAAATCGAGTAACGTTTCTATGGAAACGACAGGATTTTCTTTTGGGATACGAGTATCTCCTTTCCGGTGCACTATTCCTTCCTTACTGCATCCCTCGCTCCCTCACATTGACGAATTAACACAGAAACTGCGTCGCTATGGAATACTATGGATTCTTTGACATCTCCTTCTAAATCTAGTAACGTTTCTATGGAAAGGAAAGGATTTCCATTTGGGATACGAGTATCTCCTTTCCGATGCACTATTCCTTCTTTTCTGCATCCCTCGCTCCTTCACATTGACGAATTAACACAGAAACTGCGTCGCTATGAAATACTATGGGTTCTATGACATCTCCTTCTAAATCGAGTAACGTTTCTATGGAAACGACAGGATTTCCATTTGGGATACGAGTATTTCCTTTCCGATGCACTATTCCTTCGTTATTGCATCCCTCGCTCCCTCACATTGACGAATTAACACAGAAATTGCGTCGCAATGAAATACTGTGTGTTCTATGACTTCTCCATCTAAATCGAGTAACGTTTCTATGGAAACGACAGGATTTTCTTTAAGATACGAGTATCTCCTTTCCGTTGCACTATTCCTTCTTTACTGCATCCCTCGCTCCCTCACATTGACGAATTAACACAGAAATTGCGTCGCTGTGAAATACTATGGGTTCTATGAAATCTTCTTCTAAATTGAGTAACGTTTATATGAAAACGTTAGGATTTTCTTTTGGATACGGGTATCTCCTTTGCGATGCACTATTCCTTCTTTACTGCATCCCTCGCTCCCTCACATTGACGAATTAACACAGAAATTGCGTCGCTATGAAATACTATGGGTTCTATGACTTCTCCTTCTAAATAGAGTAACGTTTCTATGGAAACGACAGGATTTTCTTTTGGGATACGAGTATCTCCTTGCCGATGCACTATTCCTTCTTTACTGCATCCCCCGCTCCCTCACATTGCCGAATTAACACAGAAATTGCGTCGCTATGAAATACTATGGGTTGTATGACTTCTCCTTCTAAATCGAGTTACGTTTCTATGAAAACGACAGGATTTTCTTTTGGAACACGATTATCTACTTTCCGCTGCCCTATTCCTTCTTTACTGCACCCCTCGCTCCCTTACATTTACGAATTAACACAGAAATTGCGTCGCTATGAAATATTATGGGTTCTATGACATCTCCATCTAAATCGAGTAACGTTTCTATGGAAACGACAGGATTTTCTTTTAAGATACGAGTATCTCCTTTCCGTTGCACTCTTCCTTCTTTACTGCATCCCTCGCTCCCTCACATTGACGAATTAACACAGAAATTGCGTCGCTGTGAAATACTATGGGTTCTATGAAATCTTCTTCTAAATCGAGTAACGTTTATATGAAAACGACAGTATTTTCTTTTGGATACGGGTATCTCATTTGCGATGCACTATTCCTTCTTTACTGCATCCCTCGCTCCCTCACATTGCCGAATTAACACAGAAATTGCGTCGCTATGAGATTCTATGGGTTGTATGACTTCTCCTTCTAAATAGAGTAACGTTTCTATGGAAACGACAGGATTTCCATTTGGGATACGAGTATTTCCTTTCCGATGCACTATTCCTTCTTTATTGCATCCCTCGCTCCCTCACATTGACGAATTATCACAGAAATTGCGTCGCAATGAAATACTATGGGTTCTATGACTTCTCCTTCTAAATCGAGTAACGTTTCTATGGAAACGACAGGATTTCCATTTGGGATACGAGTATCTCCTTTCCGTTTCACTATTCCTTCTTTACTGCATCCCTCGCTCCCTCACATTGACGAATTAACACAGAAATTGCGTCGCTGTGAAATACTATGGGTTCTACGAAACCTTCTTCTAAATTTAGTACCGTTTTTATGAAAACGACAGGATTTTCTTTTGGATACGGGTATCTCCTTTGCGATGCACTATTCCTTCTTTACTGCATCCCTCGCTCCCTCACATTGACGAATTAACACAGAAATTGCGTCCCTATGTAATACTATGGGTTCTATGACTTCTCCTTCTAAATCGAGTAACGTTTCTATGGAAACGACAGGATTTTCTTTTGGGATACGACTATCTCCTTTCCGATGCACTATTCCTTCTTTACTGCATCCCCCGCTCCCTCACATTGACGAATTAATACAGATATTGCGTCGCTATGAAATACTATGGGTTTTTTGACTTCTCCTTCTAAATCGAGTAACGTTTCTATGAAAACGACAGGATTTTCTTTTGGAACACGATTATCTCCTTTCCGCTGCCCTATTCCTTCTTTACTGCACCCCTTGCTCCCTTACATTTACGAATTAACACAGAAATTGCGTCGCTATGAAATATTATGGGTTCTATGACATCTCCATCTAAATCGAGTAACGTTTCTATGGAAACGACAGGATTTTCTTTTAAGATACGAGTATCTCCTTTCCGATGCGCTATTCCTTCTTTATTGCATCCCTCGCTATCTCACATTGACGAATTAACACAGAAATTGCATCGCAATGAAATACTATGGGTTCTATGACTTCTCCATCGAAATCGAGTAACGTTTCTATGGAAACGACAGGATTTTCTTTAAGATACGAGTATCTCCTTTCCGTTGCACTATTCCTTCTTAACTGCATCCCTCGCTCGCTCACATTGACGAATTAACACAGATATTGCGTCGCTGTGAAATACTATGAGTTCTATGAAATTTTCTTCTAAATTGAGTAACGTTTATATGAAAACGACAGGATTTTCTTTTGGATACGGGTATCTCCTTTGCGATGCACTATTCCTTCTTTACTGCATCCCTCGCTCCCTCACATTGACGAATTAACACAGAAATTGCGTCGCTATGAAATACTATGGGTTCTATGACTTCTCCTTCTAAATAGTGTAACGTTTCTATGGAAACGACAGGATTTTCTTTTGGGATACGAGTATCTCCTTTCCGATGCACTATTCCTTCTTTACTGCATCCCCCGCTCCCTCACATTGCCGAATTAACACAGAAATTGCGTCGCTATGAAATACTATGGGTTGTATGACTTCTCCTTCTAAATCGAGTAACGTTTCTATGAAAACGCCAGAATTTACTTTTGGGATACGAGTATCTCCTTTCCGATGCACTATTCCTTCTTTACTGCATCCCTCGCTCCCTGGCATTGACGAATTAACACAGAAACTGCGTCGCTATGGAATACTATGGGTTCTATGACATCTCCTTCTAAATCTAGTAACGTTACTATGGAAAGGAAAGGATTTCCATTTGGGATACGAGTATCTCCTTTCCGATGCACTATTCCTTCTTTACTGCATCCCTCGCTCCCTCACATTGACGAATTAACACAGAAACTCCGTCGCTATGAAATACTATGGGTTCTATGACATCTCCTTCCAAATCGAGTAACGTTTCTATGGAAACGACAGGATTTCCATTTGGGATACGAGTATTTCCTTTCCGATGCACTATTCCTTCTTTATTGCATCCCTCGCTCCCTCAAACTGACGAATTAACACCGAAATTGCGTCGCAATGAAATACTATGTGTTCTGTGACTTCTCCATCTAAATCGAGTAACGTTTCTATGGAAACGACAGGATTTTCTTTTAAGATACGAGTATCTCCTTTCCGTTGCACTATTCCTTCTTTACTGCATCCCTCGCTCCTTGACATTGACGAATTAACACAGAAATTGCGTCGCTGTGAAATACTATGGGTTCTATGAAATCATCTTCTAAATTGAGTAACGTTTTTATGAAAACGACAGGATTTTCTTTTGGATACGGGTATCTCCTTTCCGATGCACTATTCCTTCTTTACTGCATCCCTCGCTCCCTCACATTGACGAAGTAACACAGAAATTGCGTCGCTATGAAATACTATGGGTTCTATGACTTCTCCTTCTAAATCGAGTAACGTTTCTATGGAAACGACAGGAATTTCTTTTGGGATACGAGTATCTCCTTTCCGATGCACTATTCCTTCTTTACTGCATCCCTCGCTCCTTCACATTGACGAATTAACACAGAAATTGCGTCGCTCTGAAATACTATGGGTTCTATGACATCTCCTTCCAAATCGAGTAACGTTTCTATGGAAACGACAGGATTTCCATTTGGGATACGAGTATTTCCTTTCCGATGCACTATTCCTTCTTTATTGCATCCCTCGCTCCCTCAAACTGACGAATTAACACCGAAATAGCGTCGCTATGAAATACTATGTGTTCTATGACTTCTCCATCTAAATCGAGTAACGTATCTACGGAAACGACAGGATTTTCTTTGGGGATACGAGTATCTCCTTTCCGATGCACTATTCCTTCCGTACTGCATCCCTCGCTCCCTCACATTGATGAATGAACACAGAAATTGCGTCGCTATGAAATACTATGGGTTCTATGATCTCTCCCTCTAAATCGAGTAACGTTTCTATGGAAACGACAGGATTTTCTTTTGGGATACTAGTATCTCCTTTCCGATGCACTATTCCTTCTTTACTGCATCCCTCGCTCCCTCGCATTGACGAATTAACACAGAAACTGCGTCGCTATGGAATACTATGGGTTCTATGACATCTCCTTCTACATCTAGTAACGTTTCTATGGAATCGACAGGATTTCCATTTGGGATACGAGTATCTCCTTTCCGATGCACTATTCCTTCTTTACTGCATCCCTCGCTCCCTCACATTGACGAATTAACACAGAAACTGCGTCGCTATGAAATACTATGGGTTCTATGAGATCTCCTTCTAAATCGAGTAACGTTTCTATGGAAACGACAGGATTTCCATTTGGGATACGAGTATTTCCTTTCCGATGCACTATTCCTTCTTTACGGCATCCCTCGCTCCCTCGCATTGACGAATTAACACAGAAACTGCGTCGCTATGGAATACTATGGGTTCTATGACATCTCCTTCTACATCTAGTAACGTTTCTATGGAATCGACAGGATTTCCATTTGGGATACGAGTATCTCCTTTCCGATGCACTATTTCTTCTGTACTGCATCCCTCGCTCCCTCACATTGATGAATTAACACAGAAATTGCGTCGCTATGAAATACTATGGGTTCTATGACTTCTCCCTCTAAATCGAGTAACGTTTCTATGGAAACGCCAGGATTTTCTTTTGGGATACGAGTATCTCCTTTCCGGTGCACTATTCCTTCTTTACTGCATCCCTCGCTCCCTCGCATTGACGAATTAACACAGAAACTGCGTCGCTATGGAATACTATGGGTTCTATGACATCTCCTTCTACATCTAGTAACGTTTCTATGTAAACGACAGGATTTCCATTTGGGATATGTGTATCTCCTTTCCGATGCACTATTCCTTCTTTACTGCATCCCTCGTTCCCTCACATTGACGAATTAACACAGAAACTGCGTCGCTATGAAATACTATGGGTTCTATGACATCTCCTTCTAAATCGATTAACGTTTCTATGGAAACGACAGGATTTTCTTTTGGCATACGAGTATCTCCTTTCCCATGCACTATTCCTTCTTTACTGCATCCCTCGCTCCCTCGCATTGACGAATTAACACAGAAATTGCGTCGCTATCAAATACTATGGGTTCTATGTGATCTCCTTCTAAATCGAGTAACGTTTCTATGGAAACGACAGGATTTTCTTTTGGGATACGAGTATCTCCTTTCCGATGCACTATTCCTTCTTTACTGCATCCCTCGCTCCCTCACATTGACGAATTAACACAGAAACTGCGTCGCTATGGAATACTATGGGTTCTATGACATCTCCTTCTAAATCTAGTAAAGTTTCTATGGAAAGGAAAGGATTTCCATTTGGGATACGAGTATCTCCTTTCCGATGCACTATTCCTTCTTTTCTGCATCCCTCGCTCCCTCACATTGACGAATTAACACAGAAACTGCGTCGCTATGAAATACTATGGGTTCTATGACATCTCCTTCTAAATCGAGTAACGTTTCTATGGAAACGCCAGGATTTCCATTTGGGATACGAGTATTTCCTTTCCGATGCACTATTCCTTCTTTACTGCATCCCTCGCTCCCTCACATTGACGAATTAACACAGAAATTGCGTCGCTATGAAATACTATGGGTTCTATGACTTCTCCTTCTAAATAGAGTAACGTTTCTATGGAAACGACAGAATTTTCTTTTGGGATACGAGTATCTCCTTTCCGATGCACTATTCCTTCTTTTCTGCATCCCTCGCTCCCTCACATTGACGAATTAACACAGAAATTGCGTCGCTATGAAATACTATGGGTTGTATGACTTCTCCTTCTAAATCGTGTAACGTTTCTATGAAAACGACAGGATTTTCTTTTGGAACACGATTATCTACTTTCCGCTGCCCTATTCCTTCTTTACTGCACCCCTCGCTCCCTTACATTTACGAATTAACACAGAAATTGCGTCGCTATGAAATATTGTGGGTTCTATGACATCTTCATCTAAATCGAGTAACGTTTCTATGGAAACGACAGGATTTTCTTTTAAGATACGAGTATCTCCTTTCCGTTGCACTCTTCCTTCTTTACTGCATCCCTCGCTCCCTCACATTGACGAATTAACACAGAAATTGCGTCGCTGTGAAATACTATGGGTTCTATGAAATCTTCTTCTAAATCGAGTAACGTTTATATGAAAACGACAGTATTTTCTTTTGGATACGGGTATCTCCTTTGCGATGCACCATTCCTTCTTTACTGCATCCCTCGCTCCCTCACATTGCCGAATTAACACAGAAATTGCGTCGCTATGTGATTCTATGGGTTGTATGAGTTCTCCTTCTACATAGAGTAACGTTTCTATGGAAACGACAGGATTTTCTTTAGGGATACGAGTATCTCCTTTCCGATGCACTATTCCTTCTTTACGGCATTCCTCGCTCCATCACATTGACGAATTAACACAGAAATTGCGTCGCTATGAAATACTATGTGTTCTATGACTTCTCCATCTAAATCGAGTAACGTTTCTACAGAAACGACAGGATTTTCTTTGGGGATACGAGTATCTCCTTTCCGATGCACTATTCCTTCTTTACTGCATCCCTCGCTCCCTCACATTGACGAATTAACACAGAAACTGCGTCGCTATGAAATACTATGCGTTCTATGACATCTCCTTCTAAATCGAGTAACGTTTCTATGGAAACGACAGGATTTCCATTTGGGATACGAGTATTTCCTTTCCGATGCACTATTCCTTCTTTATTGCATCCCTCGCTCCCTCACATTGACGAATTAACACAGAAATTGCGTCGCAATGAAATACTATGGGTTCTATGACTTCTCCTTCTAAATCGAGTAACGTTTCTATGGAAACGACAGGATTTCCATTTGGGATACGAGTAACTCCTTTCCGATGCACTATTCCTTCTTTACTGCATCCCCCGCTCCCTCACATTGACGAATTAATACAGATATTGCGTCGCTATGAATTACTATGGGTTTTTTGACTTCTCCTTCTAAATCGAGTAACGTTTCTATGAAAACGACAGGATTTTCTTTTGGAACACGATTATCTCCTTTCCGCTGCCCTATTCCTTCTTTACTACATCCCTTGCTCCCTTAAATTTACGAATTAACACAGAAATTGCGTCGCTATGAAATATTATGGGTTCTATGACATCTCCATCTAAATCAAGTAACGTTTCTATGGAAACGACAGGATTTTCTTTTAAGATACGAGTATCTCCTTTCCGATGCGCTATTCCTTCTTTATTGCATCCCTCGCTATCTCACATTGACGAATTAACACAGAAATTGCGTCGCAATGAAATACTATGGGTTCTATGACTTCGCCATCTAAATCGAGTAACGTTTCTATGGAAACGACAGGATTTTCTTTTAAGATACGAGTATCTCCTTTCCGATGCACTATTCCTTCTTTACGGCATCCCTCGCTCCCTCACATTGACGAATTAACACAGAAATTGCGTCGCTATGAAATACTATGTGTTCTATGACTTCTCCATCTAAATCGAGTAACGTTTCTACGGAAACGACAGGATTTTCTTTGGGGATACGAGTATCTCCTTTCCGATGCACTATTCCTTCTGTACTGCATCCCTCGCTCCCTCACATTGATGAATTAACACAGAAATTGCGTCGCTATGAAATACTATGGGTTCTATGACTTCTCCTTCTAAATCGAGTAACGTTTCTATGGAAACGCCAGGATTTTCATTTGGGATACGAGTATCTCCTTTCCGGTGCACTATTCCTTCTTTACTGCATCCCTCGCTCCCTCGCATTGACGAATTAACACAGAAACTGCGTCGCTATGGAATACTATGGGTTCTATGACATCTCCTTCTACATCTAGTAACGTTTCTATGGAAAGGAAAGGATTTCCATTTGGGATACGAGTATCTCCTTTCCGATGCACTATTCCTTCTTTACTGCATCCCTCGCTCCCTCACATTGACGAATTAGCACAGAAACTGCGTCGCTATGAAATACTATGGGTTCTATGACATCTCCTTCTAAATCGAGTAACGTTTCTATGGAATCGACAGGATTTTCTTTTGGGATACGAGTATCTCCTTTCCGAAGCACTATTCCTTCTTTACTGCATCCCTCGCTCCCTCGCATTGACGAATTAACACAGAAATTGCGTCGCTATCAAATACTATGGGTTCTATGAGATCTCCTTCTAAATCGAGTAACGTTTCTATGGAAGCGACAGGATTTTCTTTTGGGATACGAGTATCTCCTTTCCGGTGCACTATTCCTTCTTTACTGCATCCCTCGGTCCCTCGCATTGACGAATTAACACAGAAACTGCGTCGCTATGGAATACTATGGGTTCTATGACATCTCCTTCTAAATCTAGTAACGTTTCTATGGAAAGGAAAGGATTTCCATTTGGGATACGAGTATCTCCTTTCCGATGCACTATTCCTTCTTTACTGCATCTCTCGCTCCCTCACATTGACGAATTAACACAGAAACTGCGTCGCTATGAAATACTATGTGTTCTATAACTTCTCCATCTACATCGAGTAACGTTTCTACAGAAACGACAGGATTTTGTTTGGGGATACGAGTATCTCCTATCCGATGCACTATTCCTTCTTTACTGCATCCCTCGCTCCCTCACATTGACGAATTAACACAGAAACTGCGTCGCTATGAAATACTATGGGTTCTATGACTTATCCTTCTAAATCGAGTAACGTTTCTATGGAAACGACAGGATTTCCATTTGGGATACGAGTATTTCCTTTCCGATGCACTATTTCTTTGTTATTGCATCCCTCGCTCCCTCACATTGACGAATTAACACAGAAATTGCGTCGCAATGAAATACTATGTGTTCTATGATTTCTCCATCTAAATCGAGTAACGTTTCTATGGAAACGACAGGATTTTCTTTTAAGATACGAGTATCTCCTTTCCGTTGCACTATTCCTTCTTTACTGCATCCCTCGCTCCCTCACATTGACGAATTAACACAGAAATTGCGTCGCTGTGAAATACTATATGTTCTATGAAATCTTCTTCTAAATTGAGTAACGTTTATATGAAAACGACAGGATTTTCTTTTGGATACGGGTATCTCCTTTCCGATGCACTATTCCTTCTTTACTGCAACCCTCGCTCCCTCACATTGACGAATTAACCCAGAAATTGCGTCGCTATGAAATACAATGGGTTCTATGACTTCTCCATCTAAATCGAGTAACGTTTCTATGGAAACGCCAGGATTTTCTTTTGGGATACGAGTATCTCCTTTCCGATGCACTATTCCTTCTTTACTGCATCCCTCGCTCCCTGGCATTGACGAATTAACACAGAAATTGCGTCGCAATGAAATACTATGGGTTCTATGACTTCTCCATTTAAATCGAGTAACGTTTCTATGGAAACGACAGGATTTTCTTTTAAGATACGAGTATCTCCTTTCCGTTGCACTATTCCTTCTTTACTGCATCCCTCGCTCCCTCACATTGGCGAATTAACACAGAAATTGCGTCGCTGTGAAATACTATATGTTCTATGAAATCTTCTTCTAAATTGAGTAACGTTTATATGAAAACGACAGGATTTTCTTTTGGATACGGGTATCTCCTTTGCGATGCACTATTCCTTCTTTACTGCATCCCTCGCTCCCTCACATTGACGAATTAACACAGAAATTGCGTCGCTATGAAATACTATGGGTTCTATGACTTCTCCTTCTAAATAGAGTAACGTTTCTATGGAAACGACAGGATTTTCTTTTGGGATACGAGTATCTCCTTTCCGATGCACTACTCCTTCTTTACTGCATCCCTCGCTCCCTCACATTGACGAATTAACACAGAAATTGCGTCGCTATGAAATACTATGGGTTCTATGACTTCTCCTTCTAAATCGAGTAACGTTTCTATGGAAAAGCCAGGATTTTCTTTTGGGACACGAGTATCTCCTTTCCGATGCACTATTCCTCCTTTACTGCATCCCTCGCTCCCTCACATTGACGAATTAACACAGAACTTGCGTAGCTATGAAATACTATGGGTTCTATGACTTCTCCATCTAAATCGAGTAACGTTTCTATGGAAACGCCAGGATGTTCTTTTGGGATACGAGTATCTCCATTCCGATGCACTATTCCTTCTTTCCTGCATCCCTCGCTCCCTCACATTGTCGAATTAACACAGAAATTGCGTCGCTATGAAATACTATGGGTTCTATGACTTCTCCATCTAAATCGAGTAACGTTTCTATGAAAACGACAGGATTTTCTTTTGGGATACGAGTATCTCCATTCCGATGCACTATTCCTTCTTTACTGCATCCCTCGCTCCCTCGCATTGACGAATTAACACAGAAATTGCGTCTCTATGAAATACTATGTGTTCTATGAGATCTCCTTCTAAATCGAGTAACGTATCTATGGAAACGCCAGGGTTTTCTTTCGAGATACGAGTATCTCCTTTCCGACGCACTATTCCTTCTTTACTGCATCCCTCGCTCCCTCACATTGACGAATTAACACAGAAATTGCGTCGCTGTGAAATACTATGGGTTTAATGACTTCTCCTTCTAAATCGTGTAACGTTTCTGTGGAAACGACAGGATTTCCATTTGGGATACGAGTATCTCCTTTCCGATGCACTATTCCTTCTTTACTGCATCCCTCGCTCCCTCACATTGACGAATTAACACAGAAATTGCGTCGCTATGAAATACGATGAGTTCTATGACTTCTCCATCTAAATCGAGTAACGTTTCTATGGAAACGCCAGGATTTTCTTTTGGGATACGAGTATCTCCTTTCCGATGCACTATTCCTTCTTTACTGCATCCCTCGCTCCCTGGCATTGACGAATTAACACAGAAATTGCGTCGCAATGAAATACTATGGGTTCTATGACTTCTCCATTTAAATCGAGTAACGTTTCTATGGAAACGACAGGATTTTCTTTTAAGATACGAGTATCTCCTTTCCGTTGCACTATTCCTTCTTTACTGCATCCCTCGCTCCCTCACATTGGCGAATTAACACAGAAATTGCGTCGCTGTGAAATACTATATGTTCTATGAAATCTTCTTCTAAATTGAGTAACGTTTATATGAAAACGACAGGATTTTCTTTTGGATACGGGTATCTCCTTTGCGATGCACTATTCCTTCTTTACTGCATCCCTCGCTCCCTCACATTGACGAATTAACACAGAAATTGCGTCGCTATGAAATACTATGGGTTCTATGACTTCTCCTTCTAAATAGAGTAACGTTTCTATGGAAACGACAGGATTTTCTTTTGGGATACGAGTATCTCCTTTCCGATGCACTACTCCTTCTTTACTGCATCCCTCGCTCCCTCACATTGACGAATTAACACAGAAATTGCGTCGCTATGAAATACTATGGGTTCTATGACTTCTCCTTCTAAATCGAGTAACGTTTCTATGGAAAAGCCAGGATTTTCTTTTGGGACACGAGTATCTCCTTTCCGATGCACTATTCCTCCTTTACTGCATCCCTCGCTCCCTCACATTGACGAATTAACACAGAACTTGCGTAGCTATGAAATACTATGGGTTCTATGACTTCTCCATCTAAATCGAGTAACGTTTCTATGAAAACGACAGGATTTTCTTTTGGGATACGAGTATCTCCATTCCGATGCACTATTCCTTCTTTACTGCATCCCTCGCTCCCTCGCATTGACGAATTAACACAGAAATTGCGTCTCTATGAAATACTATGTGTTCTATGAGATCTCCTTCTAAATCGAGTAACGTTTCTATGGAAACGCCAGGGTTTTCTTTCGAGATACGAGTATCTCCTTTCCGACGCACTATTCCTTCTTTACTGCATCCCTCGCTCCCTCACATTGACGAATTAACACAGAAATTGCGTCGCTGTGAAATACTATGGGTTTAATGACTTCTCCTTCTAAATCGTGTAACGTTTCTGTGGAAACGACAGGATTTCCATTTGGGATACGAGTATCTCCTTTCCGATGCACTATTCCTTCTTTACTGCATCCCTCGCTCCCTCACATTGACGAATTAACACAGAAATTGCGTCGCTATGAAATACGATGAGTTCTATGACTTCTCCATCTAAATCGAGTAACGTTTCTATGGAAACGACAGGATTTTCTTTTGGGATACATCTCCTTTCCGATGCCCTATTCCTTCTTTCCTGCATCCCTCGCTCCCTCACATTGTCGAATTAACACAGAAATTGCGTCGCTATGAAATACTATGGGTTCTATGACTTCTAAATCTAAATCGAGTAACGTTTCTATGAAAACGACAGGATTTTCTTTTGGGATACGAGTATCTCCATTCCGATGCACTATTCCTTCTTTACTGCATCCCTCGCTTCCTCACATTGACGAATTAACACAGAAATTGCGTCGCTATGAAATACTATGGGTTCTATGACTTCTCCATCTAAATCGAGTAACGTTTCTATGGAAACGACAGGATTTTCTTTTAAGATACGAGTATCTCCTTTCCGTTGCACTATTCCTTCTTTACTGCATCCCTCGCTCCCTCAAATTGACGAATTAACACAGAAATTGCGTCGCTGTGAAATACTATATGTTCTATGAAATCATCTTCCAAATTGAGTAACGTTTATATGAAAACGACAGGATTTTCTTTTGGATACGGGTATCTCCTTTGCGATGCACTATTCCTTCTTTACTGCATCCCTCGCTCCCTCACATTGACGAATTAACACAGAAATTGCGTCGCTATGAAATACTATGGGTTCTATGACTTCTCCATCTAAATCGAGTAACGTTTCTATGGAAACGACAGGATTTTCTTTTAAGATACGAGTATCTCCTTTCCGTTGCACTATTCCTTCTTTACTGCATCCCTCGCTCCCTCAAATTGACGAATTAACACAGAAATTGCGTCGCTGTGAAATACTATATGTTCTATGAAATCATCTTCCAAATTGAGTAACGTTTATATGAAAACGACAGGATTTTCTTTTGGATACGGGTATCTCCTTTGCGATGCACTATTCCTTCTTTACTGCATCCCTCGCTCCCTCACATTGACGAATTAACACAGAAATTGCGTCGCTACGAAATACTATGTGTTCTATGACTTCTCCTTCTAAATCGAGTAACGTTTCTATGGAAAAGCCAGGATTTTCTTTTGGGATACGAGTATCTCCTTTCCGATGCACTATTCCTCCTTTACTGCATCCCTCGCTCCCTCACATTGACGAATTAACACAGAACTTGCGTAGCTATGAAATACTATGGGTTCTATGACTTCTCCATCTAAATCGAGTAACGTTTCTATGGAAACGCCAGGATGTTCTTTTGGGATACGAGTATCTCCTTTCCGATGCACTATTCCTTCTTTCCTGCATCCCTCGCTCCCTCACATTGTCGAATTAACACAGAAATTGCGTCGCTATGAAATACTATGGGTTCTATGACTTCTCCATCTAAATCGAGTAACGTTTCTATGAAAACGACAGGATTTTCTTTTGGGATACGAGTATCTCCATTCCGATGCACTATTCCTTCTTTACTGCATCCCTCGCTCCCTCGCATTGACGAATTAACACAGAAATTGCGTCTCTATGAAATACTATGTGTTCTATGAGATCTCCTTCTAAATCGAGTAACGTTTCTATGGAAACGCCAGGGTTTTCTTTCGAGATACGAGTATCTCCTTTCCGACGCACTATTCCTTCTTTACTGCATCCCTCGCTCCCTCACATTGACGAATTAACACAGAAATTGCGTCGCTGTGAAATACTATGGGTTTAATGACTTCTCCTTCTAAATCGTGTAACGTTTCTGTGGAAACGACAGGATTTCCATTTGGGATACGAGTATCTCCTTTCCGATGCACTATTCCTTCTTTACTGCATCCCTCGCTCCCTCACATTGACGAATTAACACAGAAATTGCGTCGCTATGAAATACGATGAGTTCTATGACTTCTCCATCTAAATCGAGTAACGTTTCTATGGAAACGACAGGATTTTCTTTTGGGATACATCTCCTTTCCGATGCCCTATTCCTTCTTTACTGCATCCCTCGCTCCCTCACATTGACGAATTAACACAGAAATTGCGTCGATATGAAATACTATGGGTTCTATGACTTCTACATCTAAATCGAGTAACGTTTCTATGGAAACGACAGGATTTTCTTTTGGGATAGGAGTATCTCCTTCCGATGCACTATTCCTTCTTTACTGCATCCCTCGCTTCCTCGCATTGACGAATTAACACAGAAACTGCGTCGCTATGAAATACTATGGGTTCTATGACATCTCCTTCTAAATCTAGTAACGTTTCTATGGAAAGGAAAGGATTTCCATTTGGGATACGAGTATCTCCTTTCCGATGCACTATTCCTTCTTTACTGCATCCCTCGCTCCCTCACATTGACGAATTAACACAGAAACTGCGTCGCTATGAAATACTATGGGTTCTATGACATCTCCTTCCAAATCGAGTAACGTTTCTTTGGAAACGACAGGATTTCCATTTGGGATACGAGTATTTCCTTTCCGATGCACTATTCCTTCTTTATTGCATCCCTCGCTCCCTCAAATTGACGAATTAACACCGAAATTGCGTCGCAATGAAATACTATGTGTTCTATGACTTCTCCATCTAAATCGAGTAACGTTTCTATGGAAACGACAGGATTTCCATTTGGGATACGAGTATTTCCTTTCCGATGCACTATTCCTTCGTTATTGCATCCCTCGCTCCCTCACATTGACGAATTAACACAGAAATTACGTCGCAATGAAATACTATGGGTTCTATGACTTCGCCCTCTAAATCGAGTAACGTTTCTATGGAAACGCCAGGATTTCCATTTGGGATACGAGTATTTCCTTTCCGATGCACTATTCCTTCTTTACTGCATCCCTCGCTCCCTCACATTGACGAATTAACACAGAAACTGCGTCGCTATGAAATACTATGGGTTCTATGAGATCTCCTTCTAAATCGAGTAACGTTTCTATGGAAACGACAGGATTTCCATTTGGGATACGAGTATTCCTTTCCGATGCACTATTCCTTCGTTATGGCATCCCTTGCTCCCTCACATTGACGAATTAACACAGAAATTGCGTCGCAATGAAATACTATGGGTTCTATGACATCTCCTTCTAAATCGAGTAACGTTTCTATGGAAACGACAGGATTTCCATTTGGGATACGAGTATTTCCTTTCCGATGCACTATTCCTTCTTTACGGCATCCCTCGCTCCCTCACATTGACGAATTAACACAGAAATTGTGTCGCTATGAAATACTATGTGTTCTATGACTTCTCCATCTAAATCGAGTAACGTATCTACGGAAACGACAGGATTTTCTTTGGGGATACGAGTATCTCCTTTCCGATGCACTATTCCTTCTGTACTGCATCCCTCGCACCCTCACATTGATGAATTAACACAGAAATTGCGTCGCTATGAAATACTATGGGTTCTATGACTTCTCCCTCTAAATCGAGTAACGTTTCTATGGAAACGCCAGGATTTTCTTTTGGGATACGAGTATCTCCTTTCCGGTGCACTATTCCTTCTTTACTGCATCCCTCGCTCCCTCGCATTGACGAATTAACACAGAAACTGCGTCGCTATGGAATACTATGGGTTCTATGTCTTATTCTAAATCGAGTAACGTTTCTATGGAAACGCCAGGATTTTCTTTTGGGATACGAGTATCTCCTTTCCGGTGCACTATTCCTTCTTTACTGCATCCCTCGCTACCTCGCATTGACGAATTAACACAGAAACTGCGTCGCTATGGAATACTATGGGTTCTATGACTTCTCCTTCTAAATCGAGTAACGTTTCTATGGAAACGACAGGATTTTCTTTTGGGATACGAGTATCTCCTTTCCGGTGCACTATTCCTTCTTTACTGCATCCCTCGCTCCCTCACATTGACGAATTAACACAGAAACTGCGTCGCTATGAAATACTATAGGTTCTATGACATCTCCTTCCAAATCGAGTAACGTTTCTTTGGAAACGACAGGATTTCCATTTGGGATACGAGTATTTCCTTTCCGATGCACTATTCCTTCGTTATTGCATCCCTCGCTCCCTCACATTGACGAATTAACACAGAAATTACGTCGCAATGAAATACTATGGGTTCTATGACTTCGCGCTCTAAATCGAGTAACGTTTCTATGGAAACGCCAGGATTTCCATTTGGGATACGAGTATTTCCTTTCCGATGCACTATTCCTTCTTTACTGCATCCCTCGCTCCCTCACATTGACGAATTAACACAGAAACTGCGTCGCTATGAAATACTATGGGTTCTATGACATCTCCTTCTAAATCGAGTAACGTTTCTATGGAAACGACAGGATTTCCATTTGGGATACGAGTATTTCCTTTCCGATGCACTATTCCTTCGTTATTGCATCCCTTGCTCCCTCACATTGACGAATTAACACAGAAATTGCGTCGCAATGAAATACTATGGGTTCTATGACATCTCCTTCTAAATCGAGTAACGTTTCTATGGAAACGACAGGATTTCCATTTGGGATACGAGTATTTCCTTTCCGATGCACTATTCCTTCTTTACGGCATCCCTCGCTCCCTCACATTGACGAATTAACACAGAAATTGTGTCGCTATGAAATACTATGTGTTCTATGACTTCTCCTTCTAAATCGAGTAACGTTTCTATAGAAACGACAGGATTTTCTTTTGGGATACGAGTATCTCCTTTCCGATGCACTATTCCTTCTTTACTGCATCCCTCGCTCCCTCGCATTGACGAATTAACACAGAAATTGCGTCGCTATCAAATACTATAGGTTCTATGTGATCTCCTTCTAAATCGAGTAACGTTTCTATGGAAACGACAGGATTTTCTTTTGGGATACGAGTATCTCCTTTCCGGTGCACTATTCCTTCTTTACTGCATCCCTCGCTCCCTCGCATTGACGAATTAACACAGAAACCGCGTCGCTATGGAATACTATAGGTTCTATGACATCTCCTTTTAAATCTAGTAACGTTTCTATGGAAAGGAAAGGATTTCCATTTGGGATACGAGTATCACTTTTACGATGCCCTATTCCTTCTTTTCTGCATCCCTCGCTCCCTCACATTGACGAATTAACACAGAAACTGCGTCGCTATGAAATACTATGGGTTCTATGACATCTCCTTCTAAATCGAGTAACGTTTCTATGGAAACGACAGGATTTCCATTTGGGATACGAGTATTTCCTTTCCGATGCACTATTCCTTCGTTATTGCATCCCTCGCTCCCTCACATTGACGAATTAACACAGAAATTGCGTCGCAATGAAATACTATGGGTTCTATGACTTCTCCATCTAAATCGAGTAACGTTTCTTTGGAAACGACAGGATTTTCTTTAAGATACGAGTATCTCCTTTCCGTTGCACTATTCCTTCTTTACTGCATCCCTCGCTCCCTCACATTGACGAATTAACACAGAAATTGCGTCGCTGTGAAATACTATGGGTTCTATGAAATCTTCTTCTAAATTGAGTAACGTTTATATGAAAACGTCAGGATTTTCTTTTGGATACGGGTATCTCCTTTGCAATGCACTATTCCTTCTTTACTGCATCCCTCGCTCCCTCACATTGACGAATTAACACAGAAATTGCGTCGCTATGAAATACTATGGGTTCTATGACTTCTCCTTCTAAATAGAGTAACGTTTCTATGGAAACGACAGGATTTTCTTTTGGCATACGAGTATCTCCTTTCCGATTCACTGTTCCTTCTTTACTGCATCCCCCGCTCCCTCACATTGACGAATTAATACAGATATTGCGTCGCTATGAAATACTATGGGTTTTTTGACTTCTCCTTCTAAATCGAGTAACGTTTCTATGAAAACGACAGGATTTCCATTTGGGATACGAGTATTTCCTTTCCGATGCACTATTCCTTCGTTATTGCATCCCTCGCTACCTCGCATTGATGAATTAACACAGAAATTGCGTCGCTATGAAATACTATGGGTTCTATGACTTCTCCCTCTAAATCGAGTAACGTTTCTATGGAAACGCCAGGATTTTCTTTTGGGATACGAGTATCTCCTTTCCGGTGCACTATTCCTTCTTTACTGCATCCCTCGCTCCCTCGCATTGACGAATTAACACAGAAACTGCGTCGCTATGGAATACTATGGGTTCTATGTCTTATTCTAAATCGAGTAACGTTTCTATGGAAACGCCAGGATTTTCTTTTGGGATACGAGTATCTCCTTTCCGGTGCACTATTCCTTCTTTACTGCATCCCTCGCTACCTCGCATTGACGAATTAACACAGAAACTGCGTCGCTATGGAATACTATGGGTTCTATGACTTCTCCTTCTAAATCGAGTAACGTTTCTATGGAAACGACAGGATTTTCTTTTGGGACACGAGTATCTCCTTTCCGATGCACTGTTCCTTCTTTATTGCATCCCTCGCTCCCTCAAATTGACGAATTAACACCGAAATTGCGTCGCAATGAAATACTATGTGGTCTATGACTTCTCCATCTAAATCGAGTAACGTTTCTATGGAAACGACAGGATTTCCATTTGGGATACGAGTATTTCCTTTCCGATGCACTATTCCTTCGTTATTGCATCCCTCGCTCCCTCACATTGACGAATTAACACAGAAATTACGTCGCAATGAAATACTATGGGTTCTATGACTTCGCGCTCTAAATCGAGTAACGTTTCTATGGAAACGCCAGGATTTCCATTTGGGATACGAGTATTTCCTTTCCGATGCACTATTCCTTCTTTACTGCATCCCTCGCTCCCTCACATTGACGAATTAACACAGAAACTGCGTCGCTATGAAATACTATGGGTTCTATGACATCTCCTTCTAAATCGAGTAACGTTTCTATGGAAACGACAGGATTTCCATTTGGGATACGAGTATTTCCTTTCCGATGCACTATTCCTTCGTTATTGCATCCCTTGCTCCCTCACATTGACGAATTAACACAGAAATTGCGTCGCAATGAAATACTATGGGTTCTATGACATCTCCTTCTAAATCGAGTAACGTTTCTATGGAAACGACAGGATTTCCATTTGGGATACGAGTATTTCCTTTCCGATGCACTATTCCTTCTTTACGGCATCCCTCGCTCCCTCACATTGACGAATTAACACAGAAATTGTGTCGCTATGAAATACTATGTGTTCTATGACTTCTCCTTCTAAATCGAGTAACGTTTCTATAGAAACGACAGGATTTTCTTTTGGGATACGAGTATCTCCTTTCCGATGCACTATTCCTTCTTTACTGCATCCCTCGCTCCCTCGCATTGACGAATTAACACAGAAATTGCGTCGCTATCAAATACTATAGGTTCTATGTGATCTCCTTCTAAATCGAGTAACGTTTCTATGGAAACGACAGGATTTTCTTTTGGGATACGAGTATCTCCTTTCCGGTGCACTATTCCTTCTTTACTGCATCCCTCGCTCCCTCGCATTGACGAATTAACACAGAAACCGCGTCGCTATGGAATACTATAGGTTCTATGACATCTCCTTTTAAATCTAGTAACGTTTCTATGGAAAGGAAAGGATTTCCATTTGGGATACGAGTATCACTTTTACGATGCCCTATTCCTTCTTTTCTGCATCCCTCGCTCCCTCACATTGACGAATTAACACAGAAACTGCGTCGCTATGAAATACTATGGGTTCTATGACATCTCCTTCTAAATCGAGTAACGTTTCTATGGAAACGACAGGATTTCCATTTGGGATACGAGTATTTCCTTTCCGATGCACTATTCCTTCGTTATTGCATCCCTCGCTCCCTCACATTGACGAATTAACACAGAAATTGCGTCGCAATGAAATACTATGGGTTCTATGACTTCTCCATCTAAATCGAGTAACGTTTCTTTGGAAACGACAGGATTTTCTTTAAGATACGAGTATCTCCTTTCCGTTGCACTATTCCTTCTTTACTGCATCCCTCGCTCCCTCACATTGACGAATTAACACAGAAATTGCGTCGCTGTGAAATACTATGGGTTCTATGAAATCTTCTTCTAAATTGAGTAACGTTTATATGAAAACGTCAGGATTTTCTTTTGGATACGGGTATCTCCTTTGCAATGCACTATTCCTTCTTTACTGCATCCCTCGCTCCCTCACATTGACGAATTAACACAGAAATTGCGTCGCTATGAAATACTATGGGTTCTATGACTTCTCCTTCTAAATAGAGTAACGTTTCTATGGAAACGACAGGATTTTCTTTTGGCATACGAGTATCTCCTTTCCGATTCACTGTTCCTTCTTTACTGCATCCCCCGCTCCCTCACATTGACGAATTAATACAGATATTGCGTCGCTATGAAATACTATGGGTTTTTTGACTTCTCCTTCTAAATCGAGTAACGTTTCTATGAAAACGACAGGATTTTCTTTTGGAACACTATTATCTCCTTTCCGCTGCCCTATTCCTTCTCTACTGCACCCCTTGCTCCCTTACATTTACGAATTAACACAGAAATTGCGTCGCTACGAAATATTATGGGTTCTATGACATCTCCATCTAAATCGAGTAACGTTTCTATGGAAACGACAGGATTTTCTTTTAAGATACGAGTATCTCCTTTCCGATGCGCTATTCCTTCTTTATTGCATCCCTCGCTATCTCACATTGACGAATTAACACAGAAATTTCGTCGCAATGAAATACTATGGGTTCTATGACTTCTCCATCTAAATCGAGTAACGTTTCTACAGAAACGACAGGATTTTCTTTTAAGATACGAGTATCTCCTTTCCGTTGCACTATTCCTTCTTTACTGCATCCCTCTCTCCCTCACATTGACGAATTAACACAGAAATTGCGTCGCTGTGAAATACTATGGGTTCTATGAAATCTTCTTCTAAATCGAGTAACGTTTACATGAAAACGACAGGATTTTCTTTTGGATACGGGTATCTCCTTTGCGATTCACTATTCCTTGTTTACTGCATCCCTCGCTCCCTCACATTGACGAATTAACACAGAAATTGCGTCGCTATGAAATACTATGGGTTGTATGACGTCTCCTTCTAAATCGAGTAACGTTTCTATGGAAACGACAGGATTTTCTTTTGGGATACGAGTATATCCTTTCGATGCACTATTCCTTCTTTACGGCATCCCTCGCTCCCTCACATTGACGAATTAGCACAGAAACTGCGTCGCTATGAAATACTATGGGTTCTATGACTTCTCCTTCTAAATCGAGTAACGTTTCTATGGAAACGACAGGATTTTCTTTTGGGATACGAGTATCTCCTTTCCGATGCACTATTCCTTCTTTACTGCATCCCTCGCTCCCTCGCGTTGACGAATTAACACAGAAATTGCGTCGCTATCAAATACTATGGGTTCTATGAGATCTCCTTCTAAATCGAGTAACGTTTCTATGGAAACGACAGGATTTTCTTTTGGGATACGAGTATCTCCTTTCCGGTGCACTATTCCTTCTTTACTGCATCCCTCGGTCCCTCGCATTGACGAATTAACACAGAAACTGCGTCGCTATGGAATACTATGGGTTCTATGACTTCTCCTTCTAAATAGAGTAACGTTTCTATGGAAACGACAGGATTTTCTTTTGGGATTCGAGTATCTCCTTTCCGATGCACTACTCCTTCTTTACTGCATCCCTCGCTCCCTCACATTGACGAATTAACACAGAAATTGCGTCGCGATGAAATACTATGGGTTCTATGACTTCTCCTTCTAAATCGAGTAACGTTTCTATGGAAAAGCCAGGATTTTCTTTTGGGATACGAGTATCTCCTTTCCGATGCACTATTCCTCCTTTACTGCATCCCTCGCTCCCTCACATTGACGAATTAACACAGAACTTGCGTAGCTATGAAATACTATGGGTTCTATGACTTCTCCATCTAAATCGAGTAACGTTTCTATGGAAACGCCAGGATGTTCTTTTGGGATACGAGTATCTCCTTTCCGATGCACTATTCCTTCTTTACTGCATCCCTCGCTCCCTCACATTGACGAATTAACACAGAAATTGCGTCGCTATGAGATACTATGGGTTCTATGACTTCTCCATCTAAATCGAGTAACGTTTCTATGGAAACGCCAGGATTTTCTTTTGGGATACGAGTATCTCCTTTCCGATGCACTATTCCTTCTTTACTGCATCCCTCGCTCCCTCACATTGACGAATTAACACAGAAATTGCGTCTCTATGAAATACTATGTGTTCTATGAGATCTCCTTCTAAATCGAGTAACGTTTCTATGGAAACGCCAGGGTTTTCTTTCGACATACGAGTATCTCCTTTCCGATGCACTATTCCTTCTTTACTGCATCCCTCGCTCCATCACATTGACGAATTAACACAGAAATTGCGTCGCTGTGAAATACTATGGGCTTAATGACTTCTCCTTCTAAATCGTGTAACGTTTCTGTGGAAACGACAGGATTTCCATTTGGGATACGAGTATCTCCTTTCCGATGCACTATTCCTTCTTTACTGCATCCCTCGCTCCCTCACATTGACGAATTAACACAGAAATTGCGTCGCTATGAAATACGATGAGTTCTATGACTTCTCCATCTAAATCGAGTAACGTTTCTATGGAAACGACAGGATTTTCTTTTGGGATACATCTCCTTTCCGATGCCCTATTCCTTCTATACTGCATCCCTCGCTCCCTCACATTGACGAATTAACACAGAAATTGCGTCGATATGAAATACTATGGGTTCTATGACTTCTACATCTAAATCGAGTAACGTTTCTATGGAAACGACAGGATTTTCTTTTGGGATAGGAGTATCTCCTTCCGATGCACTATTCCTTCTTTACTGCATCCCTCGCTTCCTCGCATTGACGAATTAACACAGAAACTGCGTCGCTATGAAATAGTAAGGGTTCTATGACATCTCCTTCTAAATCTAGTAACGTTTCTATGGAAAGGAAAGGATTTCCATTTGGGATACGAGTAGCTCCTTCCGATGCACTATTCCTTCTTTACTGCATCCCTCGCTCCCTCGCATTGACGAATTAACACAGACACTGCGTCGCTATGAAATACTATGGGTTCTATGAAATCTCCTTCTAAATCTAGTAACGTTTCTATGGAAAGGAAAGGATTTCCATTTGGGATACGAGTATCTCCTTTCCGATGCACTATTCCTTCTTTACTGCATCCCTCGCTCCCTCGCATTGACGAATTAACACAGAAACTGCGTCGCTATGAAATACTATGTGTTCTATGAGATCTCCTTCTAAATCGGGTAACGTTTCTATGGAAACGAAAGGATTTTCTTTTGGGATACGAGTAGCTCCTTTCCGATGCACTATTCCATCGTTACTGCATCCCTCGCTCCCTCACATTGACGAATTAACACAGAAATTGCGTCGCTATGAAATACAATGGGTTCTATGACTTCTCCATCCACATCGAGTAACGTTTCTATGGAAACGACAGGATTTTCTTTTGGGATACGAGTATCTCCTTTCCGATGCACTATTCCTTCTTTACTGCATCCCTCGCTCCCTCACATTGACGAATTAACACAGAAATTGCGTCGCTATGAAATACTATGGGTTCTATGACTTCTCCATCTAAATCGAGTAACGTTTCTATGCAAACGCCAGGATATTCTTTTGGGATACGAGTATCTCCTTTCCGATGCACTATTCCTTCTTTACTGCATCCCTCGCTCCCTCGCATTGACGAATTAACGCAGAAACTGCGTCGCTAAGAAATACTATGGGTTCTATGACATCTCTTTCTAAATCTAGTAACGTTTCTATGGAAAGGAAAGGATATCCGTTTGGGATACGAGTAGCTCTTCGGATGCACTATTCCTTCTTTACTGCATCCCTCGCTCCCTCACATTGACGAATTAACACAGAAATTGCGTCGCTGTGGAATTCTATGGGTTTAATAACTTCTCGTTCTAAATCGAGTAACGTTTCTCTGGAAACGACAGGATTTCCATTTGGGATTCGAGTATCTCCTTTCCGATGCACTATTCCTTCTTTATTTTATCCCTCGCTCCCTCACATTGACGAAATAACACAGAAATTGCGTCGCTGTGAAATAGTATGTGTTCTATGACTTCTCCATCTAAATCGAGTAACGTTTCTATGGAAACGACAGGATTTTCTTTGGCATACGAGTACCTCCTTTCCGATGCACTATTCCTTCTTTACTGCATCCCTCGCTCCCTGGCATTGACGAATTAACACAGAAATTGCGTCGCTATGAAATACTATGGGTTCTATGACTTCTCCATCTAAATCCAGTAACGTTTCTATGGAAACGAGAGGATTTTCTTTTGGGATACGAGTAGCTCCTTTCCGATGCACTATTCCTTCTTTACTGCATCCCTCGCTCCCTCACATTGACGAATTAACACAGTAATTGCGTCGCTATGAAATACTATGGGTTCTATGACTTCTCCATCTAAATCGAGTAACGTTTCTTTGGAAACGCCAAGACTTTCTTTTGGGATACGAGTATCTCCTTTCCGACGCACTATTCCTTCTTTACTGCATCCCTCGCTCCCTCACATTGACGAATTAACACAGAAATTGCGTCGCTGTGAAATACTATGGGTTTAATGACTTCTCCTTCTAAATCGTGTAACGTTTCTGTGGAAACGACTGGATTTTCTTTTGGGATGCGAGTATCTCCCTTCCGATGTACTAATCCTCCTTCACTGCATCCCTCGCTCCCTCGCATTGACGAATTAACACAGAAATTGCGTCGCTATGAAATACTATGGGTTCTATGACATCTCCTTCTAAATCGAGTAACGTTTCTATGGAAACGACTGGATTTTCTTTTGGGATACATCTCCTTTCCGATGCCCTATTCCTTCTTTACTGCATCCCTCGCTCCCTCACATTGACGAATTAACACAGAAATTGCGTCGATATGAAATACTATGGGTTCTATGACTTCTACATCCAAATCGAGTAACGTTTCTATGGAAACGACAGGATTTTCTTTTGGGATAAGAGTATCTCCTTCCGATGCACTATTCCTTCTTTACTGCATCCCTCGCTTCCTCGCATTGACGAATTAACACAGAAACTGCGTCGCTATGAAATACTATGGGTTCTATGACATCTCCTTCTAAATCTAGTAACGTTTCTATGGAAAGGAAAGGATTTCCATTTGGGATACGAGTATCTCCTTTCCGATGCACTATTCCGTCTTTACTGCATCCCTCGCTCCCTCACATTGACGAATTAACACAGAAACTGCGTCGCTATGAAATACTATGGGTTCTATGACATCTCCTTCCAAATCGAGTAACGTTTCTTTGGAAACGACAGGATTTCCATTTGGGATACGAGTATTTCCTTTCCGATGCACTATTCCTTCTTTATTGCATCCCTCGCTCCCTCAAATTGACGAATTAACACCGAAATTGCGTCGCAATGAAATACTATGTGTTCTATGACTTCTCCATCTAAATCGAGTAACGTTTCTATGGAAACGACAGGATTTCCATTTGGGATACGAGTATTTCCTTTCCGATGCACTATTCCTTCGTTATTGCATCCCTCGCTCCCTCACATTGACGAATTAACACAGAAATTACGTCGCAATGAAATACTATGGGTTCTATGACTTCGCCCTCTAAATCGAGTAACGTTTCTATGGAAACGCCAGGATTTCCATTTGGGATACGAGTATTTCCTTTCCGATGCACTATTCCTTCTTTACTGCATCCCTCGCTCCCTCACATTGACGAATTAACACAGAAACTGCGTCGCTATGAAATACTATGGGTTCTATGAGATCTCCTTCTAAATCGAGTAACGTTTCTATGGAAACGACAGGATTTCCATTTGGGATACGAGTATTCCTTTCCGATGCACTATTCCTTCGTTATTGCATCCCTTGCTCCCTCACATTGACGAATTAACACAGAAATTGCGTCGCAATGAAATACTATGGGTTCTATGACATCTCCTTCTAAATCGAGTAACGTTTCTATGGAAACGACAGGATTTCCATTTGGGATACGAGTATTTCCTTTCCGATGCACTATTCCTTCTTTACGGCATCCCTCGCTCCCTCACATTGACGAATTAACACAGAAATTGTGTCGCTATGAAATACTATGTGTTCTATGACTTCTCCATCTAAATCGAGTAACGTATCTACGGAAACGACAGGATTTTCTTTGGGGATACGAGTATCTCCTTTCCGATGCACTATTCCTTCTGTACTGCATCCCTCGCACCCTCACATTGATGAATTAACACAGAAATTGCGTCGCTATGAAATACTATGGGTTCTATGACTTCTCCCTCTAAATCGAGTAACGTTTCTATGGAAACGCCAGGATTTTCTTTTGGGATACGAGTATCTCCTTTCCGGTGCACTATTCCTTCTTTACTGCATCCCTCGCTCCCTCGCATTGACGAATTAACACAGAAACTGCGTGGCTATGGAATACTATGGGTTCTATGTCTTATTCTAAATCGAGTAACGTTTCTATGGAAACGCCAGGATTTTCTTTTGGGATACGAGTATCTCCTTTCCGGTGCACTATTCCTTCTTTACTGCATCCCTCGCTACCTCGCATTGACGAATTAACACAGAAACTGCGTCGCTATGGAATACTATGGGTTCTATGACTTCTCCTTCTAAATCGAGTAACGTTTCTATGGAAACGACAGGATTTTCTTTTGGGATACGAGTATCTCCTTTCCGGTGCACTATTCCTTCTTTACTGCATCCCTCGCTCCCTCACATTGACGAATTAACACAGAAACTGCGTCGCTATGAAATACTATAGGTTCTATGACATCTCCTTCCAAATCGAGTAACGTTTCTTTGGAAACGACAGGATTTCCATTTGGGACACGAGTATTTCCTTTCCGATGCACTGTTCCTTCTTTATTGCATCCCTCGCTCCCTCAAATTGACGAATTAACACCGAAATTGCGTCGCAATGAAATACTATGTGGTCTATGACTTCTCCATCTAAATCGAGTAACGTTTCTATGGAAACGACAGGATTTCCATTTGGGATACGAGTATTTCCTTTCCGATGCACTATTCCTTCGTTATTGCATCCCTCGCTCCCTCACATTGACGAATTAACACAGAAATTACGTCGCAATGAAATACTATGGGTTCTATGACTTCGCGCTCTAAATCGAGTAACGTTTCTATGGAAACGCCAGGATTTCCATTTGGGATACGAGTATTTCCTTTCCGATGCACTATTCCTTCTTTACTGCATCCCTCGCTCCCTCACATTGACGAATTAACACAGAAACTGCGTCGCTATGAAATACTATGGGTTCTATGACATCTCCTTCTAAATCGAGTAACGTTTCTATGGAAACGACAGGATTTCCATTTGGGATACGAGTATTTCCTTTCCGATGCACTATTCCTTCGTTATTGCATCCCTTGCTCCCTCACATTGACGAATTAACACAGAAATTGCGTCGCAATGAAATACTATGGGTTCTATGACATCTCCTTCTAAATCGAGTAACGTTTCTATGGAAACGACAGGATTTCCATTTGGGATACGAGTATTTCCTTTCCGATGCACTATTCCTTCTTTACGGCATCCCTCGCTCCCTCACATTGACGAATTAACACAGAAATTGTGTCGCTATGAAATACTATGTGTTCTATGACTTCTCCTTCTAAATCGAGTAACGTTTCTATAGAAACGACAGGATTTTCTTTTGGGATACGAGTATCTCCTTTCCGATGCACTATTCCTTCTTTACTGCATCCCTCGCTCCCTCGCATTGACGAATTAACACAGAAATTGCGTCGCTATCAAATACTATAGGTTCTATGTGATCTCCTTCTAAATCGAGTAACGTTTCTATGGAAACGACAGGATTTTCTTTTGGGATACGAGTATCTCCTTTCCGGTGCACTATTCCTTGTTTACTGCATCCCTCGCTCCCTCGCATTGACGAATTAACACAGAAACTGCGTCGCTATGGAATACTATAGGTTCTATGACATCTCCTTTTAAATCTAGTAACGTTTCTATGGAAAGGAAAGGATTTCCATTTGGGATACGAGTATCTCTTTTACGATGCCCTATTCCTTCTTTTCTGCATCCCTCGCTCCCTCACATTGACGAATTAACACAGAAACTGCGTCGCTATGAAATACTATGGGTTCTATGACATCTCCTTCTAAATCGAGTAACGTTTCTATGGAAACGACAGGATTTCCATTTGGGATACGAGTATTTCCTTTCCGATGCACTATTCCTTCGTTATTGCATCCCTCGCCCCCTCACATTGACGAATTAACACAGAAATTGCGTCGCAATGAAATACTATGGGTTCTATGACTTCTCCATCTAAATCGAGTAACGTTTCTTTGGAAACGACAGGATTTTCTTTAAGATACGAGTATCTCCTTTCCGTTGCACTATTCCTTCTTTACTGCATCCCTCGCTCCCTCACATTGACGAATTAACACAGAAATTGCGTCGCTGTGAAATACTATGGGTTCTATGAAATCTTCTTCTAAATTGAGTAACGTTTATATGAAAACGTCAGGATTTTCTTTTGGATACGGGTATCTCCTTTGCAATGCACTATTCCTTCTTTACTGCATCCCTCGCTCCCTCACATTGACGAATTAACACAGAAATTGCGTCGCTATGAAATACTATGGGTTCTATGACTTCTCCTTCTAAATAGAGTAACGTTTCTATGGAAACGACAGGATTTTCTTTTGGCATACGAGTATCTCCTTTCCGATTCACTGTTCCTTCTTTACTGCATCCCCCGCTCCCTCACATTGACGAATTAATACAGATATTGCGTCGCTATGAAATACTATGGGTTTTTTGACTTCTCCTTCTAAATCGAGTAACGTTTCTATGAAAACGACAGGATTTTCTTTTGGAACACTATTATCTCCTTTCCGCTGCCCTATTCCTTCTCTACTGCACCCCTTGCTCCCTTACATTTACGAATTAACACAGAAATTGCGTCGCTACGAAATATTATGGGTTCTATGACATCTCCATCTAAATCGAGTAACGTTTCTATGGAAACGACAGGATTTTCTTTTAAGATACGAGTATCTCCTTTCCGATGCGCTATTCCTTCTTTATTGCATCCCTCGCTATCTCACATTGACGAATTAACACAGAAATTTCGTCGCAATGAAATACTATGGGTTCTATGACTTCTCCATCTAAATCGAGTAACGTTTCTATGGAAACGACAGGATTTTCTTTTAAGATACGAGTATCTCCTTTCCGTTGCACTATTCCTTCTTTACTGCATCCCTCTCTCCCTCACATTGACGAATTAACACAGAAATTGCGTCGCTGTGAAATACTATGGGTTCTATGAAATCTTCTTCTAAATCGAGTAACGTTTACATGAAAACGACAGGATTTTCTTTTGGATACGGGTATCTCCTTTGCGATTCACTATTCCTTGTTTACTGCATCCCTCGCTCCCTCACATTGACGAATTAACACAGAAATTGCGTCGCTATGAAATACTATGGGTTGTATGACGTCTCCTTCTAAATCGAGTAACGTTTCTATGGAAACGACAGGATTTTCTTTTGGGATACGAGTATATCCTTTCGATGCACTATTCCTTCTTTACGGCATCCCTCGCTCCCTCACATTGACGAATTAGCACAGAAACTGCGTCGCTATGAAATACTATGGGTTCTATGACATCTCCTTCTAAATCGAGTAACGTTTCTATGGAAACGACAGGATTTTCTTTTGGGATACGAGTATCTCCTTTCCGATGCACTATTCCTTCTTTACTGCATCCCTCGCTCCCTCGCGTTGACGAATTAACACAGAAATTGCGTCGCTATCAAATACTATGGGTTCTATGAGATCTCCTTCTAAATCGAGTAACGTTTCTATGGAAACGACAGGATTTTCTTTTGGGATACGAGTATCTCCTTTCCGGTGCACTATTCCTTCTTTACTGCATCCCTCGGTCCCTCGCATTGACGAATTAACACAGAAACTGCGTCGCTATGGAATACTATGGGTTCTATGACTTCTCCTTCTAAATAGAGTAACGTTTCTATGGAAACGACAGGATTTTCTTTTGGGATTCGAGTATCTCCTTTGCGATGCACTACTCCTTCTTTACTGCATCCCTCGCTCCCTCACATTGACGAATTAACACAGAAATTGCGTCGCGATGAAATACTATGGGTTCTATGACTTCTCCTTCTAAATCGAGTAACGTTTCTATGGAAAAGCCAGGATTTTCTTTTGGGATACGAGTATCTCCTTTCCGATGCACTATTCCTCCTTTACTGCATCCCTCGCTCCCTCACATTGACGAATTAACACAGAACTTGCGTAGCTATGAAATACTATGGGTTCTATGACTTCTCCATCTAAATCGAGTAACGTTTCTATGGAAACGCCAGGATGTTCTTTTGGGATACGAGTATCACCTTTCCGATGCACTATTCCTTCTTTACTGCATCCCTCGCTCCCTCACATTGACGAATTAACACAGAAATTGCGTCTCTATGAAATACTATGTGTTCTATGAGATCTCCTTCTAAATCGAGTAACGTTTCTATGGAAACGCCAGGGTTTTCTTTCGAGATACGAGTATCTCCTTTCCGATGCACTATTCCTTCTTTACTGCATCCCTCGCTCCATCACATTGACGAATTAACACAGAAATTGCGTCGCTGTGAAATACTATGGGCTTAATGACTTCTCCTTCTAAATCGTGTAACGTTTCTGTGGAAACGACAGGATTTCCATTTGGGATACGAGTATCTCCTTTCCGATGCACTATTCCTTCTTTACTGCATCCCTCGCTCCCTCACATTGACGAATTAACACAGAAATTGCGTCGCTATGAAATAAGATGAGTTCTATGACTTCTCCATCTAAATCGAGTAACGTTTCTATGGAAACGACAGGATTTTCTTTTGGGATACATCTCCTTTCCGATGCCCTATTCCTTCTATACTGCATCCCTCGCTCCCTCACATTGACGAATTAACACAGAAATTGCGTCGATATGAAATACTATGGGTTCTATGACTTCTACATCTAAATCGAGTAACGTTTCTATGGAAACGACAGGATTTTCTTTTGGGATAGGAGTATCTCCTTCCGATGCACTATTCCTTCTTTACTGCATCCCTCGCTTCCTCGCATTGACGAATTAACACAGAAACTGCGTCGCTATGAAATAGTATGGGTTCTATGACATCTCCTTCTAAATCTAGTAACGTTTCTATGGAAAGGAAAGGATTTCCATTTGGGATACGAGTAGCTCCTTCCGATGCACTATTCCTTCTTTACTGCATCCCTCGCTCCCTCGCATTGACGAATTAACACAGACACTGCGTCGCTATGAAATACTATGGGTTCTATGAAATCTCCTTCTAAATCTAGTAACGTTTCTATGGAAAGGAAAGGATTTCCATTTGGGATACGAGTATCTCCTTTCCGATGCACTATTCCTTCTTTACTGCATCCCTCGCTCCCTCGCATTGACGAATTAACACAGAAACTGCGTCGCTATGAAATACTATGTGTTCTATGAGATCTCCTTCTAAATCGGGTAACGTTTCTATGGAAACGAAAGGATTTTCTTTTGGGATACGAGTAGCTCCTTTCCGATGCACTATTCCATCGTTACTGCATCCCTCGCTCCCTCACATTGACCAATTAACACAGAAATTGCATCGCTATGAAATACAATGGGTTCTATGACTTCTCCATCTACATCGAGTAACGTTTCTATGGAAACGACAGGATTTCCATTTGGGATACGAGTATCTCCTTTCCGATGCACTATTCCTTCTTTACCGCATCCCTCGCTCCCTCACATTGACGAATTAACACAGAAATTGCGTCGCTATGAAATACAATGGGTTCTATGACTTCTCCATCCACATCGAGTAACGTTTCTATGGAAACGACAGGATTTTCTTTTGGGATACGAGTATCTCCTTTCCGATGCACTATTCCTTCTTTACTGCATCCCTCGCTCCCTCACATTGACGAATTAACACAGAAATTGCGTCGCTATGAAATACTATGGGTTCTATGACTTCTCCATCTAAATCGAGTAACGTTTCTATGCAAACGCCAGGATATTCTTTTGGGATACGAGTATCTCCTTTCCGATGCACTATTCCTTCTTTACTGCATCCCTCGCTCCCTCGCATTGACGAATTAACACAGAAACTGCGTCGCTAAGAAATACTATGGGTTCTATGACATCTCTTTCTAAATCTAGTAACGTTTCTATGGAAAGGAAAGGATATCCGTTTGGGATACGAGTAGCTCTTCGGATGCACTATTCCTTCTTTACTGCATCCCTCGCTCCCTCACATTGACGAATTAACACAGAAATTGCGTCGCTGTGGAATTCTATGGGTTTAATAACTTCTCGTTCTAAATCGAGTAACGTTTCTCTGGAAACGACAGGATTTCCATTTGGGATTCGAGTATCTCCTTTCCGATGCACTATTCCTTCTTTATTTTATCCCTCGCTCCCTCACATTGACGAAATAACACAGAAATTGCGTCGCTGTGAAATAGTATGTGTTCTATGACTTCTCCATCTAAATCGAGTAACGTTTCTATGGAAACGACAGGATTTTCTTTGGCATACGAGTACCTCCTTTCCGATGCACTATTCCTTCTTTACTGCATCCCTCGCTCCCTGGCATTGACGAATTAACACAGAAATTGCGTCGCTATGAAATACTATGGGTTCTATGACTTCTCCATCTAAATCCAGTAACGTTTCTATGGAAACGAGAGGATTTTCTTTTGGGATACGAGTAGCTCCTTTCCGATGCACTATTCCTTCTTTACTGCATCCCTCGCTCCCTCACATTGACGAATTAACACAGTAATTGCGTCGCTATGAAATACTATGGGTTCTATGACTTCTCCATCTAAATCGAGTAACGTTTCTTTGGAAACGCCAAGACTTTCTTTTGGGATACGAGTATCTCCTTTCCGATGCACTATTCCTTCTTTACTGCATCCCTCGCTCCCTCACATTGACGAATTAACACAGTAATTGCGTCGCTATGAAATACTATGGGTTCTATGACTTCTCCATCTAAATCGAGTAACGTTTCTTTGGAAACGACAGGATTTTCTTTGGGATACGAGTAGCTCCTTTCCGATGCATTATTCCTTCTTTACTGCATCCCTCGCTCCCTCGCATTGACGAATTAACACAGAAACTGCGTCGCTATGAAATACTATGGGTTCTATGAGATCTCCTTCTAAATCGAGTAACGTTTCTATGGAAACGACAGGATTATCTTTTAAGATACGAGTATCTCCTTTCCGATGCACTATTCCTTCTTTACTGCATCCCTCGCTCCCTCGCATTGACGAATTAACACAGAAATTGCGTCGCTATGAAATACTATGGGTTCTATGAGATCTCCTTCTAAATCGAGTAACGTTTCTATGGAAACGCCAGGATTTTATTTTCGGATACGAGTATCTCCTTCCCGATGCACTATTCCTTCTTTACTGCATCCCTCGCTCCCTCACATTGACGAATTAACACAGAAATTGCGTCGTAATGAAATACTATGTGTTCTATGACTTCTCCATCTAAATCGAGTAACGTTTCTATGGAAACAACAGGATTTCCATTTGGGATACGAGTATCTCCTTTCCGATGCACTATTCCTTCTTTACTGCATCCCTCGCTCCCTCACATTGACGAATTAACACAGAAATTGCGTCGCTATGAAATACAATGGGTTCTATGACTTCTCCATCTACATCGAGTAACGTTTCTATGGAAACGACAGGATTTTCTTTTGGGATACGAGTATCTCCTTTCCGATGCACTATTCCTTCTTTACTGCTTCCCTCGCTCCCTCACATTGACGAATTAACACAGAAATTGCGTCGTTATGAAATACTATGGGTTCTATGACTTCTCCATCTAAATCGAGTAACGTTTCTATGCAAACGCCAGGATTTTCTTTTGGGATACGAGTATCTCCATTCCGATGCACTATTCCTTCTTTACTGCATCCCTCGCTCCCTCGCATTGACGAATTAACACAGAAATTGCGTCGCTATCAAAAACTATGGGTTCTATGAGATCTCCTTCTAAATCGAGTAACGTTTCTATGGAAACGACAGTATTTTCTTTTGGGATACGAGTATCTCCTTTCCGGTGCACTATTCCTTCTTTACTGCATCCCTCGGTCCCTCGCATTGACGAATTAACACAGAAACTGCGTCGCTATGGAATACTATTGGTTCTATGACATCTCCTTCTAAATCTAGTAACGTTTCTATGGAAAGGAAAGGATTTCCATTTGGGATACGAGTATCTCCTTTCCGATGCACTATTCCTTCTTTACTGCATCTCTCGCTCCCTCACATTGACGAATTAACACAGAAACTGCGTCGCTATGAAATACTATGTGTTCTATGACTTCTCCATCTAAATCGAGTAAGTTTCTACAGAAACGACAGGATTTTCTTTGGGGATACGACTATCTCCTTTCGGATGCACTGTTCCTTCTTTACTTCATCCCTCGCTCCCTCACATTGACGAATTAACACAGAAATTGCGTCGCTATGAAATACTATGGGTTCTATGACTTCGGCTTCTAACTCGAGTAACGTTTCTATGGAAACGCCAGGATTTTCTTTTGGGATACGAGTATCTCCTTTCCGATGCACTATTCCTACTTTACTGCATCCCTCGCTCCCTCACATTGACGAAGTAACACAGAAATTGCGTCGCTATGAAATACTATGTGTTCTATGACTTCTCCTTCTAAATAGAGTAACGTTTCTATGGAAACGACAAGATTTTCTTTTGGGATACGAGTATCTCCTTTGCGATGCACTACTCCTTCTTTACTGCATCCCTCGCTCCCTCACATTGACGAATTAACACAGAAATTGCGTCGCGATGAAATACTATGGGTTCTATGACTTCTCCTTCTAAATCGAGTAACGTTTCTATGGAAAAGCCAGGATTTTCTTTTGGGATACGAGTATCTCCTTTCCAATGCACTATTCCTCCTTTACTGCATCCCTCGCTCCCTCACATTGACGAATTAACACAGAACTTGCGTAGCTATGAAATACTATGGGTTCTATGACTTCTCCATCTAAATCGAGTAACGTTTCTATGGAAACGCCAGAATGTTTTTTTGGGATACGAGTATCTCCTTTCCGATGCACTATTCCTTCTTTACTGCATCCCTCGCTCCCTCACATTGACGAATTAACACAGAAATTGCGTCGCTATGAAATACTATGGGTTCTATGACTTCTCCATCTAAATCGAGTTACGTTTCTATGGAAACGCCAGGATTTTCTTTTGGGATACGAGTATCTCCTTTCCGATGCACTATTCCTTCTTTACTGCATCCCTCGCTCCCTCACATTGACGAATTAACACTGAAATTGCGTCTCTATGAAATACTATGTGTTCTATGAGATCTCCTTCTAAATCGAGTAACGTTTCTATGGAAACGCCAGGGTTTTCTTTCGAGATACGAGTATCTCCTTTCCGATGCACTATTCCTTCTTTACTGCATCCCTCGCTCCCTCACATTGACGAATTAACACAGAAATTGCGTCGCTATGAAATACGATGAGTTCTATGACTTCTCCATCTAAATCGAGTAACGTTTCTATGGAAACGACAGGATTTTCTTTTGGGATATATCTCCTTTCCGATGAACTATTCCTTCTTTACTGCATCCCTCGCTCCCTCACATTGACGAATTAACACAGAAATTGCGTCGCTATGAAATACTATGGGTTCTATGACTTCTACATCTAAATCGAGTAACGTTTCTATGGAAACGACAGGATTTTCTTTTGGGATAAGAGTATCTCCTTCCGATGCACTATTCCTTCTTTACTGCATCCCTCGCTCCCTCGCATTGACGAATTAACACAGAAACTGTGTCGCTATGAAATACTATGGGTTCTATGACATCACTTTCTAAATCTAGTAACGTTTCTATGGAAAGGAAAGGATTTCCATTTGGGATACGAGTAGCTCTTCGGATGCACTATTCCTTCTTTACTGCATCCCTCGCTCCCTCACATTGACGAATTAACACAGAAATTGCGTCGCTGTGGAATTCTATGCGTTTAATAACTTCTCCTTCTAAATCGAGTAACGTTTCTCTGGAAACGACAGGATTTCCATTTGGGATACGAGTATCTCCTTTCCGATGCACTATTCCTTCTTTATTTTATCCCTCGCTCCCTCACATTGACGAATTAACACAGAAATTGCGTCGCTATGAAATACAATGGGTTCTATGACTTCTCCATCTACATCGAGTAACGTTTCTATGGAAACGACAGGATTTTCTTTTGGGATACGAGTATCTCCTTTCCGATGCACTATTCCTTCTTTACTGCATCCCTCGCACCCTCGCATTGACGAATTAACACAGAAATTGCGTCGCTATGAAATACTAAGTGTTCTATGTGATCTCCTTCTAAATCGAGTAACGTTTCTATGGAAACGCCAGGATTTTCTTTTGGGATACGAGTATCTCCTTTCCGATGCACTATTCCTTCTTTACTGCATCCCTCGCTCCCTGGCATTGACGAATTAACACAGAAATTGCGTCGCTATGAAATACTATGTGTTCTATGACTTCTCCATCTAAATCGAGTAACGTTTCTATGGAAACGAGAGGATTTTCTTTTGGGATACGAGTAGCTCCTTTCCGATGCACTATTCCTTCTTTACTGCATCCCTCGCTCCCTCACATTGACGAATTAACACAGTAATTGCGTCGCTATGAAATACTATGGGTTCTATGACTTCTCCATCTAAATCGAGTAACGTTTCTTTGGAAACGCCAGGACTTTCTTTTGGGATACGAGTATCTCCATTCCGATGCACTATTCCTACTTTACTGCTTCACTCGCTCCCTCACATTGACGAATTAACACAGAAATTGCGTCGCTATGAAATACTATGGGTTCTATGACTTCTCCATCTAAATCGAGTAACGTTTCTATGGAAAAGATAGTATATTCTTTTGGGATACGAGTATCTTCTTTCCGATGCATTATTCCTTCTTTACTGCATCCCTCGCTCCCTCGCATTGACGAATTAACACAGAAACTGCGTCGCTATGAAATACTATGGGTTCTATGAGATCTCCTTCTAAATCGAGTAACGTTTCTATGGAAACGACAGGATTTTCTTTTAAGATACGAGTATCTCCTTTCCGATGCACTATTCCTTCTTTACTGCATCCCTCGCTCCCTCGCATTGACGAATTAATACAGAAATTGCGTCGCTATGAAATACTATGGGTTCTATGAGATCTCCTTCTAAATCGAGTAACGTTTCTATGGAAACGCCAGGATTTTATTTTGGGATACGAGAATCTCCTTCCGAATGCACTATTCCTTCTTTACTGCATCCCTCGCTCCCTCACATTGACGAATTAACACAGAAATTGCGTCGTAATGAAATACTATGTGTTCTATGACTTCTCCATCTAAATCGAGTAACGTTTCTATGGAAACAACAGGATTTCCATTTGGGATACGAGTATCTCCTTTCCGATGCACTATTCCTTCTTTACTGCATTACTCGCTCACTCACATTGACGAATTAACACAGAAATTGCGTCGCTATGAAATACAATGGGTTCTATGACTTCTCCATCTACATCGAGTAACGTTTCTATGGAAACGACAGGATTTTCTTTTGGGATACGAGTATCTCCTTTCCGATGCACTATTCCTTCTTCACTGCTTCCCTCGCTCCCTCACATTGACGAATTAACACAGAAATTGCGTCGCTATGAAATACTATGTGTTCTATGAGATCTCCTTCTAAATCGAGTAACGTTTCTATGGAAACGCCAGGATTTTCTTTTGGGATACGAGTATCTACTTTCCGATGCACTATTCCTTCTTTACTGTATCCCTCGCTCCCTCACATTGACGAATTAACACAGAAATTGGGTCGCTATGAAATACTATGGGTTCTATGACTTCTCCATCTAAATGGAGTAACGTTTCTATGGAAAAGATACGATTTTCTTTTGGGATACGAGTATCTCCTTTCCGATGCACTATTCCTTCTTTACTGCATCCCTCGCTCCCTCGCATTGACGAATTAACACAGAAACTGCGTCGCTATGAAATACTATGGGTTCTATGAGATCTCCTTCTAAATCGAGTAACGTTTGTATGGAAACGCCAGGATTTTCTTTTGGGATACGAGTATCTCCATTGCGATGCACTATTCCTTCATTACTGCATCCCTCGCTCCCTCGCATTGACGAATTAACACAGAAATTGCGTCGCTATGAAATACTATGGGTTCTATGAGATCTCCTTCTAAATCGAGTAACGTTTCTATGGAAACGCCAGGATTTTATTTTTGGATACGAGTATCTCCTTTCCGATGCCCTATTCCTTCTTTACTGCATCCCTCGCTCCCTCGCATTGACGAATTAACACAGAAACTGCGTCGCTATGAAATACTATGTGTTCTATGACATCTCCTTCTAAATCTAGTAACGTTTCTATGGAAAGGAAAGGATTTCCATTTGGGATACGAGTAGCTCCTTCCGATGCACTATTCCTTCTTTACTGCATCCCTCGCTCCCTCACATTGACGAATTAACACAGAAATTGCGTCGCTGTGGATTTCTATGGGTTTAATAACTTCTCCTTCTAAATCGAGTAACGTTTCTGTGGAAACGATAGGATTTCCATTTGGGATACGAGTATCTCCTTACCGATGCACTATTCCTTCTTTATTTTATCCCTCGCTCCCTCACATTGACGAATTAACACAGAAATTGCGTCGCTGTGAAATACTATGGGTTCTATGACTTATCCATCTAAATCGAGTAACGTTTCTATGGAAACGACAGGATTTTCTTTTGGGATACGAGAAGCTCCTTTCCGATGCACTATTCCTTCTTTACTGCATCCCTCGCTCCCTCACATTGACGAATTAACACAGAAATTGCGTCGCTATGAAATACAATGGGTTCTATGACTTCTCCATCTACATCGAGTAACGTTTCTATGGAAACGACAGGATTTTCTTTTGGGATACGAGTATCTCCTTTCCGATGCACTATTCCTTCTTTACTGCATCCCTCGCACCCTCGCATTGACGAATTAACACAGAAACTGCGTCGCTATGAAATACTATGGGTTCTATGACTTCTCCTTCTAAATCGAGTAACGTTTCTATGGAAAAGATACGATTTTCTTTTGGGATACGAGTATCTCCTTTCCGATGCACTATTCCTTCTTTATTTTATCCCTCGCTCCTTCACATTGACGAATTAACACAGAAATTGCGTCGCTGTGAAATACTTTGGGTTCTATGACTTATCCATCTAAATCGAGTAACGTTTCTATGGAAACGACAAGATTTTCTTTTGGGATACGAGTAGCTCCTTTCCGATGCACTATTCCTTCTTTACTGCATCCCTCGCTCCCTCACATTGACGAATTAACACAGAAATTGCGTCGCTGTGAAATACTATGGGTTCTATGACTTATCCATCTAAATCGAGTAACGTTTCTATGGAAACGACAGGATTTTCTTTTGGGATACGAGTATCTCCTTTCCGATGCACTATTCCTTCTTTACTGCATCCCTCGCTCCCTCGTATTGACGAATTAACACAGAAACTGCGTCGCTATGAAATACTATGGGTTCTATGAGATCTCCTTCTAAATCGAGTAACGTTTGTATGGAAACGCCAGGATTTTCTTTTGGGATACGAGTATCTCCATTGCGATGCACTATTCCTTCATTACTGCATCCCTCGCTCCCTCGCATTGACGAATTAACACAGAAATTGCGTCGCTATGAAATACTATGGGTTCTATGTGATCTCCTTCTAAATCGAGTAACGTTTCTATGGAAACGCCAGGATTTTCTTTTGGGATACGAGTATCTCCTTTCCGATGCACTATTCCTTCTTTACTGCATCCCTCGCTCCCTGGCATTGACGAATTAACACAGAAATTGCGTCGCTATGAAATACTATGTGTTCTATGACTTCTCCATCTAAATCGAGTAACGTTTCTATGGAAACGAGAGGATTATCTTTTGGGATACGAGTAGCTCCTTTCCGATGCACTATTCCTTCTTTACTGCATCCCTCGCTCCCTCACATTGACGAATTAACACAGTAATTGCGTCGCTATGAAATACTATGGGTTCTATGACTTCTCCATCGAAATCGAGTAACGTTTCTTTGGAAACGCCAGGACTTTCTTTTGGGATACGAGTATCTCCATTCCGATGCACTATTCCTACTTTACTGCTTCACTCGCTCCCTCACATTGACGAATTAACACAGAAATTGCGTCGCTATGAAATACTATGGGTTCTATGACTTCTCCATCTAAATCGAGTAACGTTTCTATGGAAAAGATAGTATATTCTTTTGGGATACGAGTATCTTCTTTCCGATGCATTATTCCTTCTTTACTGCATCCCTCGCTCACTCGCATTGACGAATTAACACAGAAACTGCGTCGCTATGAAATACTATGGGTTCTATGAGATCTCCTTCTAAATCGAGTAACGTTTCTATGGAAACGACAGGATTTTCTTTTAAGATACGAGTATCTCCTTTCCGATGCACTATTCCTTCTTTACTGCATCCCTCGCTCCCTCGCATTGACGAATTAACACAGAAATTGCGTCGCTATGAAATACTATGGGTTCTATGAGATCTCCTTCTAAATCGAGTAACGTTTCTATGGAAACGCCAGGATTTTATTTTGGGATACGAGAATCTCCTTCCGAATGCACTATTCCTTCTTTACTGCATCCCTCGCTCCCTCACATTGACGAATTAACACAGAAATTGCGTCGTAATGAAATACTATGTGTTCTATGACTTCTCCATCTAAATCGAGTAACTTTTCTATGGAAACAACAGGATTTCCATTTGGGATACGAGTATCTCCTTTCCGATGCACTATTCCTTCTTTACTGCATTACTCGCTCACCCACATTGACGAATTAACACAGAAATTGCGTCGCTATGAAATACAATGGGTTCTATGACTTCTCCATCTACATCGAGTAACGTTTCTATGGAAACGACAGGATTTTCTTTTGGGATACGAGTATCTCCTTTCCGATGCACTATTCCTTCTTCACTGCTTCCCTCGCTCCCTCACATTGACGAATTAACACAGAAATTGCGTCGCTATGAAATACTATGTGTTCTATGAGATCTCCTTCTAAATCGAGTAACGTTTCTATGGAAACGCCAGGATTTTCTTTTGGGATACGAGTATCTACTTTCCGATGCACTATTCCTTCTTTACTGTATCCCTCGCTCCCTCACATTGACGAATTAACACAGAAATTGGGTCGCTATGAAATACTATGGGTTCTATGACTTCTCCATCTAAATGGAGTAACGTTTCTATGGAAAAGATACGATTTTCTTTTGGGATACGAGTATCTCCTTTCCGATGCACTATTCCTTCTTTACTGCATCCCTCGCTCCCTCGCATTGACGAATTAACACAGAAACTGCGTCGCTATGAAATACTATGGGTTCTATGAGATCTCCTTCTAAATCGAGTAACGTTTGTATGGAAACGCCAGGATTTTCTTTTGGGATACGAGTATCTCCATTGCGATGCACTATTCCTTCATTACTGCATCCCTCGCTCCCTCGCATTGACGAATTAACACAGAAATTGCGTCGCTATGAAATACTATGGGTTCTATGAGATCTCCTTCTAAATCGAGTAACGTTTCTATGGAAACGCCAGGATTTTATTTTGGGATACGAGTATCTCCTTTCCGATGCACTATTCCTTCTTTACTGCATCCCTCGCTCCCTCGCATTGACGAATTAACACAGAAACTGCGTCGCTATGAAATACTATGTGTTCTATGACATCTCCTTCTAAATCTAGTAACGTTTCTATGGAAAGGAAAGGATTTCCATTTGGAATACGAGTAGCTCCTTCCGATGCACTATTCCTTCTTTACTGCATCCCTCGCTCCCTCACATTGACGAATTAACACAGAAATTGCGTCGCTGTGGATTTCTATGGGTTTAATAACTTCTCCTTCTAAATCGAGTAACGTTTCTGTGGAAACGATAGGATTTCCATTTGGGATACGAGTATCTCCTTTCCGATGCACTATTCCTTCTTTATTTTATCCCTCGCTCCCTCACATTGACGAATTAACACAGAAATTGCGTCGCTGTGAAATACTATGGGTTCTATGACTTATCCATCTAAATCGAGTAACGTTTCTATGGAAACGACAGGATTTTCTTTTGGGATACGAGAAGCTCCTTTCCGATGCACTATTCCTTCTTTACTGCATCCCTCGCTCCCTCACATTGACGAATTAACACAGAAATTGCGTCGCTATGAAATACAATGGGTTCTATGACTTCTCCATCTACATCGAGTAACGTTTCTATGGAAACGACAGGATTTTCTTTTGGGATACGAGTATCTCCTTTCCGATGCACTATTCCTTCTTTACTGCATCCCTCGCACCCTCGCATTGACGAATTAACACAGAAACTGCGTCGCTATGAAATACTATGGGTTCTATGACTTCTCCTTCTAAATCGAGTAACGTTTCTATGGAAAAGATACGATTTTCTTTTGGGATACGAGTATCTCCTTTCCGATGCACTATTCCTTCTTTATTTTATCCCTCGCTCCTTCACATTGACGAATTAACACAGAAATTGCGTCGCTGTGAAATACTTTGGGTTCTATGACTTATCCATCTAAATCGAGTAACGTTTCTATGGAAACGACAAGATTTTCTTTTGGGATACGAGTAGCTCCTTTCCGATGCACTATTCCTTCTTTACTGCATCCCTCGCTCCCTCACATTGACGAATTAACACAGAAATTGCGTCGCTGTGAAATACTATGGGTTCTATGACTTATCCATCTAAATCGAGTAACGTTTCTATGGAAACGACAGGATTTTCTTTTGGGATACGAGTATCTCCTTTCCGATGCACTATTCCTTCTTTACTGCATCCCTCGCTCCCTCGCATTGACGAATTAACACAGAAACTGCGTCGCTATGAAATACTATGGGTTCTATGAGATCTCCTTCTAAATCGAGTAACGTTTGTATGGAAACGCCAGGATTTTCTTTTGGGATACGAGTATCTCCATTGCGATGCACTATTCCTTCATTACTGCATCCCTCGCTCCCTCGCATTGACGAATTAACACAGAAATTGCGTCGCTATGAAATACTATGGGTTCTATGTGATCTCCTTCTAAATCGAGTAACGTTTCTATGGAAACGCCAGGATTTTCTTTTGGGATACGAGTATCTCCTTTCCGATGCACTATTCCTTCTTTACTGCATCCCTCGCTCCCTGGCATTGACGAATTAACACAGAAATTGCGTCGCTATGAAATACTATGTGTTCTATGACTTCTCCATCTAAATCGAGTAACGTTTCTATGGAAACGAGAGGATTATCTTTTGGGATACGAGTAGCTCCTTTCCGATGCACTATTCCTTCTTTACTGCATCCCTCGCTCCCTCACATTGACGAATTAACACAGTAATTGCGTCGCTATGAAATACTATGGGTTCTATGACTTCTCCATCTAAATCGAGTAACGTTTCTTTGGAAACGCCAGGACTTTCTTTTGGGATACGAGTATCTCCATTCCGATGCACTATTCCTACTTTACTGCTTCACTCGCTCCCTCACATTGACGAATTAACACAGAAATTGCGTCGCTATGAAATACTATGGGTTCTATGACTTCTCCATCTAAATCGAGTAACGTTTCTATGGAAAAGATAGTATATTCTTTTGGGATACGATTATCTTCTTTCCGATGCATTATTCCTTCTTTACTGCATCCCTCGCTCCCTCGCATTGACGAATTAACACAGAAACTGCGTCGCTATGAAATACTATGGGTTCTATGAGATCTCCTTCTAAATCGAGTAACGTTTCTATGGAAACGACAGGATTTTCTTTTAAGATACGAGTATCTCCTTTCCGATGCACTATTCCTTCTTTACTGCATCCCTCGCTCCCTCGCATTGACGAATTAACACAGAAATTGCGTCGCTATGAAATACTATGGGTTCTATGAGATCTCCTTCTAAATCGAGTAACGTTTCTATGGAAACGCCAGGATTTTATTTTGGGATACGAGTATCTCCTTCCGGATGCACTATTCCTTCTTTACTGCATCCCTCGCTCCCTCACATTGACGAATTAACACAGAAATTGCGTCGTAATGAAATACTATGTGTTCTAAAACTTCTCCATCTAAATCGAGTAACGTTTCTATGGAAACAACAGGATTTCCATTTGGGATACGAGTATCTCCTTTCCGATGCACTATTCCTTCTTTACTGCATTACTCGCTCACTCACATTGACGAATTAACACAGAAATTGCGTCGCTATGAAATACAATGGGTTCTATGACTTCTCCATCTACATCGAGTAAAGTTTCTATGGAAACGACAGGATTTTCTTTTGGGATACGAGTATCTCCTTTCCGATGCACTATTCCTTCTTTACTGCTTCCCTCGCTCCCTCACATTGACGAATTAACACAGAAATTGCGTCGCTATGAAATACTATGTGTTCTATGAGATCTCCTTCTAAATCGAGTAACGTTTCTATGGAAACGCCAGGATTTTCTTTTGGGATACGAGTATCTACTTTCCGATGCACTATTCCTTCTTTACTGTATCCCTCGCTCCCTCACATTGACGAATTAACACAGAAATTGGGTCGCTATGAAATACTATGGGTTCTATGACTTCTCCATCTAAATGGAGTAACGTTTCTATGGAAAAGATACGATTTTCTTTTGGGATACGAGTATCTCCTTTCCGATGCACTATTCCTTCTTTACTGCATCCCTCGCTCCCTCGCATTGACGAATTAACACAGAAACTGCGTCGCTATGAAATACTATGGGTTCTATGAGATCTCCTTCTAAATCGAGTAACGTTTGTATGGAAACGCCAGGATTTTCTTTTGGGATACGAGTATCTCCATTGCGATGCACTATTCCTTCATTACTGCATCCCTCGCTCCCTCGCATTGACGAATTAACACAGAAATTGCGTCGCTATGAAATACTATGGGTTCTATGAGATCTCCTTCTAAATCGAGTAACGTTTCTATGGAAACGCCAGGATTTTCTTTTGGGATACGAGTATCTCCTTTCCGATGCTCTATTCCTTCTTTACTGCATCCCTCGCTCCCTCGCATTGACGAATTAACACAGAAACTGCGTCGCTATGAAATACTATGTGTTCTATGACATCTCCTTCTAAATCTAGTAACGTTTCTATGGAAAGGAAAGGATTTCCATTTGGGATACGAGTAGCTCCTTCCGATGCACTATTCCTTCTTTACTACATCCCTCGCTCCCTCACATTGACGAATTAACACAGAAATTGCGTCGCTGTGGATTTCTATGGGTTTAATAACTTCTCCTTCTAAATCGAGTAACGTTTCTGTGGAAACGATAGGATTTCCATTTGGGATACGAGTATCTCCTTTCCGATGCACTATTCCTTCTTTATTTTATCCCTCGCTCCCTCACATTGACGAATTAACACAGAAATTGCGTCGCTGTGAAATACTATGGGTTCTATGACTTATCCATCTAAATCGAGTAACGTTTCTATGGAAACGACAGGATTTTCTTTTGGGATACGAGAAGCTCCTTTCCGATGCACTATTCCTTCTTTACTGCATCCCTCGCTCCCTCACATTGACGAATTAACACAGAAATTGCGTCGCTATGAAATACAATGGGTTCTATGACTTCTCCATCTACATCGAGTAACGTTTCTATGGAAACGACAGGATTTTCTTTTGGGATACGAGTATCTCCTTTCCGATGCACTATTCCTTCTTTACTGCATCCCTCGCACCCTCGCATTGACGAATTAACACAGAAACTGCGTCGCTATGAAATACTATGGGTTCTATGACTTCTCCTTCTAAATCGAGTAACGTTTCTATGGAAAAGATACGATTTTCTTTTGGGATACGAGTATCTCCTTTCCGATGCACTATTCCTTCTTTATTTTATCCCTCGCTCCTTCACATTGACGAATTAACACAGAAATTGCGTCGCTGTGAAATACTTTGGGTTCTATGACTTATCCATCTAAATCGTGTAACGTTTCTATGGAAACGACAAGATTTTCTTTTGGGATACGAGTAGCTTCTTTCCGATGCACTATTCCTTCTTTACTGCATCCCTCGCTCCCTCACATTGACGAATTAACACAGAAATTGCGTCGCTGTGAAATACTATGGGTTCTATGACTTATCCATCTAAATCGAGTAACGTTTCTATGGAAACGACAGGATTTTCTTTTGGGATACGAGTATCTCCTTTCCGATGCACTATTCCTTCTTTACTGCATCCCTCGCTCCCTCGCATTGACGAATTAACACAGAAACTGCGTCGCTATGAAATACTATGGGTTCTATGAGATCTCCTTCTAAATCGAGTAACGTTTGCATGGAAACGCCAGGATTTTCTTTTGGGATACGAGTATCTCCATTGCGATGCACTATTCCTTCATTACTGCATCCCTCGCTCCCTCGCATTGACGAATTAACACAGAAATTGCGTCGCTATGAAATACTATGGGTTCTATGAGATCTCCTTCTAAATCGAGTAACGTTTCTATGGAAACGCCAGGATTTTATTTTGGGATACGAGTATCTCCTTTCCGATGCACTATTCCTTCTTTACTGCATCCCTCGCTCCCTCGCATTGACGAATTAACACAGAAACTGCGTCGCTATGAAATACTATGTGTTCTATGACATCTCCTTCTAAATCTAGTAACGTTTCTATGGAAAGGAAAGGATTTCCATTTGGGATACGAGTAGCTCCTTCCGATGCACTATTCCTTCTTTACTGCATCCCTCGCTCCCTCACATTGACGAATTAACACAGAAATTGCGTCGCTGTGGAATTCTATGGGTTTAATAACTTCTCCTTCTAAATCGAGTAACGTTTCTGTGGAAACGATAGGATTTCCATTTGGGATACGAGTATCTCCTTTCCGATGCACTATTCCTTCTTTATTTTATCCCTCGCTCCCTCACATTGACGAATTAATACAGAAATTGCGTCGCTGTGAAATACTATGGGTTCTATAACTTATCCATCTAAATCGAGTAACGTTTCTATGGAAACGACAGGATTTTCTTTTGGGATACGAGTAGCTTCTTTCCGATGCACTATTCCTTCTTTACTGCATCCCTCGCTCCCTCACATTGACGAATTAACACAGAAATTGCGTCGCTATGAAATACTATGGGTTCTATGACTTCTCCATCTAAATCGAGTAACGTTTCTATGGAAACGCCAGGATTTTCTTTTGGGATACGAGTATCTCCTTTCCGATGCACTATTCCTTCTTTACTGCATCCCTCGCTCCCTCGCATTGACGAATTAACACAGAAATTGCGTCTCTATGAAATACTATGTGTTCTATGAGATCTCCTTCTAAATCGAGTAACGTTTGTATGGAAACGCCAGGGTTTTCTTTCGAGATACGAGTATCTCCTTTCCGATGCACTATTCCTTCTTTACTGCATCCCTCGCTCGCTCACATTGACGAATTAACACAGAAATTGCGTCGCTGTGAAATACTATGGGTTTAATGACTTCTCCTTCTAAATCGTGTAACGTTTCTGTGGAAACGACAGGATTTCCATTTGGGATACGAGTATCTCCATTCCGATGCACTATTCCTTCTTTACTGCATCCCTCGCTCCCTCACATTGACGAATTAACACAGAAATTGCGTCGCTATGAAATACGATGAGTACTATGACTTCTCCATCTAAATCGAGTAACGTTTCTTTGGAAACGACAGGATTTTCTTTTGGGATACATCTCCTTTCCGATGCCCTATTCCTTCTTTACTGCATCCCTCGCTCCCTCACATTGACGAATTAACACAGAAATTGCGTCGATATGAAATACTATGGGTTCTATGACTTCTACATCTAAATCGAGTAACGTTTCTATGGAAACGACAGGATTTTCTTTTGCGATAGGAGTATCTCCTTCCGATGCACTATTCCTTCTTTACTGCATGCCTCGCTTCCTCGCATTGACGAATTAACACAGAAACTGCGTCGCTATGAAATACTATGGGTTCTATGACTTCTCCTTGTAAATCGAGTAACGTTTCTATGGAAACGAAAGGATTTTCTTTTGGGATACGAGTAGCTCCTTTCCGATGCACTATTCCTTCTTTACTGCATCCCTCGATCCATCGCATTGACGAATTAACACAGACACTGCGTCGCTATGAAATACTATGGGTTCTATGAAATCTCCTTCTAAATCTAGTAACGTTTCTATGGAAAGGAAAGGATTTCCATTTGGGATACGAGTATCTCCTTTCCGATGCACTATTCCGTCTTTACTGCATCCCTCGCTCCCTCGCATTGACGAATTAACACAGAAACTGCGTCGCTATGAAATACTATGGGTTCTATGAGATCTCCTTCTAAATCGGGTTACGTTTCTATGGAAACGAAAGGATTTTCTTTTGGGATACGAGTAGCTCCTTTCCGATGCACTATTCCTTCTTTACTGCATCCCTCGCTCCCTCACATTGACCAATTAACACAGAAATTGCGTCGCTATGAAATACAATGGGTTCTATGACTTCTCCATCTACATCGAGTAACGTTTCTATGGAAACGATAGGATTTCCATTTGGGATACGAGTATCTCCTTTCCGATGAACTATTCCTTCTTTATTTTATCCCTCGCTCCCTCACATTGACGAATTAACACAGAAATTGCGTCGCTGTGAAATACTATGGGTTCTATGACTTATCCATTTAAATCGAGTAACGTTTCTATGGAAACGACAGGATTTCCTTTTGGGATACGAGTAGCTCCTTTCCGATGCCCTGTTCCTTCTTTACTGCATCCCTCGCTCCCTCACTTTGACGAATTAACACAGAAATTGCGTCGCTATGAAATACTATGGGTTCTATGACTTCTCCTTCTAAATCGAGTAACGTTTCTATGGAAACGAAAGGATTTTCTTTTGGGATACGAGTAGCTCCTTTCCGATGCACTATTCCTTCTTTACTGCATCCCTCGCTCCCTCGCATTGAAGAATTAACACAGAAACTGCGTCACTATGAAATACTATGGGTTTTATGAGATCTCCTTCTAAATCGAGTAACGTTTCTATGGAAACGACAGGGTATTCTATTTGGGATACGAGTATCTCCATTCCGATGCACTATTCCTTCTTTACTGCATCCCTCGCTCCCTCACATTGACGAATTAACACAGAAATTGCGTCGCTATGAAATACTATGGGTTCTATGACTTCTCCATCTAAATCGAGTACCGTTTCTATGGAAAAGGTACGATTTTCTTTTGGGATACGAGTATCTCCTTCCCGATGCACTATTCCTTCTTTACTGCATCCCTCGCTCCCTCGCATTGACGAATTAACACAGAAACTGCGTCGCTATGAAATACTATGGGTTCTATGAGATCTCCTTCTAAATCGAGTAACGTTTGTATGGAAACGCCAGGATTTTCTTTTGGGATACGAGTATCTCCATTGCGACGCACTATTCCTTCATTACTGCATCCCTCGCTCCCTCGCATTGACGAATTAACACAGAAATTGCGTCGCTATGAAATACTATGGGTTCTATGAGATCTCCTTCTAAATCGAGTAAGGTTTCTATGGAAACGCCAGGATCTTATTTTGGGATACGAGTATCTCCTTTCCGATGCACTATTCCTTCTTTACTGCATCCCTCGCTCCCTCACATTGACGAATTAACACAGAAATTGCGTCGTAATGAAATACTATGTGTTCTATGACTTCTCCATCTAAATCGAGTAACGTTTCTACGGAAACGACAGGATTTTCTTTTGGGATACGAGTAACTCCTTTCCAATGCACTATTCCTTCTTTACTGCATCCCTCGCTCCCTCGTATTGACGAATTAACACAGAAATTGCGTCGCTATTAAATACTGTGGGTTCTGTGAGATCTCCTTCTAAATCGAGTAACGTTTCTATGGAAACGCCAGGATTTTCTTTTGGGATACGAGTATCTCCTTTCCGATGCACTATTCCTTCTTTACTGCATCCCTCGCTCCCTCACATTGACGACTTAACACAGAAATTGCGTCGCTGTGGAATTCTATGGGTTTAATAACTTCTCCTTCTAATCGAGTAACGTTTCTGTGGAAACGACAGGATTTCCATTTGGGATACGAGTATCTCCTTTCCGATGCACTATTCCTTCTTTATTTTATCCCTCGCTCCCTCGCATTGACGAATTAACACAGAAATTGCGTCGCTGTGAAATACTATGGGTTCTATGACTTCTTCATCTAAATCGAGTAACATTTCTATGGAAACGACAGGATTTTCTTTTGGGATACGAGTATCTCCTTTCCGATGCACTATTTCTTCTTTACTGCATCCCTCGCTCCCTCACATTGATGAATTAACACAGAAATTGCGTCGCTATGAAATACTATGGGTTGTATGACTTCTCCTTCTAAATCGAGTAACGTTTCTATGGAAACGCCAGGATTTTCATTTGGGATACGAGTATCTCCTTTCCGGTGCACTATTCCTTCTTTACTGCATCCCTCGCTCCCTCGCATTGCCGAATTAACGCAGAAACTGCGTCGCTATGGAATACTATGGGTTCTATGACATCTCCTTCTACATCTAGTAACGTTTCTATGGAAAGGAAAGGATTTCCATTTGGGATACGTGTATCTCCTTTCCGATGCACTATTCCTTCTTTACTGCATCCCTCGCTCCCTCACATTGACGAATTAGCACAGAAACTGCGTCGCTATGAAATACTATGGGTTCTATGACATCTCCTTGTAAATCGAGTAACGTTTCTATGGAAACGACAGGATTTTCTTTTGGGATACGAGTATCTCCTTTCCGATGCACTATTCCTTCTTTACTGCATCCCTCGCTCCCTCGCATTGACGAATTAACACAGAAATTGCGTCGCTATCAAATACTATGGGTTCTATGAGATCTCCTTCTAAATCGAGTAACGTTTCTATGGAAACGACAGGATTTTCTTTTGGGATACGAGTATCACGTTTCCGGTGCACTATTCGTTCTTTACTGCATCCCTCGGTCCCTCGCATTGACGAATTAACACAGAAACTGCGTCGCTATGGAATACTATGGGTTCTATGACTTCTCCTTCTAAATCTAGTAACGTTTCTACAGAAACGACAGGATTTTCTTTGGGGATACGAGTATCTCCTTTCCGATGCACTATTCCTTCTTTACTGCATCCCTCGCTCCCTCACATTGACGAATTAACACAGAAACTGAGTCGCTATCAAATACTATGGGTTCTATGAGATCTCCTTCTAAATCGAGTAACGTTTCTATGGAAACGACAGGATTTCCATTTGTGATACGAGTATTTCCTTTCCGATGCACTATTTCTTTGTTATTGCATCCCTCGCTCCCTCACATTGACGAATTAACCCAGAAATTGCGTCGCAATGAAATACTATGGGTTCTCTGACTTCTCCATCTAAATCGAGTAACGTTTCTATGGAAACGACAGGATTTTCTTTTAAGATAGGGGTATCTCCTTTCCGTTGCACTATTCCTTCTTTACTTCATCCCTCGCTCCCTCACATTGACGAATTAACACAGAAATTGCGTCGCTATCAAATACTATGGGTTCTATGACTTCTCCATCTAAATCGAGTAACGTTTCTACAGAAACGACAGGATTTTCTTTGGGGATACGAGTATCTCCTTTCCGATGCACTATTCCTTCTTTACTGCATCCCTCGCTCCCTCACATTGACGAATTAACACAGAAACTGCGTCGCTATCAAATACTATGTGTTCTATGACTTCTCCATCTAAATCGAGTAACGTTTCTACAGAAACGACAGGATTTTCTTTGGGGATACGAGTATCTCCTTTCCGATGCACTATTCCTTCTTTACTTCATCCCTCGCTCCCTCACATTGACGAATTAACACAGAAATTGCGTCGCTATGAAATACTATGTGTTCTATGACTTCTCCATCTAAATCGAGTAACGTTTCTACAGAAACGACAGGATTTTCTTTGGGGATACGAGTATCTCCTTTCCGATGCACTATTCCTTCTTTACTGCATCCCTCGCTCCCTCACATTGACGAATTAACACAGAAACTGCGTCGCTATCAAATACTATGGGTTCTATGACTTCTCCATCTAAATCGAGTAACGTTTCTACAGAAACGACAGGATTTTCTTTGGGGATACGAGTATCTCTTTTCCGATGCACTATTCCTTCTTTACTGCATCACTCGCTCCCTCACATTGACGAATTAACACAGAAACTGCGTCGCTATCAAATACTATGTGTTCTATGACTTCTCCATCTAAATCGAGTAACGTTTCTACAGAAACGACAGGATTTTCTTTGGGGATACGAGTATCTCCTTTCCGATGCACTATTCCTTCTTTACTTCATCCCTCGCTCCCTCACATTGACGAATTAACACAGAAATTGCGTCGCTATGAAATACTATGTGTTCTATGACTTCTCCATCTAAATCGAGTAACGTTTCTACAGAAACGACAGGATTTTCTTTGGGGATACGAGTATCTCCTTTCCGATGCACTATTCCTTCTTTACTGCATCCCTCGCTCCCTCACATTGACGAATTAACACAGAAACTGCGTCGCTATGAAATACTATGGGTTCTATGACTTCTCCTTCTAAATCGAGTAACGTTTCTACAGAAACGACAGGATTTTCTTTGGGGATACGAGTATCTCCTTTCCGATGCACTATTCCTTCTTTACTGCATCCCTCGCTCCCTCACATTGACGAATTAACACAGAAACTGCGTCGCTATCAAATACTATGGGTTCTATGACTTCTCCTTCTAAATAGAGTAACGTTTCTATGGAAACGCCAGGATTTTCCTTTGGCATACGAGTATCTCCTTTCCGATGCGCTATTCCTCCTTTACTGCATCCCTCGCTCCCTCACATTGACGAATTAACACAGAAACTGCGTCGCTATCAAATACTATGGGTTCTATGACTTCTCCATCTAAATCGAGTAACGTTTCTACAGAAACGACAGGATTTTCTTTGGGGATACGAGTATCTCTTTTCCGATGCACTATTCCTTCTTTACTGCATCACTCGCTCCCTCACATTGACGAATTAACACAGAAACTGCGTCGCTATCAAATACTATGGGTTCTATGACTTCTCCTTCTAAATAGAGTAACGTTTCTATGGAAACGACAGGATTTTCTTTTAAGATAGGGGTATCTCCTTTCCGTTGCACTATTCCTTCTTTACTTCATCCCTCGCTCCCTCACATTGACGAATTAACACAGAAATTGCGTCGCTATCAAATACTATGGGTTCTATGACTTCTCCATCTAAATCGAGTAACGTTTCTACAGAAACGACAGGATTTTCTTTGGGGATACGAGTATCTCCTTTCCGATGCACTATTCCTTCTTTACTGCATCCCTCGCTCCCTCACATTGACGAATTAACACAGAAACTGCGTCGCTATCAAATACTATGTGTTCTATGACTTCTCCATCTAAATCGAGTAACGTTTCTACAGAAACGACAGGATTTTCTTTGGGGATACGAGTATCTCCTTTCCGATGCACTATTCCTTCTTTACTTCATCCCTCGCTCCCTCACATTGACGAATTAACACAGAAATTGCGTCGCTATGAAATACTATGTGTTCTATGACTTCTCCATCTAAATCGAGTAACGTTTCTACAGAAACGACAGGATTTTCTTTGGGGATACGAGTATCTCCTTTCCGATGCACTATTCCTTCTTTACTGCATCCCTCGCTCCCTCACATTGACGAATTAACACAGAAACTGCGTCGCTATGAAATACTATGGGTTCTATGACTTCTCCTTCTAAATCGAGTAACGTTTCTACAGAAACGACAGGATTTTCTTTGGGGATACGAGTATCTCCTTTCCGATGCACTAATCCTTCTTTACTGCATCCCTCGCTCCCTCACATTGACGAATTAACACAGAAACTGCGTCGCTATCAAATACTATGTGTTCTATGACTTCTCCATCTAAATCGAGTAACGTTTCTACAGAAACGACAGGATTTTCTTTGGGGATACGAGTATCTCCTTTCCGATGCACTATTCCTTCTTTACTTCATCCCTCGCTCCCTCACATTGACGAATTAACACAGAAATTGCGTCGCTATGAAATACTATGTGTTCTATGACTTCTCCATTTAAATCGAGTAACGTTTCTACAGAAACGACAGGATTTTCTTTGGGGATACGAGTATCTCCTTTCCGATGCACTATTCCTTCTTTACTGCATCACTCGCTCCCTCACATTGACGAATTAACACAGAAACTGCGTCGCTATCAAATACTATGGGTTCTATGACTTCTCCATCTAAATCGAGTAACGTTTCTACAGAAACGACAGGATTTTCTTTGGGGATACGAGTATCTCTTTTCCGATGCACTATTCCTTCTTTACTGCATCACTCGCTCCCTCACATTGACGAATTAACACAGAAACTGCGTCGCTATCAAATACTATGTGTTCTATGACTTCTCCATCTAAATCGAGTAACGTTTCTACAGAAACGACAGGATTTTCTTTGGGGATACGAGTATCTCCTTTCCGATGCACTATTCCTTCTTTACTTCATCCCTCGCTCCCTCACATTGACGAATTAACACAGAAATTGCGTCGCTATGAAATACTATGTGTTCTATGACTTCTCCATCTAAATCGAGTAACGTTTCTACAGAAACGACAGGATTTTCTTCGGGGATACGAGTATCTCCTTTCCGATGCACTATTCCTTCTTTACTGCATCCCTCGCTCCCTCACATTGACGAATTAACACAGAAACTGCGTCGCTATGAAATACTATGGGTTCTATGACTTCTCCTTCTAAATCGAGTAACGTTTCTACAGAAACGACAGGATTTTCTTTGGGGATACGAGTATCTCCTTTCCGATGCACTATTCCTTCTTTACTGCATCCCTCGCTCCCTCACATTGACGAATTAACACAGAAACTGCGTCGCTATCAAATACTATGGGTTCTATGACTTCTCCTTCTAAATAGAGTAACGTTTCTATGGAAACGCCAGGATTTTCTTTTGGCATACGAGTATCTCCTTTCCGATGCGCTATTCCTCCTTTACTGCATCCCTCGCTCCCTCACATTGACGAATTAACACAGAACTTGCGTAGCTATGCAATACTATGGGTTCTATGACTTCTCCACCTAAATCGAATAACGTTTCTATGGAAACGCCAGGATGTTCTTTTGGGATACGAGTATCTCCTTTCCGATGCACTATTCCTTCTTTACTGCAACCCTCGCTCCCTCACATTGACGAATTAACACAGAAATTGCGTCGCTATGAAATACTATGTGTTCTATGACTTCTCCATCTAAATCGAGTAACGTTTCTATGGAAACGCCAGGATTTTCTTTTGGGATACGAGTATCTCCTTTCCGATGCACTATTCCTTCTTTACTGCATCCCTCGCTCCCTCGCATTGACGAATTAACACAGAAATTGCGTCGCAATGAAATACTATGGGTTCTATGACTTCTCCATCTAAATCGAGTAACGTTTCTATGGAAACGACAGGATTTTCTTTTAAGATACGAGTATCTCCTTTCCGTTGCACTATTCCTTCTTTACTGCATCCCTCGCTCCCTCACGTTGACGAATTAACACAGAAATTGCGTCGCTGTGAAATACTATATGTTCTATGAAATCTTCTTCTAAATTGAGTAACGTTTATATGAAAACGACAGGATTTTCTTTTGGATACGGGTATCTCCTTTGCGATGCACTATTCCTTCTTTACTGCATCCCTCGCTCCCTCACATTGACGAATTAACACAGAAATTGCGTCGCTATGAAATACTATGGGTTCTATGACTTCTCCTTCTAAATAGAGTAACGTTTCTATGGAAACGACAGGATTTTCTTTTGGGATACGAGTATCTCCTTTCCGATGCACTACTCTGTCTTTACTGCATCCCTCGCTCCCTCGCATTGACGAATTAACACAGAAATTGCGTCGCTATGAAATACTATGGGTTCTATGACTTCTCCTTCTAAATCGAGTAACGTTTCTATGGAAACGCCAGGATTTTCTTTTGGCATACGAGTATCTCCTTTCCGATGCACTATTCCTCCTTTACTGCATCCCTCGCTCCCTCACATTGACGAATTAACACAGAACTTGCGTAGCTATGCAATACTATGGGTTCTATGACTTCTCCATCTAAATCGAATAACGTTTCTATGGAAACGCCAGGATGTTCTTTTGGGATACGAGTATCTCCTTTCCGATGCACTATTCCTTCTTTACTGCAACCCTCGCTCCCTCACATTGACGAATTAACACAGAAATTGCGTCGCTATGAAATACTATGTGTTCTATGACTTCTCCATCTAAATCGAGTAACGTTTCTATGGAAACGCCAGGATTTTCTTTTGGGATACGAGTATCTCCTTTCCGATGCACTATTCCTTCTTTACTGCATCCGTCGCTCCCTCGCATTGACGAATTAACACAGAAATTGCGTCGCAATGAAATACTATGGGTTCTATGACTTCTCCATCTAAATCGAGTAACGTTTCTATGGAAACGACAGGATTTTCTGTTAAGATACGAGTATCTCCTTTCCGTTGCACTATTCCTTCTTTACTGCATCCCTCGCTCCCTCACGTTGACGAATTAACACAGAAACTGCGTCGCTATGGAATACTATGGGTTCTATGACATCTCCTTCTACATCTAGTAACGTTTCTATGGAAAGGAAAGGATTTCCATTTGGGATACGAGTATCTCCTTTCCGATGCACTATTCCTTCTTTACTGCATCCCTCGCTCCCTCACATTGACGAATTAACACAGAAACTGCGTCGCTATCAAATACTATGGGTTCTATGACTTCTCCTTCTAAATAGAGTAACGTTTCTATGGAAACGCCAGGATTTTCTTTTGGCATACGAGTATCTCCTTTCCCATGCACTATTCCTCCTTTACTGCATCCCTCGCTCCCTCACATTGACGAATTAACACAGAACTTGCGTAGCTATGAAATACTATGTGTTCTATGACTTCTCCATCTAAATCGAGTAACGTTTCTATGGAAACGACAGGATTTTCTTTTGGGATACGAGTATCTCCTTTCCGTTGCACTATTCCTTCTTTACTGCATCCGTCGCTCCCTCGCATTGACGAATTAACACAGAAATTGCGTCGCAATGAAATACTATGGGTTCTATGACTTCTCCATCTAAATCGAGTAACGTTTCTATGGAAACGACAGGATTTTCTGTTAAGATACGAGTATCTCCTTTCCGTTGCACTATTCCTTCTTTACTGCATCCCTCGCTCCCTCACGTTGACGAATTAACACAGAAACTGCGTCGCTATGGAATACTATGGGTTCTATGACATCTCCTTCTACATCTAGTAACGTTTCTATGGAAAGGAAAGGATTTCCATTTGGGATACGAGTATCTCCTTTCCGATGCACTATTCCTTCTTTACTGCATCCGTCGCTCCCTCACATTGACGAATTAACACAGAAACTGCGTCGCTATCAAATACTATGGGTTCTATGACTTCTCCTTCTAAATAGAGTAACGTTTCTATGGAAACGCCAGGATTTTCTTTTGGCATACGAGTATCTCCTTTCCCATGCACTATTCCTCCTTTACTGCATCCCTCGCTCCCTCACATTGACGAATTAACACAGAACTTGCGTAGCTATGAAATACTATGTGTTCTATGACTTCTCCATCTAAATCGAGTAACGTTTCTATGGAAACGACAGGATTTTCTTTTGGGATACGAGTATCTCCTTTCCGATGCACTATTCCTTCTTTACTGCATCCGTCGCTCCCTCGCATTGACGAATTAACACAGAAATTGCGTCGCAATGAAATACTATGGGTTCTATGACTTCTCCATCTAAATCGAGTAACGTTTCTATGGAAACGACAGGATTTTCTGTTAAGATACGAGTATCTCCTTTCCGTTGCACTATTCCTTCTTTACTGCATCCCTCGCTCCCTCACGTTGACGAATTAACACAGAAACTGCGTCGCTATGGAATACTATGGGTTCTATGACATCTCCTTCTACATCTAGTAACGTTTCTATGGAAAGGAAAGGATTTCCATTTGGGATACGAGTATCTCCTTTCCGATGCACTATTCCTTCTTTACTGCATCCCTCGCTCCCTCACATTGACGAATTAACACAGAAACTGCGTCGCTATCAAATACTATGGGTTCTATGACTTCTCCTTCTAAATAGAGTAACGTTTCTATGGAAACGCCAGGATTTTCTTTTGGCATACGAGTATCTCCTTTCCCATGCACTATTCCTCCTTTACTGCATCCCTCGCTCCCTCACATTGACGAATTAACACAGAACTTGCGTAGCTATGAAATACTATGTGTTCTATGACTTCTCCATCTAAATCGAGTAACGTTTCTATGGAAACGACAGGATTTTCTGTTAAGATACGAGTATCTCCTTTCCGTTGCACTATTCCTTCTTTACTGCATCCCTCGCTCCCTCACGTTGACGAATTAACACAGAAACTGCGTCGCTATGAAATACTATGGGTTCTATGACATCTCCTTCTACATCTAGTAACGTTTCTATGGAAAGGAAAGGATTTCCATTTGGGATACGAGTATCTCCTTTCCGATGCACTATTCCTTCTTTACTGCATCCCTCGCTCCCTCACATTGACGAATTAACACAGAAACTGCGTCGCTATCAAATACTATGGGTTCTATGACTTCTCCTTCTAAATAGAGTAACGTTTCTATGGAAACGCCAGGATTTTCTTTTGGCATACGAGTATCTCCTTTCCCATGCACTATTCCTCCTTTACTGCATCCCTCGCTCCCTCACATTGACGAATTAACACAGAAATTGCGTAGCTATGCAATACTATGGGTTCTATGACTTCTCCATCTAAATCGAGTAACGTTTCTATGGAAACGACAGGATTTTCTTTTGGGATACGAGTATCTCCTTTCCAATGCACTACTCTGTCTTTACTGCATCCCTCGCTCCCTCGCATTGACGAATTAACACAGAAATTGCGTCGCTATGAAATACTATGGGTTCTATGACTTCTCCTTCTAAATCGAGTAACGTTTCTATGGAAACGCCAGGATTTTCTTTTGGCATACGAGTATCTCCTTTCCGATGCACTATTCCTCCTTTACTGCATCCCTCGCTCCCTCACATAGACGAATTAACACAGAACTTGCGTAGCTATGCAATACTATGGGTTCTATGACTTCTCCATCTAAATCGAATAACGTTTCTATGGAAACGCCAGGATGTTCTTTTGGGATACGAGTATCTCCTTTCCGATGCACTATTCCTTCTTTACTGCAACCCTCGCTCCCTCACATTGACGAATTAACACAGAAATTGCGTCGCTATGAAATACTATGTGTTCTATGACTTCTCCATCTAAATCGAGTAACGTTTCTATGGAAACGCCAGGATTTTCTTTTGGGATACGAGTATCTCCTTTCCGATGCACTATTCCTTCTTTACTGCATCCCTCGCTCCCTCACGTTGACGAATTAACACAGAAACTGCGTCGCTATGGAATACTATGGGTTCTATGACATCTCCTTCTACATCTAGTAACGTTTCTATGGAAAGGAAAGGATTTCCATTTGGGATACGAGTATCTCCTTTCCGATGCACTATTACTTCTTTACTGCATCCCTCGCTCCCTCACATTGACGAATTAGCACAGAAACTGCGTCGCTATGATATACTATGGGTTCTATGACATCTCCTTCTAAATCGAGTAAAGTTTCTATGGAAACGACAGGATTTTCTTTTGGGATACGAGTATCTCCTTTCCGATGCACTATTCCTTCTTTACTGCATCCCTCGCTCCCTCGCATTGACGAATTAACACAGAAACTGCGTCGCTATCAAATACTATGGGTTCTATGAGATCTCCTTCTAAATCGAGTAACGTTTCTATGGAAACGACAGGATTTTCTTTTGGGATACGAGTATCACCTTTCCGGTGCACTATTCGTTCTTTACTGCATCCCTCGGTCCCTCGCATTGACGAATTAACACAGAAACTGCGTCGCTATGGAATACTATGCGTTCTATGACTTCTCCTTCTAAATCTAGTAACGTTTCTACAGAAACGACAGGATTTTCTTTGGGGATACGAGTATCTCCTTTCCGATGCACTATTCCTTCTTTACTGCATCCCTCGCTCCCTCACATTGACGAATTAACACAGAAACTGCGTCGCTATCAAATACTATGGGTTCTATGAGATCTCCTAAATCGAGTAACGTTTCTATGGAAAAGACAGGATTTCCATTTGTGATACGAGTATTTCCTTTCCGATGCACTATTTCTTTGTTATTGCATCCCTCGCTCCCTCACATTGACGAATTAACACAGAAATTGCGTCGCAATGAAATACTATGGGTTCTATGACTTCTCCATCTAAATCGAGTAACGTTTCTATGGAAACGACAGGATTTTCTTTTAAGATACGAGTATCTCCTTTCCGTTGCACTATTCCTTCTTTACTTCATCCCTCGCTCCCTCACATTGACGAATTAACACAGAAATTGCGTCGCTATGAAATACTATGTGTTCTATGACTTCTCCATCTAAATCGAGTAACGTTTCTACAGAAACGACAGGATTTTCTTTGGGGATACGAGTATCTCCTTTCCGATGCACTATTCCTTCTTTACTGCATCCCTCGCTCCCTCACATTGACGAATTAACACAGAAACTGCGTCGCTATCAAATACTATGGATTCTATGACTTCTCCATCTAAATCGAGTAACGTTTCTACAGAAACGACAGGATTTTCTTTGGGGATACGAGTATCTCCTTTCCGATGCACTATTCCTTCTTTACTGCATCCCTCGCTCCCTCACATTGACGAATTAACACAGAAACTGCGTCGCTATCAAATACTATGTGTTCTATGACTTCTCCATCTAAATCGAGTAACGTTTCTACAGAAACGACAGGATTTTCTTTGGGGATACGAGTATGTCCTTTCCGATGCACTATTCCTTCTTTACTTCATCCCTCGCTCCCTCACATTGACGAATTAACACAGAAATTGCGTCGCTATGAAATACTATGTGTTCTATGACTTCTCCATCTAAATCGAGTAACGTTTCTACAGAAACGACAGGATTTTCTTTGGGGATACGAGTATCTCCTTTCCGATGCACTATTCCTTCTTTACTGCATCCCTCGCTCCCTCACATTGACGAATTAACACAGAAACTGCGTCGCTATGAAATACTATGGGTTCTATGACTTCTCCTTCTAAATCGAGTAACGTTTCTACAGAAACGACAGGATTATCTTTGGGGATACGAGTATCTCCTTTCCGATGCACTATTCCTTCTTTACTGCATCCCTCGCTCCCTCACATTGACGAATTAACGCAGAAACTGCGTCGCTATCAAATACTATGTGTTCTATGACTTCTCCATCTAAATCGAGTAACGTTTCTACAGAAACGACAGGATTTTCTTTGGGGATACGAGTATCTCCTTTCCGATGCACTATTCCTTCTTTACTTCATCCCTCGCTCCCTCACATTGACGAATTAACACAGAAATTGCGTCGCTATGAAATACTATGTGTTCTATGACTTCTCCATCTAAATCGAGTAACGTTTCTACAGAAACGACAGGATTTTCTTTGGGGATACGAGTATCTACTTTCCGATGCACTATTCCTTCTTTACTGCATCCCTCGCTCCCTCACATTGACGAATTAACACAGAAACTGCGTCGCTATCAAATACTATGGGTTCTACGACTTCTCCATCTAAATCGAGTAACGTTTCTACAGAAACGACAGGATTTTCTTTGGGGATACGAGTATCTCCTTTCCGATGCACTATTCCTTCTTTACTGCATCCCTCGCTCCCTCACATTGACGAATTAACACAGAAACTGCGTCGCTATCAAATACTATGTGTTCTATGACTTCTCCATCTAAATCGAGTAACGTTTCTACAGAAACGACAGGATTTTCTTTGGGGATACGAGTATCTCCTTTCCGATGCACTATTCCTTCTTTACTTCATCCCTCGCTCCCTCACATTGACGAATTAACACAGAAATTGCGTCGCTATGAAATACTATGTGTTCTATGACTTCTCCATCTAAATCGAGTAACGTTTCTACAGAAACGACAGGATTTTCTTTGGGGATACGAGTATCTCCTTTCCGATGCACTATTCCTTCTTTACTGCATCCCTCGCTCCCTCACATTGACGAATTAACACAGAAACTGCGTCGCTATGAAATACTATGGGTTCTATGACTTCTCCTTCTAAATCGAGTAACGTTTCTACAGAAACGACAGGATTTTCTTTGGGGATACGAGTATCTCCTTTCCGATGCACTATTCCTTCTTTACTGCATCCCTCGCTCCCTCACATTGACGAATTAACACAGAAACTGCGTCGCTATCAAATACTATGGGTTCTATGACTTCTCCTTCTAAATCGAGTAACGTTTCTATGGAAACGCCAGGATTTTCTTTTGGCATACGAGTATTTCCTTTCCGATGCACTATTCCTCCTTTACTGCATCCCTCGCTCCCTCACATTGACGAATTAACACAGAACTTGCGTAGCTATGCAATACTATGGGTTCTATGACTTCTCCATCTAAATCGAATAACGTTTCTATGGAAACGCCAGGATGTTCTTTTGGGATACGAGTATCTCCTTTCCGATGCACTATTCCTTCTTTATTGCATCCCTCGCTCCCTCACATTGACGAATTAACACAGTAATTGCGTCGCTATGAAATACTATGTGTTCTATGAGATCTCCTTCTAAATCGAGTAACGTTTCTATGGAAACGCCAGGGTTTTCTTTCGAGATATGAGTATCTCCTTTCCGATGCACTATTCCTTCTTTACTGCATCCCTCGCTCCCTCACATTGACGAATTAACACAGAAATTGCGTCGCTGTGAAATACTATGGGTTTAATGACTTCTCCTTCTAAATCGTGTAACGTTTCTGTGGAAACGACAGGATTTCCATTTGGGATACGAGTATCTCCTTTCCGATGCACTATTCCTTCTTTACTGCATCCCTCGCTCCCTTACATTGACGAATTAACACAGAAATTGCGTCGCTATGAAATACGATGAGTTCTATGACTTCTCCATCTAAATCGAGTAACGTTTCTATGGAAACGACAAGATTTTCTTTTGGGATACATCTCCTTTCCGATGCCCTATTCCTTCTTTACTGCATCCCTCGCTCCCTCACATTGACGAATTAACACAGAAATTGCGTCGATATGAAATACTATGGGTTCTATGACTTCTACATCTAAATCGAGTAACGTTTCTATGGAAACGACAGGATTTTCTTTTGGGATAGGAGTATCTCCTTCCGATGCACTATTCCTTCTTTACTGCATCCCTCGCTTCCTCGCATTGACGAATTAACACAGAAACTACGTCGCTATGAAATACTATGGGTTCTATGACATCTCCTTCTAAATCTAGTAACGTTTCTATGGAAAGGAAAGGATTTCCATTTGGGATACGAGTAGCTCCTTCCGATGCACTATTCCTTCTTTACTGCATCCCTGTCTCCCTCGCATTGACGAATTAACACAGACACTGCGTCGCTATGAAATACTATGGGTTCTATGAAATCTCCTTCTAAATCTAGTAACGTTTCTGTGGAAAGGAAAGGATTTCCATTTGGGATACGAGTATCTCCTTTCCGATGCACTATTCCTTCTTTACTGCATTCCTCGCTCCCTCGCATTGACGAATTAACACAGAAACTGCGTCGCTATGAAATACTATGGGTTCTATGAGATCTCCTTCTAAATCGAGTAACGTTTCTATGGAAACGAAAGGATTTTCTTTTGGGATACGAGTAGCTCCTTTCCGATGCACTATTCCTTCTTTACTGCATCCCTCGCTCCCTCACATTGACCAATTAACACAGAAATTGCGTCGCTATGAAATACAATGGGTTCTATGACTTCTCCATCTACATCGAGTAACGTTTCTATGGAAACGACAGGATTTCCATTTGGGATACGAGTATCTCCTTTCCGATGCACTATTCCTTCTTTACTGCATCCCTCGGTCCCTCGCATTGACGAATTAACACAGAAACTGCGTCGCTATCAAATACTATGGGTTCTATGACTTCTCCTTCTAAATCTAGTAACGTTTCTACAGAAACGACAGGATTTTCTTTGGGGATACGAGTATCTCCTTTCCGATGCACTATTCCTTCTTTACTGCATCCCTCGCTCCCTCACATTGACGAATTAACACAGAAACTGCGTCGCTATCAAATACTATGGGTTCTATGACTTCTCCATCTAAATCGAGTAACGTTTCTACAGAAACGACAGGTTTTTCTTTGGGGATACGAGTATCTCCTTTCCGATGCACTATTCCTTCTTTACTGCATCCCTCGCTCCCTCACATTGACGAATTAACACAGAAACTGCGTCGCTATGAAATACTATGTGTTCTATGACTTCTCCATCTAAATCGAGTAACGTTTCTACAGAAACGCAAGGATTTTCTTTGGGGATACGAGTATCTCCTTTCCGATGCACTATTCCTTCTTTACTTCATCCCTCGCTCCCTCACATTGACGAATTAACACAGAAATTGCGTCGCTATGAAATACTATGTGTTCTATGACTTCTCCATCTAAATCGAGTAACGTTTCTACAGAAACAACAGGATTTTCTTTGGGGATACGAGTATCTCCTTTCCGATGCACTATTCCTTCTTTACTGCATCCCTCGCTCCCTCACATTGACGAATTAACACAGAAACTGCGTCGCTATGAAATACTATGGGTTCTATGACTTCTCCTTCTAAATCGAGTAACGTTTCTACAGAAACGACAGGATTTTCTTTGGGGATACGAGTATCTCCTTTCCGATGCACTATTCCTCCTTTACTGCATCCCTCGCTCCCTCACATTGACGAATTAACACAGAACTTGCGTAGCTATGCAATACTATGGGTTCTATGACTTCTCCATCTAAATCGAGTAACGTTTCTATGGAAACGCCAGGATGTTCTTTTGGGATACGAGTATCTCCTTTCCGATGCACTATTCCTTCTTTACTGCAACCCTCGCTCCCTCACATTGACGAATTAACACAGAAATTGCGTCGCTATGAAATACTATGTGTTCTATGACTTCTCCATCTAAATCGAGTAACGTTTCTATGGAAACGCCAGGATTTTCTTTTGGGATACGAGTATCTCCTTTCCGATGCACTATTCCTTCTTTACTGCATCCCTCGCTCCCTCGCATTGACGAATTAACACAGAAATTGCGTCGCAATGAAATACTATGGGTTCTATGACTTCTCCATCTAAATCGAGTAACGTTTCTATGGAAACGACAGGATTTTCTTTTAAGATACGAGTATCTCCATTCCGTTGCACTATTCCTTCTTTACTGCATCCCTCGCTCCCTCACGTTGACGAATTAACACAGAAATTGCGTCGCTGTGAAATACTATATGTTCTATGAAATCTTCTTCTAAATTGAGTAACGTTTATATGAAAACGACAGGATTTTCTTTTGGATACGGGTATCTCCTTTGCGATGCACTATTCCTTCTTTATTGCATCCCTCGCTCCCTCACATTGACGAATTAACACAGAAATTGCGTCGCTATGAAATACTATGTGTTCTATGAGATCTCCTTCTAAATCGAGTAACGTTTCTATGGAAACGCCAGGGTTTTCTTTCGAGATACGAGTATCTCCTTTCCGATGCACTATTCCTTCTTTACTGCATCCCTCGCTCCCTCACATTGACGAATTAACACAGAAATTGCGTCGCTGTGAAATACTATGGGTTTAATGACTTCTCCTTCTAAATCGTGTAACGTTTCTGTGGAAACGACAGGATTTCCATTTGGGATACGAGTATCTCCTTTCCGATGCACTATTCCTTCTTTACTGCATCCCTCGCTCCCTTACATTGACGAATTAACACAGAAATTGCGTCGCTATGAAATACGATGAGTTCTATGACTTCTCCATCTAAATCGAGTAACGTTTCTATGGAAACGACAGGATTTTCTTTTGGGATACATCTCCTTTCCGATGCCCTATTCCTTCTTTACAGCATCCCTCGCTCCCTCACATTGACGAATTAACACAGAAATTGCGTCGATATGAAATACTATGGGTTCTATGACTTCTACATCTAAATCGAGTAACGTTTCTATGGAAACGACAGGATTTTCTTTTGGGATAGGAGTATCTCCTTCCGATGCACTATTCCTTCTTTACTGCATCCCTCGCTTCCTCGCATTGGCGAATTAACACAGAAACTACGTCGCTATGAAATACTATGGGTTCTATGACATCTCCTTCTAAATCTAGTAACGTTTCTATGGAAAGGAAAGGATTTCCATTTGGGATACGAGTAGCTCCTTCCGATGCACTATTCCTTCTTTACTGCATCCCTGTCTCCCTCGCATTGACGAATTAACACAGACACTGCGTCGCTATGAAATACTATGGGTTCTATGAAATCTCCTTCTAAATCTAGTAACGTTTCTATGGAAAGGAAAGGATTTCCATTTGGGATACGAGTATCTCCTTTCCGATGCACTATTCCTTCTTTACTGCATTCCTCGCTCCCTCGCATTGACGAATTAACACAGAAACTGCGTCGCTATGAAATACTATGGGTTCTATGAGATCTCCTTCTAAATCGAGTAACGTTTCTATGGAAACGAAAGGATTTTCTTTTGGGATACGAGTAGCTCCTTTCCGATGCACTATTCCTTCTTTACTGCATCCCTCGCTCCCTCACATTGACCAATTAACACAGAAATTGCGTCGCTATGAAATACAATGGGTTCTATGACTTCTCCATCTACATCGAGTAACGTTTCTATGGAAACGACAGGATTTCCATTTGGGATACGAGTATCTCCTTTCCGATGCACTATTCCTTCTTTACTGCATCCCTCGCTCCCTCACATTGACGAATTAACACAGAAATTGCGTCGCTATGAAATACAATGGGTTCTATGACTTCTCCATCTACATCGAGTAACGTTTCAATGGAAACGACAGGATTTTCTTTTGGGATACGAGTATCTCCTTTCCGATGCACTATTCCTTCTTTATTTTATCCCTCGCTCCCTCACATTGACGAATTAACACAGAAATTGCGTCGCTGTGAAATACTATGGGTTCTATGACTTCTCCATCTAAATCGAGTAACGTTCCTATGGAAACGAGAGGATTTTCTTTTGGGATACGAGTAGCTCCTTTCCGATGCACTATTCCTTCTTTACTGCATCCCTCGCTCCCTCACATTGACGAATTAACACAGAAATTGCGTCGCTATGAAATACAATGGGTTCTATGACTTCTCCATCTACATCGTGTAACGTTTCTATGGAAACGACAGGATTTTCTTTTGCGATACGAGTATCTCCTTTCCGATGCACTATTCCTTCTCTACTGCATCCCTCGCTCCCTGGCATTGACGAATTAACACAGAAATTGCGTCGCTATGAAATACTATGGGTTCTATGACTTCTCCATCTAAATCGAGTAACGTTTCTATGGAAACGAGAGGATTTTCTTTTGGGATACGAGTAGTTCCTTTCCGATGCACTATTCCTTCCTTACTGCATCCCTCGCTCCCTCACATTGACGAATTAACACAGTAATTGCGTCGCTATGAAATACTATGGGTTCTATGACTTCTCCATCTAAATCGAGTAACGTTCCTTTGGAAACGCCAGGATATTCTTTTGGGATACGAGTATCTCCATTCCGATGCACTATTCCTTCTTTACTGCTTCACTCGCTCCCTCACATTGACGAATTCACACAGAAATTGCGTCACTATGAAATACTATGGGTTCTATGACTTCTCCATCTAAATCGAGTAACGTTTCTATGGAAAAGATAGGATATTCTTTTGGGATACGAGTATCTCCTTTCCGATGCACTATTCCTTCTTTACTGCATCCATCGCTCCCTCGCATTGACGAATTAACACAGAAACTGCGTCGCTATGAAATACTATGGGTTCTATGAGATCTCCTTCTAAATCGAGTAACGTTTCTATGAAAACGACAGGATTTTCTTTTAAGATACGAGTATCTCCTTTCCGATGCACTATTCCTTCTTTACTGCATCCCTCGCTCCCTCGCATTGACGAATTAACACAGAAATTGCGTCGCTATGAAATACTATGGGTTCTATGAGACCTCCTTCTAAATCGAGTAACGTTTCTATGGAAACGCCAGGATTTTATTTTGGGATACGAGTATCTCCTTTCCGATGCACTATTCCTTCTTTACTGCATCCCTCGCTCCCTCACATTGACGAATTAACACAGAAATTGCGTCGTAATGAAATACAATGGGTTCTATGACTTCTCCATCTAAATTGAGTAACGTTTCTATGGAAACGACAGGATTTTCTTTTGGGATACGAGTATCTCCTTTCCGATGCACTATTCCTTCTTTACTGCTTCCCTCGCTCCCTCACATTGACGAATTAACACAGAAATTGCGTCGCTATGAAATACTATGGGTTCTATGACTTCTCCACCTAAATCGAGTAACGTTTCTATGGAAACGCCAGGATTTTCTTTTGGGATACGAGTATCTCCTTTCCGATGCACTATTCCTTCTTTACTGCATCCCTCGCTCCCTCGCATTGACGAATTAACACAGAAATTGCGTCGCTATGAAATACTATGTGTTTTATGAGATCTCCTTCTAAATCGAGTAACGTTTCTATGGAAACGCCAGGATTTTCTTTTGGGATACGAGTATCTCCTTTCCGATGCACTATTCCTTCTTTACTGCATCCCTCGCACCCTCACATTGATTAATTAACACAGAAATCGCGTCGCTGTGAAATACTATGGGTTTAATGACTTCTCCTTCTGCCCGCATCTCGTGGTCGTGCGGTAGCGTTCTCGCTTCCCACGCCCGGGTTCCCGGGTTCGATTCCCGGCGGGGTCAGGGATTTTCTCTGCCTCGTGATGGCTGGGTGTTGTGTGCTGTCCTTAGGTTAGTTCGGTTTAAGTAGTTCTAAGTTCTAGGGGACTTATGACCACAGCAGTTGAGTCCCATAGTGCTCAGAGCCATTTGAACCATTTTGAACTTCACTTCTAAATCGTGTAACGTTTCTGTGGAAACGACAGGATTTCCATTTGGGATACGAGTATCTCCTTTCCGATGCACTATTCCTGCTTTACTGCATCCCTCGCTCCCTCACATTGACGAATTAACACAGAAATTGCGTCGCTATGAAATACGATGAGTTCTATGACTTCTCCATCTAAATCGAGTAACGTTTCTATGGAAACGACAGGATTTTCTTTTGGGATACATCTCCTTTCCGATGCCCTATTCCTTCTTTACTGCATCCCTCGCTCCCTCACATTGACGAATTAACACAGAAATTGCGTCGCTATGAAATACTATGTGTTGTATGACTTCTACATCTAAATCGAGTAACGTTTCGATTTAAACGACAGTATTTTCTTTTGGGATAAGTGTATCTCCTTCCGATGCACTATTCCTTCTTTACTGCATCCCTCGCTCCCTCGCATTGACGAATTAACACAGAAACTGCGTCGCTATGAAATACTATGTGTTCTATGACATCTCCTTCTAAATCTAGTAACGTTTCTATGGAAAGGAAAGGATTTCCATTTGGGATACGAGTAGCTCCTTCCGATGCACTATTCCTTCTTTACTGCATCCTGGCTCCCTCACATTGACGAATTAACACAGAAATTGCGTCGCTGTGGAATTCTATGGGTTTAATAACTTCTCCTTCTAAATCGAGTAACGTCTCTGTGGAAACGATAGGATTTCCATTTGTGATTCGAGTATCTCCTTTCCGATGCACTATTCCTTCTTTATTTTATCCCTCGCTCCCTCACATTGACGAATTAACACAGAAATTGCGTCGCTATGAAATACTATGGGTTCTATGACTTCTCCATCTAAATCGAGTAACGTTCCTATGGAAAAGATACGATTTTCTTTTGGGATACGAGTATCTCCTTTCCGATGCACTATTCCGTCTTTACTGCATCCCTCGCTCCCTCGCATTGACGAATTAACACAGAAACTGCGTCGCTATGAAATACTATGGGTTCTATGAGATCTCCTTCTAAATCGAGTAACGTTTGTATGGAAACGCCAGGATTTTCTTTTGGGATACGAGTATCTCCATTGCGATGCACTATTCCTTCTTTACTGCATCCCTTGCTCCCTCGCATTGACGAATTAACACAGAAATTGCGTCGCTATGAAATACTATGGGTTCTATGAGATCTCCTTCTAAATCGAGTAACGTTTCTATGGAAACGCCAGGATTTTATTTTGGGATACGAGTATCTCCTTTCCGATGCACTATTCCTTCTTTACTGCATCCCTCGCTCCTCGCATTGACGAATTAACACAGAAATTGCGTCGCTATGAAATACTATGGGTTCTATGACTTCTCCATCTAAATCGAGTAACGTTTCTATGGAAACGACAGGATTTTCTTTTGGGATACGATTAGCTCCTTTCCAAGCACTATTCCTTCTTTACTGCATCCCTCGCTGCCTCGCATTGACGAATTAACACAGAAACTGCGTCGCTATGAAATACTATGGGATCTATGAGATCTCCTTCTAAATCGAGTAACGTTTCTATGGAAACGACAGGATTTTCTTTTGGGATACGAGTATCTCCTTCCGATGCACTATTCCTTCTTTACTGCATCCCTCGATCCCTCGCATTGACGAATTAACACAGAAACTGCGTTGCTATGAAATACTATGAGTTCTATGATATCTCCATCTAAATCGAGTAACGTTTCTATGGAAACGACAGGATTTTCTTTTGGGATAAGAGTATCTCCTTCCGATGCACTATTCCTTCTTTACTGCATCCCTCGCTCCCTCGCATTGACGAATTAACACAGAAACTGCGTCGCTATGAAATACTATGGGTTCTATGACATCTCCTTCTAAATCTAGTAACGTTTCTATGGAAAGGAAAGGATTTCCATTTGGGATACGAGTAGCTCCTTCCGATGCACTATTCCTTCTTTACTGCATCCCTCGCTCCCTCACATTCACGAATTAACACAGAAATTGCGTCGCTGTGGAATTCCATGGGTTTAATAACTTCTCCTTCTAAATCGAGTAACGTTTCTGCGGAAACGATAGGATTTCCATTTGGGATTCGAGTATCTCCTTTCCGATGCACTATTCCTTCTTTATTTTATCCCTCGCTCCCTCACATTGACGAATTAACACAGAAATTGCGTCGCTGTGAAATACTATGGGTTCTATGACTTATCCATCTAAATCGAGTAACGTTTCTATGGTAACGCCAGGATTTTCTTTTGGGATACGAGTATCTCCTTTCCGATGCACTATTCCTTCTTTACTGCATCCCTCGCTCCATCGCATTGACGAATTAACACAGAAATTGCGTCGCTATGAAATACTATGTGTTCTATGAGATCTCCTTCTAAATCGAGTAACGTTTCTATGGAAACGACAGGATTTTCTTTTGGGATACGAGTATCTCCTTTCCGATGCACTATTCCTTCTTTACTGCATCCCTCGCTCCCTCGCATTGACGAATTAACACAGAAATTGCGTCGCTATGAAATACTATGGGTTCTATGACTTCTCCATCTAAATCGAGTAACGTTTCTATGGAAACGACAGGATTTTCTTTTGGGATACGATTAGCTCCTTTCCAAGCACTATTCCTTCTTTACTGCATCCCTCGCTGCCTCGCATTGACGAATTAACACAGAAACTGCGTCGCTATGAAATACTATGGGATCTATGAGATCTCCTTCTAAATCGAGTAACGTTTCTATGGAAACGACAGGATTTTCTTTTGGGATACGAGTATCTCCTTCCGATGCACTATTCCTTCTTTACTGCATCCCTCGCTCCCTCGCATTGACGAATTAACACGGAAACTGCGTTGCTATGAAATACTATGAGTTCTATGATATCTCCATCTAAATCGAGTAACGTTTCTATGGAAACGACAGGATTTTCTTTTGGGATACGAGTATCTCCTTTCCGATGCACTATTCCTTCTTTACTGCATCCCTCGCTCCCTCGCATTGACGAATTAACACAGAAACTGCGTCGATATGAAATACTATGTGTTCTATGAGATCTCCTTCTAAATCGAGTAACGTTTCTATGGAAACGCCAGGATTTTCTTTTGGGATACGAGTATCTCCTTTCCGATGAACTATTCCTTCTTTACTGCATCCCTCGCTCCCACACATTGACGAATTAATACAGAAATTGCGTCGCTGTGAAATACTATGGGTTCTATGACTTCTCCATCTAAGTCGAGTAACGTTTCTATGGAAACGACAGGATTTTCTTTTGGGATACGAGTAGCTCCTTTCCGATGCACTATTCCTTCTTTACTGCATCCCTCGCTCCCTCACATTGACGAATTAACACAGAAATTGCGTCGCTATGAAATACAATGGGTTCTATGACTTCTCCATCTACATCGAGTAATGTTTCTATGGAAACGACAGGATTTTCTTTTGGGATACGAGTATCTCCTTTCCGATGCACTATTCCTTCTTTACTGCATCCCTCGCACCCTCGCATTGACGAATTAACACAGAAACTGCGTCGCTATGAAATACTATGGGTTCTATGACTTCTCCTTCTAAATCGAGTAACGTTTCTATGGAAACGAAAGGATTTTCTTTTGAGATACGAGTACCTCCTTTCCGATGCACTATTCCTTCTTTACTGCATCCCTCGCTCCCTCGCATTGACGAATTAACACAGAAACTGCGTCGCTGTGAAATACTATGGGTTCTATGACTTCTCCATCTAAGTCGAGTAACGTTTCTATGGAAACGACAGGATTTCCATTTGGGATACGAGTATCTCCTTTCCGATGCACAATTCCCTCTTTACTGCATCCCTCGCTCCCTCACATTGACGAATTAACACAGAAATTGCGTCGCTATGAAATACGATGAGTTCTATGACTTCTCCATCTAAATCGAGTAACGTTTCTATGGAAACGACAGGATTTTCTTTTGGGATACATCTCCTTTCCGATGCCCTATTCCTTCTTTACTGCATCCCACGCTCCCTCACATTGACGAATAAACACAGAAATTGCGTCGCTATGAAATACTATGGGTTCTATGACTTCTACATCTAAATCGAGTAACGTTTCTATGGAAACGACAGGATTTTCCTTTGGGATAAGAGTATCTCCTTCCGATGCACTATTCCTTCTTTACTGCATCCCTCGCTCCCTCGCATTGACGAATTAACACAGAAATTGCGTCGCTATGAAATACTATGGGTTCTATGAGATCTCCTTCTAAATCGAGTAACGTTTCTATGGAAACGCCAGGATTTTATTTTGGGATACGAGTATCTCCTTTCCGATGCACTATTCCTTCTTTACTGCATCCCTCGCTCCCTCGCATTGACGAATTAACACAGAAATTGCGTCGCTATGAAATACTATGGGTTCTATGACTTCTCCATCTAAATCGAGTAACGTTTCTATGGAAACGACAGGATTTTCTTTTGGGATACGATTAGCTCCTTTCCAAGCACTATTCCTTCTTTACTGCATCCCTCGCTGCCTCGCATTGACGAATTAACACAGAAACTGCGTCGCTATGAAATACTATGGGATCTATGAGATCTCCTTCTAAATCGAGTAACGTTTCTATGGAAACGACAGGATTTTCTTTTGGGATACGAGTATCTCCTTCCGATGCACTATTCCTTCTTTACTGCATCCCTCGCTCCCTCGCATTGACGAATTAACACGGAAACTGCGTTGCTATGAAATACTATGAGTTCTATGATATCTCCATCTAAATCGAGTAACGTTTCTATGGAAACGACAGGATTTTCTTTTGGGATACGAGTATCTCCTTTCCGATGCACTATTCCTTCTTTACTGCATCCCTCGCTCCCTCGCATTGACGAATTAACACAGAAACTGCGTCGATATGAAATACTATGTGTTCTATGAGATCTCCTTCTAAATCGAGTAACGTTTCTATGGAAACGCCAGGATTTTCTTTTGGGATACGAGTATCTCCTTTCCGATGAACTATTCCTTCTTTACTGCATCCCTCGCTCCCACACATTGACGAATTAATACAGAAATTGCGTCGCTGTGAAATACTATGGGTTCTATGACTTCTCCATCTAAGTCGAGTAACGTTTCTATGGAAACGACAGGATTTTCTTTTGGGATACGAGTAGCTCCTTTCCGATGCACTATTCCTTCTTTACTGCATCCCTCGCTCCCTCACATTGACGAATTAACACAGAAATTGCGTCGCTATGAAATACAATGTGTTCTATGACTTCTCCATCTACATCGAGTAATGTTTCTATGGAAACGACAGGATTTTCTTTTGGGATACGAGTATCTCCTTTCCGATGCACTATTCCTTCTTTACTGCATCCCTCGCACCCTCGCATTGACGAATTAACACAGAAACTGCGTCGCTATGAAATACTATGGGTTCTATGACTTCTCCTTCTAAATCGAGTAACGTTTCTATGGAAACGAAAGGATTTTCTTTTGAGATACGAGTAGCTCCTTTCCGATGCACTATTCCTTCTTTACTGCATCCCTCGCTCCCTCGCATTGACGAATTAACACAGAAACTGCGTCGCTATGAAATACTATGGGATCTATGACTTCTCCTTCTAAATCGAGTAACGTTTCTATGGAAACGACAGGATTTTATTTTGGGATACGAGTATCTCCTTCCGATGCACTATTCCTTCCTTACTGCATCCCTCGCTCCCTCGCATTGACGAATTAACACAGAAACTGCGTCGCTATGAAATACTATGGGTTCTATGAGATCTCCTTCTAAATCGAGTAACGTTTCTATGAAAACGACAGGATATTCTTTTGGGATACGAGTATCTCCATTCCGATGCACTTTTCCTTCTTTACTGCATCCCTCGCTCCCTCGCATTGACGAATTAACACAGAAACTGCGTCGCTATGAAATACTATGGGTTCTATGAGATCTCCTTCTAAATCGAGTAACGTTTCTATGAAAACGACAGGATATTCTTTTGGGATACGAGTATCTCCATTCCGATGCACTATTCCTTCTTTACTGCATCCCTCGCTCCCTCACATTGACGAATTAACACAGAAATTGCATCGCTATGAAATACTATGGGTTCTATGACTTCTACATCTAAATCGAGTAACGTTTCTATGGAAACGACAGGATTTTCTTTTGGGATAAGAGTATCTCCTTCCGATGCACTATTCCTTCTTTACTGCATCCCTCGCTCACTCACATTGACGAATTAGCACAGAAATTGCGTCGCTGTGGAATTCTATGGGTTTAATAACTTCTCCTTCTAAATCGAGTAACGTTTCTGTGGAAACGATAGTATTTCCATTTGGGATACGAGTATCTCCTTTCTGATGCACTATTCCTTCTTTATTTTATCCCTCGCTACCTCACATTGACGAATTAACACTGAAATTGCGCCGCTGTGAAATACTATGGGTTCTATGACTTCTCCATCTAAATCGAGTAACGTTTCTATGGAAACGACAGGATTTTCTTTTGGGATACGAGTAGCTCCTTTCCGATGCACCATTCCTTCTTTACTGCATCCCTCGCTCCCTCACATTGACGAATTAACACAGAAATTGCGTCGCTATGAAATACAATGGGTTCTATGACTTCTCCATCTACATCGAGTAACGTTTCTATGGAAACGACAGGATTTTCTTTTGGGATACGAGTATCTCCTTTCCGATGCACTATTCCTTCTTTACTGCATCCCTCGCACCCTCGCATTGATGAATTAACACAGAAACTGCGTCGCTATGAAATACTATGGGTTCTATGACTTCTCCTTCTAAATCGAGTAACGTTTCTATGGAAACGAAAGGATTTTCTTTTGAGATACGAGTAGCTCCTTTCCGATGCACTATTCCTTCTTTACTGCATCCCTCGCTCCCTCGCATTGAAGAATTATCACAGAAACTGCGTCGCTATGAAATACTATGGGTTCTATGAGATCTCCTTCTAAATCGAGTAACGTTTCTACGGAAACGACAGGATATTCTTTTGGGATACGAGTATCTCCATTCCGATGCATTATTCCTTCTTTACTGCATCCTTCGCTCCCTCACATTGACGAATTAACACAGAAATTGCGTCGCTATGAAATACTACGGGTTCTATGACTTCTCCATCTAAATCGAGTAACGTTTCTATGGAAAAGATAGGATTTTCTTTTGGAATACGAGTATCTCCTTTCCGATGCACTATTCCTTCTTTACTGCATCCCTCGCTCCCTCGCATTGACGAATTAACACAGAAACTGCGTCGCTATGAAATACTATGGGTTCTATGAGATCTCCTTCTAAATCGAGTAACGTTTCTATGGAAACGCCAGGATTTTCTTTTGGGATACGAGTAGCTCCATTGCGATGCACTATTCCTTCTTTACTGCATCCCTCGCTCCCTCGCATTGACGAATTAACACAGAAATTGCGTCGCTATGAAATACTATGGGTTCTATGAGATCTCCTTCTAAATCGAGTAACGTTTCTATGGAAACGCCAGGGTTTTCTTTTGGGATACGAGTATCTCCTTTCCGATGCACTATTCCTTCTTTACTGCATCCCTCGCTCCCTCACATTGACGACTTAACACAGAAATTGCGTCGCTGTGGAATTCTATGGGTTTAATAACTTCTCCTTCTAAATCGAGTAACGTTTCTGTGGGAACGACAGGATTTCCATTTGGGATACGAGTATCTCCTTTCCGATGCACTATTCCGTCTTTATTTTATCCCTCGCTCCCTCATATTGACGAATTAACACAGAAATTGCGTCGCTGTGAAATACTATGGGTTCTATGACTTCTCCATCTAAATCGAGTAACGTTTCTATGGAAACGACAGGATTTTCTTTTGGGATACGAGTAGCTCCTTTCCGATGCACTATTCCTTCTTTACTGCATCCCTCGCTCCCTCGCATTGACGAATTAACACAGAAACTGCGTCGCTATGAAATACTATGGGATCTATGAGATCTCCTTCTAAATCGAGTAACGTTTCTATGAAAACGACAGGATATTCTTTTGGGATACGAGTATCTCCATTCCGATGCACTTTTCCTTCTTTACTGCATCCCTCGCTCCCTCGCATTGACGAATTAACACAGAAACTGCGTCGCTATGAAATACTATGGGTTCTATGAGATCTCCTTCTAAATCGAGTAACGTTTCTATGAAAACGACAGGATATTCTTTTGGGATACGAGTATCTCCATTCCGATGCACTATTCCTTCTTTACTGCATCCCTCGCTCCCTCACATTGACGAATTAACACAGAAATTGCATCGCTATGAAATACTATGGGTTCTATGACTTCTACATCTAAATCGAGTAACGTTTCTATGGAAACGACAGGATTTTCTTTTGGGATAAGAGTATCTCCTTCCGATGCACTATTCCTTCTTTACTGCATCCCTCGCTCACTCACATTGACGAATTAGCACAGAAATTGCGTCGCTGTGGAATTCTATGGGTTTAATAACTTCTCCTTCTAAATCGAGTAACGTTTCTGTGGAAACGATAGTATTTCCATTTGGGATACGAGTATCTCCTTTCTGATGCACTATTCCTTCTTTATTTTATCCCTCGCTACCTCACATTGACGAATTAACACTGAAATTGCGCCGCTGTGAAATACTATGGGTTCTATGACTTCTCCATCTTAATCGAGTAACGTTTCTATGGAAACGACAGGATTTTCTTTTGGGATACGAGTAGCTCCTTTCCGATGCACCATTCCTTCTTTACTGCATCCCTCGCTCCCTCACATTGACGAATTAACACAGAAATTGCGTCGCTATGAAATACAATGGGTTCTATGACTTCTCCATCTACATCGAGTAACCTTTCTATGGAAACGACAGGATTTTCTTTTGGGATACGAGTATCTCCTTTCCGATGCACTATTCCTTCTTTACTGCATCCCTCGCACCCTCGCATTGACGAATTAACACAGAAACTGCGTCGCTATGAAATACTATGGGTTCTATGACTTCTCCTTCTAAATCGAGTAACGTTTCTATGGAAACGAAAGGATTTTCTTTTGAGATACGAGTAGCTCCTTTCCGATGCACTATTCCTTCTTTACTGCATCCCTCGCTCCCTCGCATTGAAGAATTATCACAGAAACTGCGTCGCTATGAAATACTATGGGTTCTATGAGATCTCCTTCTAAATCGAGTAACGTTTCTACGGAAACGACAGGATATTCTTTTGGGATACGAGTATCTCCATTCCGATGCATTATTCCTTCTTTACTGCATCCTTCGCTCCCTCACATTGACGAATTAACACAGAAATTGCGTCGCTATGAAATACTACGGGTTCTATGACTTCTCCATCTAAATCGAGTAACGTTTCTATGGAAAAGATAGGATTTTCTTTTGGAATACGAGTATCTCCTTTCCGATGCACTATTCCTTCTTTACTGCATCCCTCGCTCCCTCGCATTGACGAATTAACACAGAAACTGCGTCGCTATGAAATACTATGGGTTCTATGAGATCTCCTTCTAAATCGAGTAACGTTTCTATGGAAACGCCAGGATTTTCTTTTGGGATACGAGTAGCTCCATTGCGATGCACTATTCCTTCTTTACTGCATCCCTCGCTCCCTCGCATTGACGAATTAACACAGAAATTGCGTCGCTATGAAATACTATGGGTTCTATGAGATCTCCTTCTAAATCGAGTAACGTTTCTATGGAAACGCCAGGGTTTTCTTTTGGGATACGAGTATCTCCTTTCCGATGCACTATTCCTTCTTTACTGCATCCCTCGCTCCCTCACATTGACGACTTAACACAGAAATTGCGTCGCTGTGGAATTCTATGGGTTTAATAACTTCTCCTTCTAAATCGAGTAACGTTTCTGTGGGAACGACAGGATTTCCATTTGGGATACGAGTATCTCCTTTCCGATGCACTATTCCGTCTTTATTTTATCCCTCGCTCCCTCATATTGACGAATTAACACAGAAATTGCGTCGCTGTGAAATACTATGGGTTCTATGACTTCTCCATCTAAATCGAGTAACGTTTCTATGGAAACGACAGGATTTTCTTTTGGGATACGAGTAGCTCCTTTCCGATGCACTATTCCTTCTTTACTGCATCCCTCGCTCCCTCGCATTGACGAATTAACACAGAAACTGCGTCGCTATGAAATACTATGGGATCTATGAGATCTCCTTCTAAATCGAGTAACGTTTCTATGAAAACGACAGGATATTCTTTTGGGATACGAGTATCTCCATTCCGATGCACTTTTCCTTCTTTACTGCATCCCTCGCTCCCTCGCATTGACGAATTAACACAGAAACTGCGTCGCTATGAAATACTATGGGTTCTATGAGATCTCCTTCTAAATCGAGTAACGTTTCTATGAAAACGACAGGATATTCTTTTGGGATACGAGTATCTCCATTCCGATGCACTATTCCTTCTTTACTGCATCCCTCGCTCCCTCACATTGACGAATTAACACAGAAATTGCATCGCTATGAAATACTATGGGTTCTATGACTTCTACATCTAAATCGAGTAACGTTTCTATGGAAACGACAGGATTTTCTTTTGGGATAAGAGTATCTCCTTCCGATGCACTATTCCTTCTTTACTGCATCCCTCGCTCACTCACATTGACGAATTAGCACAGAAATTGCGTCGCTGTGGAATTCTATGGGTTTAATAACTTCTCCTTCTAAATCGAGTAACGTTTCTGTGGAAACGATAGTATTTCCATTTGGGATACGAGTATCTCCTTTCTGATGCACTATTCCTTCTTTATTTTATCCCTCGCTACCTCACATTGACGAATTAACACTGAAATTGCGCCGCTGTGAAATACTATGGGTTCTATGACTTCTCCATCTTAATCGAGTAACGTTTCTATGGAAACGACAGGATTTTCTTTTGGGATACGAGTAGCTCCTTTCCGATGCACCATTCCTTCTTTACTGCATCCCTCGCTCCCTCACATTGACGAATTAACACAGAAATTGCGTCGCTATGAAATACTATGGGTTCTATGAGATCTCCTTCTAAATCGAGTAACGTTTCTACGGAAACGACAGGATATTCTTTTGGGATACGAGTATCTCCATTCCGATGCACTATTCCTTCTTTACTGCATCCCTCGCTCCCTCACATTGACGAATTAACACAGAAATTGCATCGCTATGAAATACTATGGGTTCTATGACTTCTACATCTAAATCGAGTAACGTTTCTATGGAAACGACAGGATTTTCTTTTGGGATAAGAGTATCTCCTTCCGATGCACTATTCCTTCTTTACTGCATCCCTCGCTCACTCACATTGACGAATTAGCACAGAAATTGCGTCGCTGTGGAATTCTATGGGTTTAATAACTTCTCCTTCTAAATCGAGTAACGTTTCTGTGGAAACGATAGTATTTCCATTTGGGATACGAGTATCTCCTTTCTGATGCACTATTCCTTCTTTATTTTATCCCTCGCTACCTCACATTGACGAATTAACACTGAAATTGCGCCGCTGTGAAATACTATGGGTTCTATGACTTCTCCATCTACATCGAGTAACGTTTCTATGGAAACGACAGGATTTTCTTTTGGGATACGAGTATCTCCTTTCCGATGCACTATTCCTTCTTTACTGCATCCCTCGCACCCTCGCATTGACGAATTAACACAGAAACTGCGTCGCTATGAAATACTATGGGTTCTATGACTTCTCCTTCTAAATCGAGTAACGTTTCTATGGAAACGAAAGGATTTTCTTTTGAGATACGAGTAGCTCCTTTCCGATGCACTATTCCTTCTTTACTGCATCCCTCGCTCCCTCGCATTGAAGAATTATCACAGAAACTGCGTCGCTATGAAATACTATGGGTTCTATGAGATCTCCTTCTAAATCGAGTAACGTTTCTACGGAAACGACAGGATATTCTTTTGGGATACGAGTAGCTCCATTGCGATGCACTATTCCTTCTTTACTGCATCCCTCGCTCCCTCGCATTGACGAATTAACACAGAAATTGCGTCGCTATGAAATACTATGGGTTCTATGAGATCTCCTTCTAAATCGAGTAACGTTTCTATGGAAACGCCAGGGTTTTCTTTTGGGATACGAGTATCTCCTTTCCGATGCACTATTCCTTCTTTACTGCATCCCTCGCTCCCTCACATTGACGACTTAACACAGAAATTGCGTCGCTGTGGAATTCTATGGGTTTAATAACTTCTCCTTCTAAATCGAGTAACGTTTCTGTGGGAACGACAGGATTTCCATTTGGGATACGAGTATCTCCTTTCCGATGCACTATTCCGTCTTTATTTTATCCCTCGCTCCCTCACATTGACGAATTAACACAGAAATTGCGTCGCTGTGAAATACTATGGGTTCTATGACTTCTCCATCTAAATCGAGTAACGTTTCTATGGAAACGACAGGATTTTCTTTTGGGATACGAGTAGCTCCTTTCCGATGCACTATTCCTTCTTTACTGCATCCCTCGCTCCCTCGCATTGACGAATTAACACATAAACTGCGTCGCTATGAAATACTATGTGATCTATGAGATCTCCTTCTAAATCGAGTAACGTTTCTATGGAAACGACAGGATTTTCTTTTGGGATACGAGTATCTCCTTCCGATGCACTATTCCTTCTTTACTGCATCCCTCGCTCCCTCGCATTGACGAATTAACACAGAAACTGCGTTGCTATGAAATACTATGAGTTCTATGACATGTCCATCTAAATCGAGTAACGTTTCTATGGAAACGCCAGGATTTTCTTTTGGGATACGAGTATCTACTTTCCGATGCACTATTCCTTCTTTACTGCATCCCTCGCTCCCTCGCATTGACGAATTAACACAGAAACTGCGCGCTATGAAATACTATATGTTCTATGAGCTCTCTTTCTAAATCGAGTAACGTTTCTATGGAAACGCCAGGATTTTCTTTTGGGATACGAGTATCTCCTATCCGATGCACTATTCCTTCTTTACTGCATCCCTCGCTCCCACACATTGACGAATTAACACAGAAATTGCGTCGCTGTGAAATACTATGGGTTCTATGACTTCTCCATCTAAATCGAGTAACGTTTCTATGCAAACGACAGGATTTTCTTTTGGGATACGAGTAGCTCCTTTCCGATGCACTATTCCTTCTTTACTGCATCCCTCGCTCCCTCACATTGACGAATTAACACAGAAATTGCGTCGCTATGAAATACAATGGGTTCTATGACTTCTCCATCTACATCGAGTAACGTTTCTATGGAAACGCCAGGATTTTCTTTTGGGATACGAGTATCTCCTTTCCGATGCACTATTCCTTCTTTACTGCATCCCTCGCACCCTCGCATTGACGAATTAACACAGAAACTGCGTCGCTATGAAATACTATGGGTTCTATGACTTCTCCTTCTAAATCGAGTAACGTTTCTATGGTAACGAAAGGATTTTCTTTTGGGATACGAGTAGCTCCTTTCCGATGCACTATTCCTTCTTTACTGCATCCCTCTCTCCCTCGCATTGAAGAATTAACACAGAAACTGCGTCGCTATGAAATACTATGGGTTCTATGAGATCTCCTTCTAAATCGAGTAACGTTTCTATGGAAACGACAGGATATTCTTTTGGGATACGAGTATCTCCATTCCGATGCACTATTCCTTCTTTACTGCATCCCTCGCTCCCTCGCATTGACGAATTAACACAGAAATTGCGTCGCTATGAAATACTATGGGTTCTATGAGATCTCCTTCTAAATCGAGTAACGTTTCTATGGAAACGCCAGGATTTTATTTTGGGTACGAGTATCTCCTTTCCGATGCACTATTCCTTCTTTACTGCATCCCTCGCTCCCTCACATTGACGAATTAACACAGAAATTGCGTCGTATTGAAATACTACGTGCTCTATGACTTCTCCATCTAAATCGAGTAACGTTTCTATGGAAACGCCAGGATTTTCTTTTGGGATACGAGTATCTCCTATCCGATGCACTATTCCTCCTTTACTGCATCCCTCGCTCCCACACATTGACGAATTAACACAGAAATTGCGTCGCTGTGAAATACTATGGGTTCTATGACTTCTCCATCTAAATCGAGTAACGTTTCTATGGAAACGACAGGATTTTCTTTTGGGATACGAGTAGCTCCTTTCCGATGCACTATTCCTTCTTTACTGCATCCCTCGCTCCCTCACATTGACGAGTTAACACAGAAATTGCGTCGCTATGAAATACAATGGGTTCTATGACTTCTCCATCTACATCGAGTAACGTTTCTATGGAAACGCCAGGATTTTCTTTTGGGATACGAGTATCTCCTTTCCGATGCACTATTCCTTCTTTACTGCATCCCTCGCACCCTCGCATTGACGAATTAACACAGAAACTGCGTCGCTATGAAATACTATGGGTTCTATGACTTCTCCTTCTATATCGAGTAACGTTTCTATGGTAACGAAAGGATTTTCTTTTGGGATACGAGTAGCTCCTTTCCGATGCACTATTCCTTCTTTACTGCATCCCTCGCTCCCTCGCATTGAAGAATTAACACAGAAACTGCGTCGCTATGAAATACTATGGGTTCTATGAGATCTCCTTCTAAATCGAGTAACGTTTCTATGGAAACGACAGGATATTCTTTTGGGATACGAGTATCTCCATTCCGATGCACTATTCCTTCTTTACTGCATCCCTCGCTCCCTCGCATTGACGAATTAACACAGAAATTGCGTCGCTATGAAATACTATGGGTTCTATGAGATCTCCTTCTAAATCGAGTAACGTTTCTATGGAAACGCCAGGATTTTATTTTGGGTACGAGTATCTCCTTTCCGATGCACTATTCCTTCTTTACTGCATCCCTCGCTCCCTCACATTGACGAATTAACACAGAAATTGCGTTGTATTGAAATACTACGTGCTCTATGACTTCTCCATCTAAATCGAGTAACGTTTCTACGGAAACGACAGGATTTTCTTTTGGGATACGAGTATCTCCTTTCCGATGCACTATTCCTTCTTTACTAAATCCCTCGCTCACTCGCATTGACGAATTAACTTAGAAATTGCGTCGCTATTAAATACTATGGGTTCTATGAGATCTCCTTCTAAATCGAGTAACGTTTCTATGGAAACGCCAGGATTTTATTTTGGGTACGAGTATCTCCTTTCCGATGCACTATTCCTTCTTTACTGCATCCCTCGCTCCCTCACATTGTTAACTTAACACAGAAATTGCGTCGCTGTGGAATTCTATGGGTTTAATAACTTCTCCTTCTAAATCGAGTAACGTTTCTGTGGAAACGACAGGATTTCCATTTGGGATACGAGTATCTCCTTTCCGATGCACTATTCCTTCTTCATTTTATCCCTCGCTCCCTCACATTGACGAATTAACACAGAAATTGCGTCGCTGTGAAATACTATGGGTTCTATGACTTCTCCATCTAAATAGAGTAACGTTTCTATGGAAACGATAGGATTTTCTTTTGGGATACGAGTAGCTCCTTTCCGATGCACTATTCCTTCTTTACTGCATCCCTCGCTCCCTCGCATTGACGAATTAACACAGAAACTGCGTCGCTATGAAATACTATGGGTTCTATGACTTCTCCTTCTAAATCGAGTAACGTTTCTATGGAAACGACAGGATTTTCTTTTGGGATACGAGTATCTCCTTTCCGATGCACTATTCCTTCTTTACTGCATCCCTCGCTCCCTCGCATTGACGAATTAACACAGAAACTGCGTCGCTATGAAATACTATGGGTTCTATGAGATCTCCTTCTAAATCGAGTAACGTTTCTATGAAAACGACAGGATATTCTTTTGGGATACGAGTATCTCCATTCCGATGCACTATTCCTTCTTTACTGCATCCCTCGCTCCCTCACATTGACGAATTAACACAGAAATTGCATCGCTATGAAATACTATGGGTTCTATGACTTCTACATCTAAATCGAGTAACGTTTCTATGGAAACGACAGGATTTTCTTTTGGGATAAGAGTATCTCCTTCCGATGCACTATTCCTTCTTTACTGCATCCCTCGCTCACTCACATTGACGAATTAGCACAGAAATTGCGTCGCTGTGGAATTCTATGGGTTTAATAACTTCTCCTTCTAAATCGAGTAACGTTTCTGTGGAAACGATAGTATTTCCATTTGGGATACGAGTATCTCCTTTCTGATGCACTATTCCTTCTTTATTTTATCCCTCGCTACCTCACATTGACGAATTAACACTGAAATTGCGCCGCTGTGAAATACTATGGGTTCTATGACTTCTCCATCTTAATCGAGTAACGTTTCTATGGAAACGACAGGATTTTCTTTTGGGATACGAGTAGCTCCTTTCCGATGCACCATTCCTTCTTTACTGCATCCCTCGCTCCCTCACATTGACGAATTAACACAGAAATTGCGTCGCTATGAAATACAATGGGTTCTATGACTTCTCCATCTACATCGAGTAACGTTTCTATGGAAACGACAGGATTTTCTTTTGGGATACGAGTATCTCCTTTCCGATGCACTATTCCTTCTTTACTGCATCCCTCGCACCCTCGCATTGACGAATTAACACAGAAACTGCGTCGCTATGAAATACTATGGGTTCTATGACTTCTCCTTCTAAATCGAGTAACGTTTCTATGGAAACGAAAGGATTTTCTTTTGAGATACGAGTAGCTCCTTTCCGATGCACTATTCCTTCTTTACTGCATCCCTCGCTCCCTCGCATTGAAGAATTATCACAGAAACTGCGTCGCTATGAAATACTATGGGTTCTATGAGATCTCCTTCTAAATCGAGTAACGTTTCTACGGAAACGACAGGATATTCTTTTGGGATACGAGTATCTCCATTCCGATGCATTATTCCTTCTTTACTGCATCCTTCGCTCCCTCACATTGACGAATTAACACAGAAATTGCGTCGCTATGAAATACTACGGGTTCTATGACTTCTCCATCTAAATCGAGTAACGTTTCTATGGAAAAGATAGGATTTTCTTTTGGAATACGAGTATCTCCTTTCCGATGCACTATTCCTTCTTTACTGCATCCCTCGCTCCCTCGCATTGACGAATTAACACAGAAACTGCGTCGCTATGAAATACTATGGGTTCTATGAGATCTCCTTCTAAATCGAGTAACGTTTCTATGGAAACGCCAGGATTTTCTTTTGGGATACGAGTAACTCCATTGCGATGCACTATTCCTTCTTTACTGCATCCCTCGCTCCCTCGCATTGACGAATTAACACAGAAATTGCGTCGCTATGAAATACTATGGGTTCTATGAGATCTCCTTCTAAATCGAGTAACGTTTCTATGGAAACGCCAGGGTTTTCTTTTGGGATACGAGTATCTCCTTTCCGATGCACTATTCCTTCTTTACTGCATCCCTCGCTCCCTCACATTGACGACTTAACACAGAAATTGCGTCGCTGTGGAATTCTATGGGTTTAATAACTTCTCCTTCTAAATCGAGTAACGTTTCTGTGGGAACGACAGGATTTCCATTTGGGATACGAGTATCTCCTTTCCGATGCACTATTCCGTCTTTATTTTATCCCTCGCTCCCTCACATTGACGAATTAACACAGAAATTGCGTCGCTGTGAAATACTATGGGTTCTATGACTTCTCCATCTAAATCGAGTAACGTTTCTATGGAAACGACAGGATTTTCTTTTGGGATACGAGTAGCTCCTTTCCGATGCACTATTCCTTCTTTACTGCTTCCCTCGCTCCCTCGCATTGACGAATTAACACAGAAACTGCGTCGCTATGAAATACTATGGGATCTATGAGATCTCCTTCTAAATCGAGTAACGTTTCTATGGAAACGACAGGATTTTCTTTTGGGATACGAGTATCTCCTTTCCGATGCACTATTCCTTCTTTACTGCATCCCTCGCTCCCTCGCATTGACGAATTAACACAGAAACTGCGTTGCTATGAAATACTATGAGTTCTATGACATGTCCATCTAAATCGAGTAACGTTTCTATGGAAACGCCAGGATTTTCTTTTGGGATACGAGTATCTACTTTCCGATGCACTATTCCTTCTTTACTGCATCCCTCGCTCCCTCGCATTGACGAATTAACACAGAAACTGCGCGCTATGAAATACTATATGTTCTATGAGCTCTCTTTCTAAATCGAGTAACGTTTCTATGGAAACGCCAGGATTTTCTTTTGGGATACGAGTATCTCCTATCCGATGCACTATTCCTTCTTTACTGCATCCCTCGCTCCCACACATTGACGAATTAACACAGAAATTGCGTCGCTGTGAAATACTATGGGTTCTATGACTTCTCCATCTAAATCGAGTAACGTTTCTATGGAAACGACAGGATTTTCTTTTGGGATACGAGTAGCTCCTTTCCGATGCACTATTCCTTCTTTACTGCATCCCTCGCTCCCTCACATTGACGAATTAACACAGAAATTGCGTCGCTATGAAATACAATGGGTTCTATGACTTCTCCATCTACATCGAGTAACGTTTCTATGGAAACGCCAGGATTTTCTTTTGGGATACGAGTATCTCCTTTCCGATGCACTATTCCTTCTTTACTGCATCCCTCGCACCCTCGCATTGACGAATTAACACAGAAACTGCGTCGCTATGAAATACTATGGGTTCTATGACTTCTCCTTCTAAATCGAGTAACGTTTCTATGGTAACGAAAGGATTTTCTTTTGGGATACGAGTAGCTCCTTTCCGATGCACTATTCCTTCTTTACTGCATCCCTCTCTCCCTCGCATTGAAGAATTAACACAGAAACTGCGTCGCTATGAAATACTATGGGTTCTATGAGATCTCCTTCTAAATCGAGTAACGTTTCTATGGAAACGACAGGATATTCTTTTGGGATACGAGTATCTCCATTCCGATGCACTATTCCTTCTTTACTGCATCCCTCGCTCCCTCGCATTGACGAATTAACACAGAAATTGCGTCGCTATGAAATACTATGGGTTCTATGAGATCTCCTTCTAAATCGAGTAACGTTTCTATGGAAACGCCAGGATTTTATTTTGGGTACGAGTATCTCCTTTCCGATGCACTATTCCTTCTTTACTGCATCCCTCGCTCCCTCACATTGACGAATTAACACAGAAATTGCGTCGTATTGAAATACTACGTGCTCTATGACTTCTCCATCTAAATCGAGTAACGTTTCTATGGAAACGCCAGGATTTTCTTTTGGGATACGAGTATCTCCTATCCGATGCACTATTCCTCCTTTACTGCATCCCTCGCTCCCACACATTGACGAATTAACACAGAAATTGCGTCGCTGTGAAATACTATGGGTTCTATGACTTCTCCATCTAAATCGAGTAACGTTTCTATGGAAACGACAGGATTTTCTTTTGGGATACGAGTAGCTCCTTTCCGATGCACTATTCCTTCTTTACTGCATCCCTCGCTCCCTCACATTGACGAATTAACACAGAAATTGCGTCGCTATGAAATACAATGGGTTCTATGACTTCTCCATCTACATCGAGTAACGTTTCTATGGAAACGCCAGGATTTTCTTTTGGGATACGAGTATCTCCTTTCCGATGCACTATTCCTTCTTTACTGCATCCCTCGCACCCTCGCATTGACGAATTAACACAGAAACTGCGTCGCTATGAAATACTATGGGTTCTATGACTTCTCCTTCTAAATCGAGTAACGTTTCTATGGTAACGAAAGGATTTTCTTTTGGGATACGAGTAGCTCCTTTCCGATGCACTATTCCTTCTGTACTGCATCCCTCGCTCCCTCGCATTGAAGAATTAACACAGAAACTGCGTCGCTATGAAATACTATGGGTTCTATGAGATCTCCTTCTAAATCGAGTAACGTTTCTATGGAAACGACAGGATATTCTTTTGGGATACGAGTATCTCCATTCCGATGCACTATTCCTTCTTTACTGCATCCCTCGCTCCCTCGCATTGACGAATTAACACAGAAATTGCGTCGCTATGAAATACTATGGGTTCTATGAGATCTCCTTCTAAATCGAGTAACGTTTCTATGGAAACGCCAGGATTTTATTTTGGGTACGAGTATCTCCTTTCCGATGCACTATTCCTTCTTTACTGCATCCCTCGCTCCCTCACATTGACGAATTAACACAGAAATTGCGTCGTATTGAAATACTACGTGCTCTATGACTTCTCCATCTAAATCGAGTAACGTTTCTACGGAAACGACAGGATTTTCTTTTGGGATACGAGTATCTCCTTTCCGATGCACTATTCCTTCTTTACTGCATCCCTCGCTCCCTCGCATTGAAGAATTAACACAGAAACTGCGTCGCTATGAAATACTATGGGTTCTATGAGATCTCCTTCTAAATCGAGTAACGTTTCTATGGAAACGACAGGATATTCTTTTGGGATACGAGTATCTCCATTCCGATGCACTATTCCTTCTTTACTGCATCCCTCGCTCCCTCGCATTGACGAATTAACACAGAAATTGCGTCGCTATGAAATACTATGGGTTCTATGAGATCTCCTTCTAAATCGAGTAACGTTTCTATGGAAACGCCAGGATTTTATTTTGGGTACGAGTATCTCCTTTCCGATGCACTATTCCTTCTTTACTGCATCCCTCGCTCCCTCACATTGACGAATTAACACAGAAATTGCGTCGCTGTGAAATACTATGGGTTCTATGACTTCTCCATCTAAATAGAGTAACGTTTCTATGGAAACGATAGGATTTTCTTTTGGGATACGAGTAGCTCCTTTCCGATGCACTATTCCTTCTTTACTGCATCCCTCGCTCCCTCGCATTGACGAATTAACACAGAAACTGCGTCGCTATGAAATACTATGGGTTCTATGACTTCTCCTTCTAAATCGAGTAACGTTTCTATGGAAACGACAGGATTTTCTTTTGGGATACGAGTATCTCCTTTCCGATGCACTATTCCTTCTTTACTGCATCCCTCGCTCCCACATATTGACGAATTAACACAGAAATTGCGTCGCTATGAAATACAATGGGTTCTATGACTTCTCCATCTAAATCGGGTAACGTTTCTATGGAAACGACAGGATTTTCTTTTGGGATACGAGTAGCTCCTTTCCGATGCACTATTCCTGCTTTACTGCATCCCTCGCTCCCTCACATTGACGAATTAACACAGACATTGCGTCGCTATGAAATACGATGAGTTCTATGACTTCTCCATCTAAATCGAGTAACGTTTCTATGGAAACGACAGGATTTTCTTTTGGGATACATCTCCTTTCCGATGCACTATTCCTTCTTTACTGCATCCCTCGCTCCCTCACATTGACGAATTAACACAGAAATTGCGTCGCTATGAAATACTATGGGTTCTATGACTTCTACATCTAAATCGAGTAACGTTTCTATGGAAACGACATGATTTTCTTTTGGGATACGAGTATCTCCTTTTCGATGCACTATTCCTTCCTTACTGCATCCCTCGCTCCCTCGCATTGACGAATTGACACAGAAACTGCGTCGCTATGAAATACTATGTGTTCTATGACTTCTCCTTCTAAATCGAGTAACGTGTCTCTGGAAACGACAGGATTTTCTTTTGGGATACGAGTATCTCCTTTCCGATGCACTATTCCTTCTTTACTGCATCCCTCGCTCCCTCGCATTGACGAATTACCACAGAAATTGCGTCGCTATGAAATACTATGGGTTCTATGAGAACTCCTTCTAAATCGAGTAACGTTTCTATGGAAACGACAGAATTTACTTTTGGGATACGAGTATCTCCTTTGCGATGCACTATTCCTTCTTTACTGCATCCCTCGCTCCCTCGCATTGACGAATTAACACAGAAATAGCGTCGCTATGAAATACTATGGGTTCTATGAGATCTCCTTCTAATCGAGTAACGTTTCTATGGAAACGCCAGGATTTTCTTTTGGGATACGAGTATCTCCTTTCCGATGCACTATTCCTTCTTTACTGCAACCCTCGGTCCCTCACATTGACGAATTAACACAGAAATTGCGTCGCTATGAAATACTATGTGTTCTATGACTTCTCCATCTAAATCGAGTAACGTTTCTATGGAAACGACAGGATTTTCTTTTGGGATACGAGTATCTCCTTTCCGATGCACTATTCCTTCTTTACTGCATCCCTCGCTCCCTGGCATTGACGAATTAACACAGAAACTGCGTCGCTATGAAATACTATGGGTTCTATGACTTCTCCTTCTAAATAGAGTAACGTGTCTATGTAAACGACAGATTTTCTTTTGGGATACGAGTATCTCCTTTCCGATGCACTATTCCTTCTTTACTGCATCCCTCGCTCCCTCGCATTGACGAATTAACACAGAAATTGAGTCGCTATGAAATACTATGGGTTCTATGAGATCTCCTTCTAAATCGAGTAACGTTTCTATGGAAACGCCAGAATTTACTTTTGGGATACGAGTATCTCCTTTGCGATGCACTATTCCTTCTTTACTGCATCCCTCGCTTCCTCGCATTGACGAATTAACACAGAAATAGCGTCGCTATCAAATACTATGGGTTCTATGACTTCTACATCTAAATCGAGTAACGTTTCTATGAAAAACGACAGGATTTTCTATTGGGATACGAGTATCTCCTTTCCGATGCACTATTCCTTCTTTACTGCATCCCTCGCTCCCTCGCATTGACGAATTAACACAGAAACTGCGTCGCTATGAAATACTATGGGTTCTATGACTTCTCCTTCTAAATCGAGTAACGTGTCTCTGGAAACGACAGGATTTTCTTTTGGGATACGAGTATCTCCTTTCCGATGCACTATTTCTTCTTTACTGCATCCCTCGCTCCCTCGCATTGACGAATTACCACAGAAATTGCGTCGCTATGAAATACTATGGGTTCTATGAGATCTCCTTCTAAATCGAGTAACGTTTCTATGGAAACGCCAGAATTTTCTTTTGGGATACGAGTATCTCCTTTGCGATGCACTATTCCTTCTTTACTGCATCCCTCGCTCCCTCGCATTGACAAATTAACACAGAAATAGCATCGCTATGAAATACTATGGGTTCTATGAGATCTCCTTCTAAATCGAGTAACGTTTCTATGGAAACGCTAGGATTTTCTTTTAGGATACGAGTATCTCCTTTCCGATGCACTATTCCTTCTTTACTGCATCCCTCGGTCCCTCACATTGACGAATTACCACAGAAATTGCGTCGCTATGAAATACTATGTGGTCTATGACTTCTCCATCTAAATCGAGTAACGTTTCTATCGAAACGCCAGGCTTTTCTTTTGGGATACGAGTATCTCCTTTCCGATGCACTATTCCTTCTTTACTGCATCCCTCGCTCCCTCACATTGACGACTTAACACAGAAATTGCGTCGCTGTGGAATTCTATGGGTTTAATAACTTCTCCTTCTAAATCGAGTAACGTTTCTGTGGAAACGACAGGATTTCCATTTGGGATACGAGTATCTCCTTTCCGATGCACTATTCCTTCTTTATTTTATCCCTCGCTCCCTCACATTCACGAATTAACACAGAAATTGCGTCGCTGTGAAATACTATGGGTTCTATGAGATCTCCTTCTAAATCGAGTAACGTTTCTATGGAAACGCCAGGATTTTCTTTTGGGATACGAGTATCTCCTTTCCGATGCACTATTCCTTCTTTACTGCATCCCTCGCTCCCACACATTGACGAATTAACACAGAAATTGCGTCGCTATGAAATACTATGGGTTCTATGACTTCTCCATTTAAATCGGGTAACGTTTCTATGGAAACGACAGGATTTTCTTTTGGGATACGAGTAGCTCCTTTCCGATGCACTATTCCTGCTTTACTGCATCCCTCGCTCCCTCACATTGACGAATTAACACAGACATTGCGTCGCTATGAAATACGATGAGTTCTATGACTTCTCCATCTAAATCGAGTAACGTTTCTATGGAAACGACAGGATTTTCTTTTGGGATACATCTCCTTTCCGATGCACTATTCCTTCTTTACTGCATCCCTCGCTCCCTCACATTGACGAATTAACACAGAAATTGCGTCGCTATGAAATACTATGTGTTCTATGACTTCTACATCTAAATCGAGTAACGTTTCTATGGAAACGACAGGATTTTCTTTTGGGATACGAGTATCTCCTTTCCGATGCACTATTCCTTCTTTACTGCATCCCTCGCTCCCTCGCATTGACAAATTAACACAGAAATAGCATCGCTATGAAATACTATGGGTTCTATGAGATCTCCTTCTAAATCGAGTAACGTTTCTATGGAAACGCCAGGATTTTCTTTTGGGATACGAGTATCTCCATTCCGATGCACTATTCCTTCTTTACTGCATCCCTCGGTCCCTCACATTGACGAATTACCACAGAAATTGCGTCGCTATGAAATACTATGTGTTCTATGACTTCTCCATCTAAATCGAGTAACGTTTCTATGGAAACGACAGGATTTTCTTTTGGGATACGAGTATCTCCTTTCCGATGCACTATTCCTTCTTTACTGCATCCCTCGCTCCCTGGCATTGACGAATTAACACAGAAATTGCGTCACTATGAAATACTATGTGGTCTATGACTTCTCCTTCTAAATCGAGTAACGTGTCTATGGAAACGACAGATTTTCTTTTGGGATACGAGTATCTCCTTTCCGATGCACTATTTCTTCCTTACTGCATCCCTCGCTCCCTCGCATTGACGAATTAACACAGAAATTGAGTCGCTATGATATACTATGGGTTCTATGAGATCTCCTCCTAATTCGAGTAACGTTTCTATGGAAACGCCACAATTTACTTTTGGGATACGAGTATCTCCTTTGCGATGCACTATTCCTTCTTTACTGCATCCCTCGCTCCCTCGCATTGACGAATTAACACAGAAATAGCGTCGCTATGAAATACTTTTGGTTCTATGAGATCACCTTCTAAATTGAGTAACGTTTCTATGGAAACGCCAGGATTTTCTTTTGGGATACGAGTAGCTCCTTTCCGATGCACTATTCCTTCTTTACTGCATCCCTCGCTCCCTCACATTGACGAATTAACACAGAAATTGCGTCGCTATGAAATACAATGGGTTCTATGACTTCTCCATCTACATCGAGTAACGTTTCTATGGAAACGACAGGATTTTCTTTTGGGATACGAGTATCTCCTTTTCCGATGCACTATTCCTTCTTTACTGCATCCTTCGCTCCCTCGCATTGAGGAATTAACACAGAAATTGCGTCGCTATGAAATACTATGTGTTCTATGAGATCTCCTTCTAAATCGAGTAACGTTTCTATGGAAACGCCAGGATTTTCTTTTGGGATACGAGTATCTCCTTTCCGATGCACTATTCCTTCTTTACTGCATCCCTCGCTCCCACACATTGACGAATTAACACAGAAATTGCGTCGCTATGAAATACTATGGGTTCTATGACTTCTCCATTTAAATCGGGTAACGTTTCTATGGAAACGACAGGATTTTCTTTTGGGATACGAGTAGCTCCTTTCCGATGCACTATTCCTGCTTTACTGCATCCCTCGCTCCCTCACATTGACGAATTAACACAGACATTGCGTCGCTATGAAATACGATGAGTTCTATGACTTCTCCATCTAAATCGAGTAACGTTTCTATGGAAACGACAGGATTTTCTTTTGGGATACATCTCTTTTCCGATGCACTATTCCTTCTTTACTGCATCCCTCGCTCCCTCACATTGACGAATTAACACAGAAATTGCGTCGCTATGAAATACTATGTGTTCTATGACTTCTACATCTAAATCGAGTAACGTTTCTATGGAAACGACAGGATTTTCTTTTGGGATACGAGTATCTCCTTTCCGATGCACTATTCCTTCTTTACTGCATCCCTCGCTCACTCGCATTGACAAATTAACACAGAAATAGCATCGCTATGAAATACTATGGGTTCTATGAGATCTCCTTCTAAATCGAGTAACGTTTCTATGGAAACGCCAGGATTTTCTTTTGGGATACGAGTATCTCCATTCCGATGCACTATTCCTTCTTTACTGCATCCCTCGGTCCCTCACATTGACGAATTACCACAGAAATTGCGTCGCTATGAAATACTATGTGTTCTATGACTTCTCCATCTAAATCGAGTAACGTTTCTATGGAAACGACAGGATTTTCTTTTGGGATACGAGTATCTCCTTTCCGATGCACTATTCCTTCTTTACTGCATCCCTCGCTCCCTGGCATTGACGAATTAACACAGAAATTGCGTCACTATGAAATACTATGTGGTCTATGACTTCTCCTTCTAAATCGAGTAACGTGTCTATGGAAACGACAGATTTTCTTTTGGGATACGAGTATCTCCTTTCCGATGCACTATTTCTTCCTTACTGCATCCCTCGCTCCCTCGCATTGACGAATTAACACAGAAATTGAGTCGCTATGATATACTATGGGTTCTATGAGATCTCCTCCTAATTCGAGTAACGTTTCTATGGAAACGCCACAATTTACTTTTGGGATACGAGTATCTCCTTTGCGATGCACTATTCCTTCTTTACTGCATCCCTCGCTCCCTCGCATTGACGAATTAACACAGAAATAGCGTCGCTATGAAATACTATGGGTTCTATGAGATCACCTTCTAAATTGAGTAACGTTTCTATGGAAACGCCAGGATTTTCTTTTGGGATACGAGTAGCTCCTTTCCGATGCACTATTCCTTCTTTACTGCATCCCTCGCTCCCTCACATTGACGAATTAACACAGAAATTGCGTCGCTATGAAATACAATGGGTTCTATGACTTCTCCATCTACATCGAGTAACGTTTCTATGGAAACGACAGGATTTTCTTTAGGGATACGAGTATCTCCTTTTCCGATGCACTATTCCTTCTTTACTGCATCCTTCGCTCCCTCGCATTGAGGAATTAACACAGAAATTGCGTCGCTATGAAATACTATGTGTTCTATGAGATCTCCTTCTAAATCGAGTAACGTTTCTATGGAAACGCCAGGGTTTTCTTTCGAGACACGAGTATCTCCTTTCCGATGCACTATTCCTTCTTTACTGCATCCCTCGCTCCCTCACATTGACGAATTAACACACAAATCGCGTCGCTGTGAAATACTATGGGTTTAATGACTTCTCCTTCTAAATCGTGTAACGTTTCTGTGGAAACGACAGGATTTCCATTTGGGATAAGAGTATCTCCTTTCCGATGCACTATTCCTGCTTTACTGCATCCCTCGCTCCCTCACATTGACGAATTAACACAGAAATTGCGTCGCTATGAAATACGATGTATTCTATGACTTCTCCATCTAAATCGAGTAACGTTTCTATGGAAACGACAGGATTTTCTTTTGGGATACATCTCCTTTCCGATGACCCATTCCTTCTTTACTGCATCCCTCGCTCCCTCACATTGACGAATTAACACAGAAATTTCGTCGCTATGAAATACTATGGGTTCTATGACTTCTACATCTAAATCGAGTAACGTTTCTATGGAAACGACAGGATTTTCTTTTCGGATAGGAGTATCTCCTTCCGATGCACTATTCCTTCTTTACTGCATCCCTCGCTCCCTCGCATTGACGAATTAACACAGAAACTGCGTCGCTATGAAATACTATGGGTTGTATGACATCTCCTTCTAAATCTAGTAACGTTTCTATGGAAAGGAAAGATTTCCATTTGGGATACGAGTAGCTCCTTCCGATGCACTATTCCTTCTTTACTGCATCCCTCGCTCCCTCGCATTGGGGAATTACCAAAGTAATTGCGTCGCTATGAAATACTATGGGTTCTATGAGATCTCCTTCTAAATCGAGTAACGTTTCTATGGAAACGCCAGAATTTACTTTTGGGATACGAGTATCTCCTTTGCGATGCACTATTCCTACTTTACTGCATCCCTCGCTCCCTCGCATTGACGAATTAACACAGAAATAGCGTCGCTATGAAATACTATGGGTTCTATTGGATCTCCTTCTAAATCGAGTAACGTTGCTATGGAAACGCCAGGATTTTCTTTTGGGATACGAGTATCTCCTTTCCGAAGCACTATTCCTTCTTTACTGCATCCCTCGCTCCCTCGCATTGACGAATTAACACAGAAACTGCGTCGCTATGAATTACTATGGGTTCTATGACATCTCCTTCTAAATATAGTAACGTTTCTATGGAAAGGAAAGGATTTCCATTTGGGATACGAGTATCTCCTTTCCGATGCACTATTCCTTCTTTACTGCATCCCTCGCTCCCTCGCATTGAGGAATTACCACAGTAATTGCGTCGCTATGAAATACTATGGGTTCTATTAGATCTCCTTCTAAATCGAGTAACGTTTCTATGGAAACGCCAGAATTTACTTTTGGGATACGAGTATCTCCTTTGCGATGCACTATTCCTACTTTACTGCATCCCTCGCTCCCTCGCATTGACGAATTAACACAGAAATAGCGTCGCTATGAAATACTATGGGTTCTATGAGATCTCCTTCTAAATCGAGTAACGTTTCTATGGAAACGCCAGGATTTTCTTTTGGGATACGAGTATCTCCTTTCCGATGCACTATTCCTTCTTTACTGCATCCCTCGGTCCCTCACATTGACGAATTAACACAGAAATTGCGTCGCTATGAAATACTATGTGTTCTATGACTTCTCCATCTAAATCGAATAACGTTTCTATGGAAACGACAGGATTTTCTTTTGGGATACGAGTATCTCCTTTCCGATGCACTATTCCTTCTTTACTGCATCCCTCGCTCCCTGGCATTGACGAATTAACACAGAAACTGCGTCGCTATGAAATACTATTGGTTCTATGACTTCTCCTTCTAAATCGAGTAACGTGTCTATGGAAACGACAGATTTTCTTTTGGGATACGAGTATCTCCTTTCCGATGCACTATTCCTTCTTTACTGCATCCCTCGCTCCCTCGCATTGACGAATTAACACAGAAATTGAGTCGCTATGAAATACTATGGGTTCTATGAGATCTCCTTCTAAATCGAGTAACGTTTCTATGGAAACGCCAGAATTTACTTTTGGGATACGAGTATCTCCTTTGCGATGCACTATTCCTTCTTTACTGCATCCCTCGCTCCCTCGCATCGACGAATAAACACAGAAATAGCGTCGCTATGAAATACTATGGGTTCCATGAGATCTCCTTCTAAATCGAGTAACGTTTCTATGGAAACGCCAGGATTTTCTTTTGGGATACGAGTAGCTCCTTTCCGATGCACTATTCCTTCTTTACTGCATCCCTCGCTCCCTCACATTGACGAATTAACACAGAAATTGCGTCGCTTTGTAATACAATGGGTTCTATGACTTCTCCATCTACATCGAGTAACGTTTCTATGGAAACGACAGGATTTTCTTTTGGGATACGAGTATCTCCATTCCGATGCACTATTCCTTCTTTACTGCATCCCTCGCTCCCTCACATTAACGAATTAACACAGAAATTGCGTCGTTGTGAAATACTATGGGTTCTATGACTTCTCCATCTAAATCGAGTAACGTTTCTATGGAAACGCCAGGATTTTCTTTTGGGATACGAGTAGCTCCTTTCCGATGCACTATTCCTTCTTTACTGCATCCCTCGCTCCCTCACATTGACGAATTACCACAGAAATTGCGTCGCTATGACATACAATGGGTTCTATGACTTCTCCATCTACATCGAGTAACGTTTCTATGGAAACGACAAGATTTTCTTTTGGGATACGAGTATCTCCTTTCCGATGCACTATTCCTTCTTTACTGCATCCCACGCTCCCTCGCATTGACGAATTACCACAGAAACTGCGTCGCTATGAATTACTATGGGTTCTATGACTTCTCCTTCTAAATCGAGTAACGTTTCTATGGAAACGACAGGATATTCTTTTGGGATACGAGTATCTCCTTTCCGATGCACTATTCTTTCTTTACTGCATCCCTCGCTCCCTCACATTGACGAATTAACACAGAAATTGCGTCGCTATGAAATACTATGGGTTCTATGACTTCTTCATCTAAATCGAATAACTTTTCTATGGAAACGCCAGGATTTTCTTTTGGGATACGAGTATCTCCTTTCCGATGCACTATTCCTTCTTTACTGCATCCCACGCTCCCTCGCATTGACGAATTAACACAGAAATTGCGTCGCTATGAAGTACTAAGTGTTCTATGAGATCTCCTTCTAAATCGAGTAACGTTTCTATGGAAACGCCAGGATTTTATTTTGGGATACGAGTATCTCCTTTCCGATGCACTATTCCATCTTTACTGCATCCCTCGCTCCCTGGCATTGACGAATTAACACAGAAATTGCGTCGCTATGAAATACTATGGGTTCTATGACTTCTCCATCTAAATCGAGTAACGTTTCTATGGAAACGAGAGGGTTTTCTTTTGGGATACGAGTAGCTCCTTTCCGATGCACTATTCCTTCTTCACTGCATCCCTCGCTCCATCACATTGACGAATTAACACAGTAATTGCGTCGCTATGAAATACTATGGGTTCTATGACTTCTCCAGCTAAATCGAGTAACGTTTCTATGGAAACGACAGGATTTTCTTTTGGGATACGAGTATCTCCATTCCGATGCACTATTCCTTCTTTACTGCTTCACTCGCTCCCTCACATTGACGAATTAACACAGAAATTGCGTCACTATGAAATACTATGGGTTCTATGACTTCTCCATCTAAATCGAGTAACGTTTCTATGGCAAAGATAGGATTTTCTTTTGGGATACGAGTATCTCCTTTCCGATGCACTATTCCTTCTTTACTGCATCCCTCGCTCCCTCGCATTGACGAATTAACACAGAAATTGCGTCGCTATGAAATACTATGGGTTCTATGAGATCTCCTTCTAAATCGAGTAACGTTTCAATGGAAACGCCAGGATTTTCTTTTGGGATACGAGTATCTCCTTTCCGATCCACTATTCCTTCTTTACTGCATCCCTCGCTCCCTCGCATTGACGAATTAACACAGAAATTGCGTCGCTATGAAATACTATGGGTTCTATGAGATCTCCTTCTAAATCGAGTAACGTTTCTATGGAAACGCCAGGATTTTATTTTGGGATACGAGTATCTCCTTTCCGATGCACTATTCCTTCTTTACTGCATCCCACGCTCCCTCACATTGACGAATTAACACAGAAATTGCGACGTAATGAAATACTATGTGTTCTATGACTTCTCCATCTAAATCGAATAACGTTTCTACGGAAACGACAGGATTTTCTTTTGGAATACGAGTATCTCCTTTCCGATGCACTATTCCTTCTTTACTGCATCCCTCGCTTCCTCACATTGACGAATTAACACAGAAATTGCGTCGCTATGAAATACTATGGCTTCTATGACTTCTCCTTCAAAATCGAGTAACGTTTCTATGGAAACGCCAGGATTTTCTTTTGGTTTACGAGTATCTCCTTTCCGATGCACTATTCCTTCTTTACTGCATCCCTCGCTCCCTCACATTGACGAAATAACACAGAAATTGCGTCGCTATGAAATACTAAGGGTTCTATGTCTTCTCCATCTAAATCGAGTCACATTTCTATGGAAACGCCAGGATTTTCTTTTGGGATACGAGTATCTCCTTTCCGATGCCCTATTCCTTCTTTACTGCATCCCTCGCTCCCTCACATTGACGAATTAGCACAGAAATTGCGTCGCTATGAAATACTATGTGTTCTATGACTTCTCCATCTATATCGAGTATCGTTTCTATGGAAACGCCAGAATTTTCTTTTGGGATACGAGTATCTCCTTTCCGATGCACTATTCCTTCTTTACTGCATCCTACGCTCCCTCGCATTGACGAATTAACACAGAAATTGCGTCGCTATGAAATACGATGAGTTCTATGGCTTCTCCATCTAAATCGAGTAACGTTTCTATGGAAACGACAGGATTTTCTTTTGGGATACATCTCGTTTCCGCTGCACTATTCCTTCTTTACTGCATCCCTCGCTCCCTCGCATTGACGAATTAACACAGAAACTGCGTCGCTATGAAATACTATGGGTTCTATGACATCTCCTTCTAAATCTAGTAACGTTTCTATGGAAAGGAAAGGATTTCCATTTGGGATACGAGTAGCTCCTTCCGATGCACTATTCCTTCTTTACTGCATCCCTCGCTCCCTCGCATTGACGAATTAACACAGAAATAGCGTCTCTATGAAATACTATGGGTTCTATGAGATCTCCTTCTAAATCGAGTAACGTTTCTATGGAAACGCCAGGATTTTCTTTTGGGATACGAGTAGCTCCTTTCCGATGCACTATTCCTTCTTTACTGCATCCCTCGCTCCGTCGCATTGACGAATTAACACAGAAACTGCGTCGCTATGAAATACTATGTGTTCTATGAGATCTCCTTCTAAATCGAGTAACATTTCTATGGAAACGCCAGCATTTTCTTTTGGGATACGAGTATCTCCTTTCCGATGCACTATTCCTTCTTTACTGCATCCCTCGCTCCCTCACATTGACGAATTAACACAGAAATTGCGTCGCTATGAAATACTATGGGTTCTATGACTTCTCCATCTAAATCGGGTAACGTTTCTATGGAAACGACAGGATTTTCTTTTGGGATACAAGTAGCTCCTTTCCGATGCACTATTCCTGTTTTACTGCGTCCCTCGTTCCCTCACATTGACGAATTAACACAGAAATTGCGTCGCTATGAAATACGATGAGTTCTATGACTTCTCCATCTAAATCGAGTAACGTTTCTATGGAAACGACAGGATTTTCTTTTGGGATAGATCTCCTTTCCGATGCACTATTCCTTCTTTACTGCATCCCTCGCTCCCTCACATTGACGAAATAACACAGAAATTGCGTCGCTATGAAATACTAAGGGTTCTATGTCTTCTCCATCTAAATCGAGTCACATTTCTATGGAAACGCCAGGATTTTCTTTTGGGATACGAGTATCTCCTTTCCGATGCCCTATTCCTTCTTTACTGCATCCCTCGCTCCCTCACATTGACGAATTAGCACAGAAATTGCGTCGCTATGAAATACTATGTGTTCTATGACTTCTCCATCTATATCGAGTAACGTTTCTATGGAAACGCCAGAATTTTCTTTTGGGATACGAGTATCTCCTTTCCGATGCACTATTCCTTCTTTACTGCATCCTACGCTCCCTCGCATTGACGAATTAACACAGAAATTGCGTCGCTATGAAATACTATGGCTTCTATGACTTCTCCTTCAAAATCGAGTAACGTTTCTATGGAAACGCCAGGATTTTCTTTTGGGATACGAGTAGCTCCTTTCCGATGCACTATTCCTTCTTTACTGCATCCCTCGCTCCCTCACATTGACGAATTAACACAGAAATTGCGTCGCTTTGTAATACAATGGGTTCTATGACTTCTCCATCTACATCGAGTAACGTTTCTATGGAAACGACAGGATTTTCTTTTGGGATACGAGTATCTCCATTCCGATGCACTATTCCTTCTTTACTGCATCCCTCGCTCCCTCACATTAACGAATTAACACAGAAATTGCGTCGTTGTGAAATACTATGGGTTCTATGACTTCTCCATCTAAATCGAGTAACGTTTCTATTGAAACGCCAGGATTTTCTTTTGGGATACGAGTAGCTCCTTTCCGATGCACTATTCCTTCTTTACTGCATCCCTCGCTCCCTCACATTGACGAATTACCACAGAAATTGCGTCGCTATGACATACAATGGGTTCTATGACTTCTCCATCTACATCGAGTAACGTTTCTATGGAAACGACAAGATTTTCTTTTGGGATACGAGTATCTCCTTTCCGATGCACTATTCCTTCTTTACTGCATCCCACGCTCCCTCGCATTGACGAATTACCACAGAAACTGCGTCGCTATGAATTACTATGGGTTCTATGACTTCTCCTTCTAAATCGAGTAACGTTTCTATGGAAACGACAGGATATTCTTTTGGGATACGAGTATCTCCTTTCCGATGCACTATTCTTTCTTTACTGCATCCCTCGCTCCCTCACATTGACGAATTAACACAGAAATTGCGTCGCTATGAAATACTATGGGTTCTATGACTTCTTCATCTAAATCGAATAACGTTTCTATGGAAACGCCAGGATTTTCTTTTGGGATACGAGTATCTCCTTTCCGATGCACTATTCCTTCTTTACTGCATCCCACGCTCCCTCGCATTGACGAATTAACACAGAAATTGCGTCGCTATGAAGTACTAAGTGTTCTATGAGATCTCCTTCTAAATCGAGTAACGTTTCTATGGAAACGCCAGGATTTTATTTTGGGATACGAGTATCTCCTTTCCGATGCACTATTCCATCTTTACTGCATCCCTCGCTCCCTGGCATTGACGAATTAACACAGAAATTGCGTCGCTATGAAATACTATGGGTTCTATGACTTCTCCATCTAAATCGAGTAACGTTTCTATGGAAACGAGAGGGTTTTCTTTTGGGATACGAGTAGCTCCTTTCCGATGCACTATTCCTTCTTCACTGCATCCCTCGCTCCATCACATTGACGAATTAACACAGTAATTGCGTCGCTATGAAATACTATGGGTTCTATGACTTCTCCAGCTAAATCGAGTAACGTTTCTATGGAAACGACAGGATTTTCTTTTGGGATACGAGTATCTCCATTCCGATGCACTATTCCTTCTTTACTGCTTCACTCGCTCCCTCACATTGACGAATTAACACAGAAATTGCGTCACTATGAAATACTATGGGTTCTATGACTTCTCCATCTAAATCGAGTAACGTTTCTATGGCAAAGATAGGATTTTCTTTTGGGATACGAGTATCTCCTTTCCGATGCACTATTCCTTCTTTACTGCATCCCTCGCTCCCTCGCATTGACGAATTAACACAGAAATTGCGTCGCTATGAAATACTATGGGTTCTATGAGATCTCCTTCTAAATCGAGTAACGTTTCTATGGAAACGCCAGGATTTTCTTTTGGGATACGAGTATCTCCTTTCCGATCCACTATTCCTTCTTTACTGCATCCCTCGCTCCCTCGCATTGACGAATTAACACAGAAATTGCGTCGCTATGAAATACTATGGGTTCTATGAGATCTCCTTCTAAATCGAGTAACGTTTCTATGGAAACGCCAGGATTTTATTTTGGGATACGAGTATCTCCTTTCCGATGCACTATTCCTTCTTTACTGCATCCCACGCTCCCTCACATTGACGAATTAACACAGAAATTGCGACGTAATGAAATACTATGTGTTCTATGACTTCTCCATCTAAATCGAATAACGTTTCTACGGAAACGACAGGATTTTCTTTTGGAATACGAGTACCTCCTTTCCGATGCACTATTCCTTCTTTACTGCATCCCTCGCTTCCTCACATTGACGAATTAACACAGAAATTGCGTCGCTATGAAATACTATGGCTTCTATGACTTCTCCTTCAAAATCGAGTAACGTTTCTATGGAAACGCCAGGATTTTCTTTTGGTTTACGAGTATCTCCTTTCCGATGCACTATTCCTTCTTTACTGCATCCCTCGCTCCCTCACATTGACGAAATAACACAGAAATTGCGTCTCTATGAAATACTAAGGGTTCTATGTCTTCTCCATCTAAATCGAGTCACATTTCTATGGAAACGCCAGGATTTTCTTTTGGGATACGAGTATCTCCTTTCCGATGCCCTATTCCTTCTTTACTGCATCCCTCGCTCCCTCACATTGACGAATTAGCACAGAAATTGCGTCGCTATGAAATACTATGTGTTCTATGACTTCTCCATCTATATCGAGTAACGTTTCTATGGAAACGCCAGAATTTTCTTTTGGGATACGAGTATCTCCTTTCCGATGCACTATTCCTTCTTTACTGCATCCTACGCTCCCTCGCATTGACGAATTAACACAGAAATTGCGTCGCTATGAAATACGATGAGTTCTATGGCTTCTCCATCTAAATCGAGTAACGTTTCTATGGAAACGACAGGATTTTCTTTTGGGATACATCTCGTTTCCGCTGCACTATTCCTTCTTTACTGCATCCCTCGCTCCCTCGCATTGACGAATTAACACAGAAACTGCGTCGCTATGAAATACTATGGGTTCTATGACATCTCCTTCTAAATCTAGTAACGTTTCTATGGAAAGGAAAGGATTTCCATTTGGGATACGAGTAGCTCCTTCCGATGCACTATTCCTTCTTTACTGCATCCCTCGCTCCCTCGCATTGACGAATTAACACAGAAATTGCGTCTCTATGAAATACTATGGGTTCTATGAGATCTCCTTCTAAATCGAGTAACGTTTCTATGGAAACGCCAGGATTTTCTTTTGGGATACGAGTAGCTCCTTTCCGATGCACTATTCCTTCTTTACTGCATCCCTCGCTCCGTCGCATTGACGAATTAACACAGAAACTGCGTCGCTATGAAATACTATGTGTTTTATGAGATCTCCTTCTAAATCGAGTAACGTTTCTACGGAAACGACAGGTTTTTCTTTTGGGATACGAGTATCTCCTTCCGATGCACTATTCCTTCTTTAATGCATCCCTCGCTCCCTCGCATTGACGAATTAACACAGAAACTGCGTTGCTATGAAATACTATGGGTTCTATGACATCTCCATCTAAATCGAGTAACGTTTCTATGGAAACGCCAGGATTTTCTTTTGGGATACGAGTATCTCCTTTCCGATGCACTATTCCTTCTTTACTGCATCCCTCGCTCCCTCGCATTGACGAATTAACACAGAAACGGCGTCGCTATGAAATACTATGTGTTCTATGAGATCTCCTTCTAAATCGAGTAACATTTCTATGGAAACGCCAGCATTTTCTTTTGGGATACGAGTATCTCCTTTCCGATGCACTATTCCTTCTTTACTGCATCCCTCGCTCCCTCACATTGACGAATTAACACAGAAATTGCGTCGCTATGAAATACTATGGGTTCTATGACTTCTCCATCTAAATCGGGTAACGTTTCTATGGAAACGACAGGATTTTCTTTTGGGATACAAGTAGCTCCTTTCCGATGCACTATTCCTGTTTTACTGCGTCCCTCGCTCCCTCACATTGACGAATTAACACAGAAATTGCGTCGCTATGAAATACGATGAGTTCTATGACTTCTCCATCTAAATCGAGTAACGTTTCTATGGAAACGACAGGATTTTCTTTTGGGATAGATCTCCTTTCCGATGCACTATTCCTTCTTTACTGCATCCCTCGCTCCCTCACATTGACGAAATAACACAGAAATTGCGTCGCTATGAAATACTATGGGTTCTATGTCTTCTCCATCTAAATCGAGTATCATTTCTATGGAAACGCCAGGATTTTCTTTTGGGATACGAGTATCTCCTTTCCGATGCCCTATTCCTTCTTTACTGCATCCCTCGCTCCCTCACATTGACGAATTAGCACAGAAATTGCGTCGCTATGAAATACTATGGGTTCTATGACTTCTCCATCTATATCGAGTAACGTTTCTATGGAAACGCCAGAATTTTCTTTTGGGATACGAGTATCTCCTTTCCGATGCACTATTCCTTCTTTACTGCATCCTACGCTCCCTCGCATTGACGAATTAACACAGAAATTGCGTCGCAATGAAATACGATGAGTTCTATGACTTCTCCATCTAAATCGAGTAACGTTTCTATGGAAACGACAGGATTTTCTTTTGGGATACATCTCGTTTCCGCTGCACTATTCCTTCTTTACTGCATCCCTCGCTCCCTCGCATTGACGAATTAACACAGAAACTGCGTCGCTATGAAATACTATGGGTTCTATGACATCTCCTTCTAAATCTAGTAACGTTTCTATGGAAAGGAAAGGATTTCCATTTGGGATACGAGTAGCTCCTTCCGATGCACTATTCCTTCTTTACTGCATCCCTCGCTCCCTCGCATTGACGAATTAACACAGAAATTGCGTCGCTATGAAATACTATGGGTTCTATGAGATCTCCTTCTAAATCGAGTAACGTTTCTATGGAAACGCCAGGATTTTCTTTTGGGATACGAGTAGCTCCTTTCCGATGCACTATTCCTTCTTTACTGCATCCCTCGCTCCGTCGCATTGACGAATTAACACAGAAACTGCGTCGCTATGAAATACTATGTGTTCTATGAGATCTCCTTCTAAATCGAGTAACGTTTCTATGGAAACGACAGGTTTTTCTTTTGGGATACGAGTATCTCCTTCCGATGCACTATTCCTTCTTTACTGCATCCCTCGCTCCCTCGCATTGACGAATTAACACAGAAACTGCGTTGCTATGAAATACTATGGGTTCTATGACATCTCCATCTAAATCGAGTAACGTTTCTATGGAAACGCCAGGATTTTCTTTTGGGATACGAGTATCTCCTTTCCGATGCACTATTCCTTCTTTACTGCATCCCTCGCTCCCTCGCATTGACGAATTAACACAGAAACGGCGTCGCTATGAAATACTATGTGTTCTATGAGATCTCCTTCTAAATCGAGTAACATTTCTATGGAAACGCCAGCATTTTCTTTTGGGATACGAGTATCTCCTTTCCGATGCACTATTCCTTCTTTACTGCATCCCTCGCTCCCTCACATTGACGAATTAACACAGAAATTGCATCGCTATGAAATACTATGGGTTCTATGACTTCTCCATCTAAATCGGGTAACGTTTCTATGGAAACGACAGGATTTTCTTTTGGGATACGAGTAGCTCCTTTCCGATGCACTATTCCTGTTTTACTGCGTCCCTCGCTCCCTCACATTGACGAATTAACACAGAAATTGCGTCGCTATGAAATACGATGAGTTCTATGACTTCTCCATCTTAATCGAGTAACGTTTCTATGGAAACGACAGGATTTTCTTTTGGGATGGATCTCCTTTCCGATGCACTATTCCTTCTTTACTGCATCCCTCGCTCCCTCACATTGACGAATTAACACAGAAATTGCGTCGCTATGAAATACTATGGGTTCTATGACTTCTACATCTAAATCGAGTAACGTTTCTATGGAAACGACAGGATTTTCTTTTGGGATACGAGTATCTCCTTTCCGATGCTCTATTCCTTCTTTACTGCATCCCTCGCTCCCTCGCATTGACGAATTAACACAGAAACTGCGTCGCTATGAAATACTATGGGTTCTATGACTTCTCCTTCTAAATCGAGTAACGTAACTATGGAAACGACAGGATTTTCTTTTGGGATACGAGTATCTCCTTTCCGATTCACTATTCCTTCTTTACTGCATCCCTCGCTCCCTCGCATTGACGAATTAACACAGAAATTGCGTCGCTATGAAATACTATGGGTTCTATGAGATCTCCTTCTAAATCGAGTAACGTTTCTATGGAAACGGCAGAATTTACTTTTGGGACACGAGTATCTCCTTTGCGATGCACTATTCCTTCTTTACTGCATCCCTCGCTCCCTCGCATTGACGAATTAACACAGAAATAGCGTCGCTATGAAATACTATGGGTTCTATGAGATCTCCTTCTAAATCGAGTAACCTTTCTATGGAAACGCCAGGATTTTCTTTTGGGATACGAGTATCTCCTTTCCGATGCACTATTCCTTCTTTACTGCATCCCTTGCTCCCTCGCATTGTCGAATTAACACAGAAATTGCGTCGCTATAAAATACTATGGGTTCTATGAGATCTCCTTCTAAATCGAGTAACGTTTCTATGGAAACGAAAGGATTTTCTTTTGGGATACGAGTAGCTCCATTCCGATGCACTATTCCTTCTTTACTGCATCCCTCGCTCCCTCGCATTGACGAATTAACACAGAAACTGCGTCGCTATAAATTACTATGGGTTCTATGAGATCTCCTTCTAAATCGAGTAACGTTTCTATGGAAACGACAGGATATTCTTTTGGGATACGAGTATCTCCTTTCCGATGCACTATTCTTTCTTTACTGCATCCCTCGCACCCTCACATTGACGAATTAACACAGAAATTGCGTCGCTATGAAATACTATGGGTTCTATGACTTCTTCATCTAAATCGAATAACGTTTCTATTGAAACGCCAGGATTTTCTTTTGGGATACGAGTATCTCCTTTCCGATGCACTATTCCTTCTTTACTGCATCCCACGCTCCCTCACATTGACGAATTAAAACAGAAATTGCGTCGCTATGAAATACTAAGTGTTCTATGAGATCTCCTTCCAAATCGAGTAACGTTTCTATGGAAACGGCAGGATTTTCTTTTGGGATACGAGTATCTCCTTTCCGATGCACTATTCCTTCTTTACTGCATCCCTCGCTCCCTGGCATTGACGAATTAACACAGAAATTTCGTCGCTATGAAATACTATGGGTTCTATGACTTCTCCATCTAAATCGAGTAACGTTTCTATGGAAACGAGAGGATTTTCTTTTGGGATACGAGTAGCTCCTTTCCGATGCACTATTCCTTCTTCACTGCATCCCTCGCTCCCTCACATTGACGAATTAACACAGTAATTGCGTCGCTATGAAATACTATGGGTTCTGTGACTTCTCCATCTAAATCGAGTAACGTTTCTTTGGAAACGCCAGGATTTTCTTTTGGGATACGAGTATCTCCATTCCGATGCACTATTACGTCTTTACTGCTTCACTCGCTCCTTCACATTGACGAATTAACACAGAAATTGCGTCACTATGAAATACTATGGGTTCTATGACTTCTCCATCTAAATCGAGTAACGTTTCTATGGCAAAGATAGGATTTTCTTTTGGGATACGAGTATCTCCTTGCCGATGCACTATTCCTTCTTTACTGCATCCCTCGCTTCCTCACATTGACGAATTAACACAGAAATTGCGTCGCTATGAAATACTATGGGTTCTATGACTTCTACATCTAAATCGAGTAACGTTTCTATGGAAACGACAAGATTTTCTTTTGGGATACGAGTATCTCCTTTCCGATGCTCTATTCCTTCTTTACTGCATCCCTCGCTCCCTCGCATTGACGAATTAACACAGAAACTGCGTCGCTATGAAATACTATGGGTACTATGACTTCTCCTTCTAAATCGAGTAACGTGTCTATGGAAACGACAGGATTTTCTTTTGGGATACGAGTATCTCCTTTAAGATTCACTATTCCTTCTTTACTGCATCCCTCGCTCCCTCGCATTGACGAATTAACACAGAAATTGCGTCGCTATGAAATACTATGGGTTCTATGAGATCTCCTTCTAAATCGAGTAACGTTTCTATGGAAACGCCAGAATTTACTTTTGGGATACGAGTATCTCCTTTGCGATGCACTATTCCTTCTTTACTACATCCCTCGCTCCCTCGCATTGACGAATTAACACAGAAATAGCGTCGCTATGAAATACTATGGGTTCTATGAGATCTCCTTCTAAATCGAGTAACGTTTCTATGGAAACGACAGGATTTTCTTTTGGGATACGAGTATCTCCATTCCGATGCACTATTCCTTCTTTACTGCATCCCTCGCTCCCTCGCATTGACGAATTAACACAGAAACTGCGTCGCTATGAAATACTATGGGTTCTATGACTTCTCCTTGTAAATCGAGTAACGTGTCTATGGAAACGACAGGATTTTCTTTTGGGATAAGAGTATCTCCTTTCCGATGCACTATTCCTTCTTTACTGCATCCCTCGGTCCCTCACATTGACGAATTAACACAGAAATTGCGTCGCTATGAAATACTATGTGTTCTATGACTTCTCCATCTAAATCGAGTAACGTTTCTATGGAAACGACAGGATTTTCTTTTGGGATACGAGTATCTCCTTTCCGATGCACTATTCCTTCTTTACTGCATCCCTCGCTCCCTCACATTGACGAATTAACACAGAAATTGCGTCGCTATGAAATACTACGGGTTCTATGACTTCTCCTTCTAAATCGTGTAACGTGTCTATGGAAACGACAGGATTTTCTTTTGGGATACGAGTATCTCCTTTCCGATGCACTATTCCTTCTTTACTGCATCCCTCGCTCCCTCCCATTGTCGAATTAACACAGAAATTGCGTCGCTATAAAATACTATGGGTTCTATGAGATCTCCTTCTAAATCGAGTAACGTTTCTATGGAAACGCCAGGACTTTCTCTTGGTATACGAGTATTTCCTTTCCGATGCACTATTCCTTCTTTACTGCATCCCTCGCTCCCTCGCATTGACGAATTAACACAGAAACTGCGTCGCTATGAAATACTATGGGTTCTATGACTTCTCCTTCTAAATCGAGTAACGTTTCTATGGAAACGACAGGATTTTCTTTTGGGATACGAGTATCTCCTTTCCGATTCACTATTCCTTCTTTACTGCATCCCTCGCTCCATCGCATTGACGAATTAACACAGAAATTGCGTCACTATGAAATACAATGGGTTCTATGACTTCTCCATCTACATCGAGTAACGTTTCTATGGAAACGACAGGATTTTCTTTTGGGATACGAGTATCTCCTTTCCGATGCAATATTCCTGCTTTACTGCATCCCTCGCTCCCTCACATTGACGAATTAACACAGAAATTGCGTCGCTATGAAATATAATGGGTTCTATGACTTCTCCATCTACATCGAGTAACGTTTCTATGGAAACGACAGGATTTTCTTTTGGGATACGAGTAGCTCCTTTCCGATGCACTATTCCTTCTTTACTGCATCCCTCGCTCCCTCACATTGACGAATTAACACAGAAATTGCGTCGCTATGAAATACTATGGGTTTTATGACTTCTCCATCTAAATCGAGTAACGTTTCTATGTAAACGCCAGGATTTTCTTTTGGGATACGAGTATCTCCTTTCCGATGCACTATTCCTTCTTTACTGCATCCCTCCCTCCCTCGCATTGACGAATTAACACAGAAATTGCGTCGCTATGAAATACTATGTGTTCTATGAGATCTCCTTCTAAATCGAGTAACGTTTCTATGGAAACGCCAGGGTTTTCTTTCGAGATACGAGTATCTCCTTTCCGATGCACTATTCCTTCTTTACTGCATCCCTCGATCCCTCACATTGACGAATTAACTCAGAAATCGCGTCGCTGTGAAATACTATGGGTTTAATGACTTCTCCTTCTAAATCGTGTAACGTTTCTGTGGAAACGACAGGATTTCCATTTGGGATACGAGTATCTCCTTTCCGATGCAATATTCCTGCTTTACTGCATCCCTCGCTCCCTCACATTGACGAATTAACACAGAAATTGCGTCGCTATGAAATACGATGAATTCTATGACTTCTCCATCTAAATCGAGTAACGTTTCTATGGCAACGACAGGATATTCTTTTGGGATACGAGTATCTCCTTTCCGATGCACTATTCCTTCTTAACTGCAGCCCTCGCTCCCTCGCATTGACGAATTAACACAGAAACTGCGTCGCTATGAAACACTATGGGTTCTATGACATCTCCTTCTAAATCTAATAACGTTTCTATGGAAAGGAAAGGATTTCCATTTGGGATACGAGTATCTCCTTTCCGATGCACTATTCCTTCTTTACTGTATCCCTCGCTCCCTCGCATTGACGAATTAACACAGAAATTGCGTCGCTATGAAATACTATGGGTTCTATGAGATCTCCTTCTAAATCGAGTAACGTTTCTATGGAAACGCCAGGATTTTCTTTTGGGATACGAGTAGCTCCTTTCCGATGCACTATTCCTTCTTTACTGCATCCCTCGCTCCCTCACATTGACGAATTAACACAGAATTGGCGTCGCTATGAAATACAATGGGTTCTATGACTTCTCCTTCTTAATGGAGTAACGTCTCTATGGAAACGAATGGATTTTCTTTTGGGATACGAGTAGCTCCTTTCCGATGCACTATTCCTTCTTTACTGCATCCCTCGCCTCCTCGCATTGACGAATTAACACAGAAACTGCGTCGCTATGAAATACTATGGGTTCTATGAGATCTCCTTCTAAATCGAGTAACGTTTCTATGGAAACGACAGGATATTCTTTTGGGATACGAGTATCTCCTTTCCGATGCACTATTCCTTCTTTACTGCATCCCTCACTCCCTCACATTGACGAATTAACACAGAAATTGCGTCGCTATGAAATACTATGGGTTCTATGACTTCTCCATCTAAATCGAGTAACGTTTCTATGGAAACGCCAGGATTTTCTTTTGGGATACGAGTATCTCCTTTCCGATGCACTATTCCTTCTTTACTGCATCCCACGCTCCCTCGCATTGACGAATTGACACAGAAATTGCGTCGCTATGAAATACTAAGTGTTCTATGAGATCTCCTTCTAAATCGAGTAACGTTTCTATGGAAACGCCAGGATTTTCTTTTGGGATACGAGTATCTCCTTTCCGATGCACTATTCCTTCTTTACTGCATCCCTCGCTCCCTGGCATTGACGAATTAACACAGAAATTGCGTCGCTATGAAATACTATGGGTTCTATGAGATCTCCTTCTAGATCGAGTAACGTTTCTATGGAAACGCCAGGATTTTCTTTTGGGATACGAGTATCTCCATTCCGATGCACTATTCCTTCTTTACTGCTTCACTCGCTCCCTCACATTGACGAATTAACACAGAAATTGCGTCACTATGAAATACTATGGGATCTATGACTTCTCCATCTAAATCGAGTAACGTTTCTGTGGAAACGTCAGGATTTTATTTTGGGATACGAGTATCTCCTTTCCGATGCACTATTCCTTCTTTACTGCATCCCTCGCTCCCTCACATTGACGAATTAACACAGAAATTGCGTCGCTATGAAATACTATGGGTTCTATGACTTCTCCATCTAAATCGAGTAAAGTTTCTATGGAAACGCCAGGATTTTATTTTGGGATACGAGTATCTCCTTTCCGATGCACTATTCCTTCTTTACTGCATCCCTCGCTCCCTCGCATTGACGAATTAACACAGAAATTGCGTCGCTATGAAATACTAAGTGTTCTATGAGATCTCCTTCTAGATCGAGTAACGTTTCTATGGAAACGACAGGATTTTCTTTTGGGATACGAGTATCTCCATTCCGATGCACTATTCCTTCTTTACTGCATCCCTCGCGCCCTCACATTGACGAATTAACACAGAAATTGCGTCGCTATGAAATACTATGGGTTCTATGACTTCTCCATCTAAATCGAGTAACGTTTCTATGGAAATGCCAGGATTTTATTTTGGGATACGAGTACCTCCTTTCCGATGCACTATTCCTTCTTTACTGCATACCACGCTCCCTCGCATTGACGAATTAACACAGAAATTGCGTCGCTATGGAATACTAAGTGTTCTATGAGATCTCCTTCTAAATCGAGTAATGTTTCTATGGAAACGCCAGGATTTTCTTTTGGGATACGAGTATCTCCTTTCCGATGCACTATTCCTTCTTTACTGCATCCCTCGCTCCCTGGCATTGACGAATTAACACAGAAATTGCGTCGCTATGAAATACTATGGGTTCTATGAGATCTCCTTCTAGATCGAGTAACGTTTCTATGGAAACGCCAGGATTTTCTTTTGGGATACGAGTATCTCCATTCCGATGCACTATTCCTTCTTTACTGCTTCACTCGCTCCCTCACATTGACGAATTAACACAGAAATTGCGTCACTATGAAATACTATGGGTTCTATGACTACTCCATCTAAATCGAGTAACGTTTCTATGGAAACGTCAGGATTTTATTTTGGGATACGAGTATCTCCTTTCCGATGCACTATTCCTTCTTTACTGCATCCCTCGCTCCCTCACATTGACGAATTAGCACAGAAATTGCGTCGCTATGAAATACTATGGGTTCTATGACTTCTCCATCTAAATCGAGTAACGTTTCTATGGAAACGTCAGAATTTTCTTTTGGGATACGAGTATCTCCTTTCCGATGCACTATTCCTTCTTTACTGCATCCTACGCTCCCCCGCATTGACGAATTAACACAGAAATTGCGTCGCTATTAAATACTATGGGTTCTATGAGATCTCCTTCTAAATCGAGTAACGTTTCTATGGAAGCGCCAGGGTTTTCTTTTGGGATACGAGTATCTCCTTTCCGATGCACTATTCCTTCTTTACTGCATCCCTCGCTCCCTCGTATTGACGAATTAACACAGAAACTGCGTCGCTATGAAATACTATGGGTTCTATGACTCCTCCTTCTAAATCGAGTAACGTGTCTATGGAAACGACAGGATTTTCTTTTGGGATACGAGTATCTCCTTTCCGATGCACTATTCCTTCTTTACTGCATCCCTCGCTCCCTCGCATTGTCGAATTAACACAGAAATTGCGTCGCTATAAAATACTATAGGTTCTATGAGATCTCCTTCTAAATCGAGTAACGTTTCTATGGAAACGCCAGGATTTTATTTTGGGATACGAGTATCTCCTTTCCGATGCACTATTCCTTCTTTACTGCATACCACGCTCCCTCGCATTGACGAATTAACACAGAAATTGCGTCGCTATGAAATACTAAGTGTTCTATGAGATCTCCTTCTAAATCGAGTAATGTTTCTATGGAAACGCCAGGACTTTCTTTTGGGATACGAGTATCTCCTTTCCGATGCACTATTCCTTCTTTACTGCATCCCTCGCTCCCTGGCATTGACGAATTAACACAGAAATTGCGTCGCTATGAAATACTATGGGTTCTATGAGATCTCCTTCTAGATCGAGTAACGTTTCTATGGAAACGCCAGGATTTTCTTTTGGGATACGAGTATCTCCATTCCGATGCACTATTCCTTCTTTACTGCTTCACTCGCTCCCTCACATTGACGAATTAACACAGAAATTGCGTCACTATGAAATACTATGGGTTCTATGACTTCTCCATCTAAATCGAGTAACGTTTCTATGGAAACGTCAGGATTTTATTTTGGGATACGAGTATCTCCTTTCCGATGCACTATTCCTTCTTTACTGCATCCCTCGCTCCCTCACATTGATGAATTAGCACAGAAATTGCGTCGCTATGAAATACTATGGGTTCTATGACTTCTCCATCTAAATCGAGTAACGTTTCTATGGAAACGTCAGAATTTTCTTTTGGGATACGAGTATCTCCTTTCCGATGCACTATTCCTTCTTTACTGCATACTACGCTCCCCCGCATTGACGAATTAACACAGAAATTGCGTCGCTATTAAATACTATGGGTTCTATGAGATCTCCTTCTAAATCGAGTAACGTTTCTATGGAAGCGCCAGGGTTTTCTTTTGGGATACGAGTATCTCCTTTCCGATGCACTATTCCTTCTTTACTGCATCCCTCGCTCCCTCGTATTTACGAATTAACACAGAAACTGCGTCGCTATGAAATACTATGGGTTCTATGACTTCTCCTTCTAAATCGAGTAACGTGTCTATGGAAACGACAGGATTTTCTTTTGGGATACGAGTATCTCCTTTCCGATGCACTATTCCTTCTTTACTGCATACCTCGCTCCCTCGCATTGTCGAATTAACACAGAAATTGCGTCGCTATAAAATACTATAGGTTCTATGAGATCTCCTTCTAAATCGAGTAACGTTTCTATGGAAACGCCAGGATTTTCTCTTGGTATACGAGTATTTCCTTTCCGATGCACTATTCCTTCTTAACTGCATCCCTCGCTCCCTCGCATTGACGAATTAACACAGAAACTGCGTCGCTATGAAATACTATGGGTTCTATGACTTCTCCTTCTAAATCGAGTAACGTTTCTATGGAAACGACAGGATTTTCTTTTGGGATACGAGTATCTCCTTTCCGATTCACTATTCCTTCTTTACTGCATCCCTCGCTCCATCGCATTGACGAATTAACACAGAAATTGCGTCACTATGAAATACAATGGGTTCTATGACTTCTCCATCTACATCGAGTAACGTTTCTATGGAAACTACAGGATTTTCTTTTGGGATACGAGTATCTCCTTTCCGATGCACTATTATTTCTTTACTGCATCCCTCGCTCCCTCACATTGACGAATTAACACAGAAATTGCGTCGCTATGAAATACTATGGGTTCTATGACTTCTCCATCTAAATCGAGTAACGTTTCTATGGAAACGACAGGATTTTCTTTTAGGATACGAGTATCTCCTTTCCGATGCACTATTCCTTCTTTCTGCATCCCTCGCTCCCTCGCATTGACGAATTAACACAGAAATTGCGTCGCTATGAAATACTATGTGTTCTATGAGATCTCCTTCTAAATCGAGTAACGTTTCTATGGAAACGCCAGGGTTTTCTTTCGAGATACGAGTATCTCCTTTCCGATGCACTATTCCTTCTTTACTGCATCCCTCGCTCCCTCACATTGACGAATTAACTCAGAAATCGCGTCGCTGTGAAATACTATGGGTTTAATGACTTCTCCTTCTAAATCGTGTAACGTTTCTGTGGAAACGACAGGATTTCCATTTGGGATACGAGTATCTCCTTTCCGATGCACTATTCCTGCTTTACTGCATCCCTCGCTCCCTCACATTGACGAATTAACACAGAAATTGCGTCGCTATGAAATACGATGAGTTCTATGACTTCTCCATCTAAATCGAGTAACGTTTCTATGGAAACGACAGGATTTTCTTTTGGGATACGAGTATCTCCTTTCCGATGCACTATTCCTTCTTTACTGCATCCCTCGCTCCCTGGCATTGACGAATTAACACAGAAATTGCGTCGCTATGAAATACTATGGGTTCTATGAGATCTCCTTCTAGATCGAGTAACGTTTCTATGGAAACGCCAGGATTTTCTTTTGGGATACGAGTATCTCCATTCCGATGCACTATTCCTTCTTTACTGCTTCACTCGCTCCCTCACATTGACGAATTAACACAGAAATTGCGTCACTATGAAATACTATGGGATCTATGACTTCTCCATCTAAATCGAGTAACGTTTCTGTGGAAACGTCAGGATTTTATTTTGGGATACGAGTATCTCCTTTCCGATGCACTATTCCTTCTTTACTGCATCCCTCGCTCCCTCACATTGACGAATTAACACAGAAATTGCGTCGCTATGAAATACTATGGGTTCTATGACTTCTCCATCTAAATCGAGTAAAGTTTCTATGGAAACGCCAGGATTTTATTTTGGGATACGAGTATCTCCTTTCCGATGCACTATTCCTTCTTTACTGCATCCCTCGCTCCCTCGCATTGACGAATTAACACAGAAATTGCGTCGCTATGAAATACTAAGTGTTCTATGAGATCTCCTTCTAGATCGAGTAACGTTTCTATGGAAACGACAGGATTTTCTTTTGGGATACGAGTATCTCCATTCCGATGCACTATTCCTTCTTTACTGCATCCCTCGCGCCCTCACATTGACGAATTAACACAGAAATTGCGTCGCTATGAAATACTATGGGTTCTATGACTTCTCCATCTAAATCGAGTAACGTTTCTATGGAAATGCCAGGATTTTATTTTGGGATACGAGTACCTCCTTTCCGATGCACTATTCCTTCTTTACTGCATACCACGCTCCCTCGCATTGACGAATTAACACAGAAATTGCGTCGCTATGGAATACTAAGTGTTCTATGAGATCTCCTTCTAAATCGAGTAATGTTTCTATGGAAACGCCAGGATTTTCTTTTGGGATACGAGTATCTCCTTTCCGATGCACTATTCCTTCTTTACTGCATCCCTCGCTCCCTGGCATTGACGAATTAACACAGAAATTGCGTCGCTATGAAATACTATGGGTTCTATGAGATCTCCTTCTAGATCGAGTAACGTTTCTATGGAAACGCCAGGATTTTCTTTTGGGATACGAGTATCTCCATTCCGATGCACTATTCCTTCTTTACTGCTTCACTCGCTCCCTCACATTGACGAATTAACACAGAAATTGCGTCACTATGAAATACTATGGGTTCTATGACTTCTCCATCTAAATCGAGTAACGTTTCTATGGAAACGTCAGGATTTTATTTTGGGATACGAGTATCTCCTTTCCGATGCACTATTCCTTCTTTACTGCATCCCTCGCTCCCTCACATTGACGAATTAGCACAGAAATTGCGTCGCTATGAAATACTATGGGTTCTATGACTTCTCCATCTAAATCGAGTAACGTTTCTATGGAAACGTCAGAATTTTCTTTTGGGATACGAGTATCTCCTTTCCGATGCACTATTCCTTCTTTACTGCATCCTACGCTCCCCCGCATTGACGAATTAACACAGAAATTGCGTCGCTATTAAATACTATGGGTTCTATGAGATCTCCTTCTAAATCGAGTAACGTTTCTATGGAAGCGCCAGGGTTTTCTTTTGGGATACGAGTATCTCCTTTCCGATGCACTATTCCTTCTTTACTGCATCCCTCGCTCCCTCGTATTGACGAATTAACACAGAAACTGCGTCGCTATGAAATACTATGGGTTCTATGACTCCTCCTTCTAAATCGAGTAACGTGTCTATGGAAACGACAGGATTTTCTTTTGGGATACGAGTATCTCCTTTCCGATGCACTATTCCTTCTTTACTGCATCCCTCGCTCCCTCGCATTGTCGAATTAACACAGAAATTGCGTCGCTATAAAATACTATAGGTTCTATGAGATCTCCTTCTAAATCGAGTAACGTTTCTATGGAAACGCCAGGATTTTATTTTGGGATACGAGTATCTCCTTTCCGATGCACTATTCCTTCTTTACTGCATACCACGCTCCCTCGCATTGACGAATTAACACAGAAATTGCGTCGCTATGAAATACTAAGTGTTCTATGAGATCTCCTTCTAAATCGAGTAATGTTTCTATGGAAACGCCAGGACTTTCTTTTGGGATACGAGTATCTCCTTTCCGATGCACTATTCCTTCTTTACTGCATCCCTCGCTCCCTGGCATTGACGAATTAACACAGAAATTGCGTCGCTATGAAATACTATGGGTTCTATGAGATCTCCTTCTAGATCGAGTAACGTTTCTATGGAAACGCCAGGATTTTCTTTTGGGATACGAGTATCTCCATTCCGATGCACTATTCCTTCTTTACTGCTTCACTCGCTCCCTCACATTGACGAATTAACACAGAAATTGCGTCACTATGAAATACTATGGGTTCTATGACTTCTCCATCTAAATCGAGTAACGTTTCTATGGAAACGTCAGGATTTTATTTTGGGATACGAGTATCTCCTTTCCGATGCACTATTCCTTCTTTACTGCATCCCTCGCTCCCTCACATTGATGAATTAGCACAGAAATTGCGTCGCTATGAAATACTATGGGTTCTATGACTTCTCCATCTAAATCGAGTAACGTTTCTATGGAAACGTCAGAATTTTCTTTTGGGATACGAGTATCTCCTTTCCGATGCACTATTCCTTCTTTACTGCATACTACGCTCCCCCGCATTGACGAATTAACACAGAAATTGCGTCGCTATTAAATACTATGGGTTCTATGAGATCTCCTTCTAAATCGAGTAACGTTTCTATGGAAGCGCCAGGGTTTTCTTTTGGGATACGAGTATCTCCTTTCCGATGCACTATTCCTTCTTTACTGCATCCCTCGCTCCCTCGTATTTACGAATTAACACAGAAACTGCGTCGCTATGAAATACTATGGGTTCTATGACTTCTCCTTCTAAATCGAGTAACGTGTCTATGGAAACGACAGGATTTTCTTTTGGGATACGAGTATCTCCTTTCCGATGCACTATTCCTTCTTTACTGCATACCTCGCTCCCTCGCATTGTCGAATTAACACAGAAATTGCGTCGCTATAAAATACTATAGGTTCTATGAGATCTCCTTCTAAATCGAGTAACGTTTCTATGGAAACGCCAGGATTTTCTCTTGGTATACGAGTATTTCCTTTCCGATGCACTATTCCTTCTTAACTGCATCCCTCGCTCCCTCGCATTGACGAATTAACACAGAAACTGCGTCGCTATGAAATACTATGGGTTCTATGACTTCTCCTTCTAAATCGAGTAACGTTTCTATGGAAACGACAGGATTTTCTTTTGGGATACGAGTATCTCCTTTCCGATTCACTATTCCTTCTTTACTGCATCCCTCGCTCCATCGCATTGACGAATTAACACAGAAATTGCGTCACTATGAAATACAATGGGTTCTATGACTTCTCCATCTACATCGAGTAACGTTTCTATGGAAACTACAGGATTTTCTTTTGGGATACGAGTATCTCCTTTCCGATGCACTATTATTTCTTTACTGCATCCCTCGCTCCCTCACATTGACGAATTAACACAGAAATTGCGTCGCTATGAAATACTATGGGTTCTATGACTTCTCCATCTAAATCGAGTAACGTTTCTATGGAAACGACAGGATTTTCTTTTAGGATACGAGTATCTCCTTTCCGATGCACTATTCCTTCTTTCTGCATCCCTCGCTCCCTCGCATTGACGAATTAACACAGAAATTGCGTCGCTATGAAATACTATGTGTTCTATGAGATCTCCTTCTAAATCGAGTAACGTTTCTATGGAAACGCCAGGGTTTTCTTTCGAGATACGAGTATCTCCTTTCCGATGCACTATTCCTTCTTTACTGCATCCCTCGCTCCCTCACATTGACGAATTAACTCAGAAATCGCGTCGCTGTGAAATACTATGGGTTTAATGACTTCTCCTTCTAAATCGTGTAACGTTTCTGTGGAAACGACAGGATTTCCATTTGGGATACGAGTATCTCCTTTCCGATGCACTATTCCTGCTTTACTGCATCCCTCGCTCCCTCACATTGACGAATTAACACAGAAATTGCGTCGCTATGAAATACGATGAGTTCTATGACTTCTCCATCTAAATCGAGTAACGTTTCTATGGAAACGACAGGATTTTCTTTTGGGATACGAGTATCTCCTTTCCGATGCACTATTCCTTCTTTACTGCATCCCACGCTCCCTCGCATTGACGAATTAACACAGAAATTGCGTCGCTTTGAAATACTAAGTGTTCTATCAGATCTCCTTCTAAATCGAGTAATGTTTCTATGGAAACGCCAGGATTTTCTTTTGGGATACGAGTATCTCCTTTCCGATGCACTATTCCTTCTTTACTGCATCCCTCGCTCCCTGGCATTGACGAATTAACACAGAAATTGCGTCGCTATGAAATACTATGGGTTCTATGACATCTCCTTCTAAATCTAGTAACGTTTCTATGGAAAGGAAAGGATTTCCATTTGGGATACGAGTAGCTCCTTCCGATGCACTATTCCTTCTTTACTGCATCCCTCGCTCCCTCGCATTGACGAATTAACACAGAAATTGCGTCGCTATGAAATACTATGGGTTCTATGAGATCTCCTTCTAAATCGAGTAACGTTTCTATGGAAACGCCAGGATTTTCTTTTGGGATACGAGTAGCTCCTTTCCGATGCACTATTCCTTCTTTACTGCATCCCTCGCTCCCTCACATTGACGAATTAACACAGAAATTGCGTCGCTATGAAATACAATGGGTTCTATGACTTCTCCATCTACATCGAGTAACGTTTCTATGGAAACGACAGGATTTTCTTTTGGGATACGAGTATCTCCTTTCCGATGCACTATTCCTTCTTTACTGCTTCACTCGCTGCCTCGCATTGACGAATTAACACAGAAACTGCGTCGCTATGAAATACTATGGGTTCTATGACTTCTCCTTCTTAATCGAGTAACGTTTCTATGGAAACGAATGGATTTTCTTTTGGGATACGAGTAGCTCCTTTCCGATGCACTATTCCTTCTTTACTGCATCCCTCGCCTCCTCGCATTGACGAATTAACACAGAAACTGCGTCGCTATGAAATACTATGGGTTCTATGAGATCTCCTTCTAAATCGAGTAACGTTTCTATGGAAACGACAGGATATTCTTTTGGGATACGAGTATCTCCTTTCCGATGCACTATTCCTTCTTTACTGCATCCCTCGCTCCCTCACATTGACGAATTAACACAGAAATTGCGTCGCTATGAAATACTATGGGTTCTATGACTTCTCCATCTAAATCGAGTAACGTTTCTATGGAAACGCCAGGATTTTCTTTTGGGATACGAGTATCTCCTTTCCGATGCACTATTCCTCCTTTACTGCATCCCACGCTCCCTCACATTGACGAATTAACACAGAAATTGCGTCGCTTTGAAATACTAAGTGTTCTATCAGATCTCCTTCTAAATCGAGTAATGTTTCTATGGAAACGCCAGGATTTTCTTTTGGGATACGAGTATCTCCTTTCCGATGCACTATTCCTTCTTTACTGCATCCCTCGCTCCCTGGCATTGACGAATTAACACAGAAATTGCGTCGCTATGAAATACTATGGGTTCTATGAGATCTCCTTCTAGATCGAGTAACGTTTCTATGGAAACGCCAGGATTTTCTTATGGGATACGAGCATCTCCATTCCGATGCACTATTCCTTCTTTACTGCTTCACTCGCTCCCTCACATTGACGAATTAACACAGAAATTGCGTCACTATGAAATACTATGGGTTCTATGACTTCTCCATCTAAATCGAGTAACGTTTCTATGGAAACGTCAGGATTTTATTTTGGGATACGAGTATCTCCTTTCCGATGCACTATTCCTTCTTTACTGCATCCCTCGCTCCCTCACATTGACGAATTAACACAGAAATTGCGTCGCTATGAAATACTATGGGTTCTATGACTTCTCCATCTAAATCGAGTAAAGTTTCTATGGAAACACCAGGATTTTATTTTGGGATACGAGTATCTCCTTTCCGATGCACTATTCCTTCTTTACTGCATCCCTCGCTCCCTCGCATTGACGAATTAACACAGAAATTGCGTCGCTATGAAATACTATGTGTTCTATGAGATCTCCTTCTAAACCGAGTAACGTTTCTATGGAAACGCCAGGGTTTTCTTTCGAGATACGAGTATCTCCTTTCCGATGCACTATTCCTTCTTTACTGCATCCCTCGCTCCCTCACATTGACGAATTAACTCAGAAATCGCGTCGCTGTGAAATACTATGGGTTTAATGACTTCTCCTTCTAAATCGTGTAACGTTTCTGTGGAAACGACAGGATTTCCATTTGGGATACGAGTATCTCCTTTCCGATGCACTATTCCTGCTTTACTGCATCCCTCGCTCCCTCACATTGACGAATTAACACAGAAATTGCGTCGCTATGAAATACGATGAGTTCTATGACTTCTCCATCTAAATCGAGTAACGTTTCTATGGAAACGACAGGATTTTCTTTTGGGATACATCTCGTTTCCGCTGCACTATTCCTTCTTTACTGCATTCCTCGCTCCCTCGCATTGACGAATTAACACAGAAACTGCGTCGCTATGAAATACTATGGGTTCTATGACATCTCCTTCTAAATCTAGTAACGTTTCTATGGAAAGGAAAGGATTTCCATTTGGGATACGAGTAGCTCCTTCCGATGCACTATTCCTTCTTTACTGCATCCCTCGCTCCCTCGCATTGACGAATTAACACAGAAATTGCGTCGCTATGAAATACTATGGGTTCTATGAGATCTCCTTCTAAATCGAGTAAAGTTTCTATGGAAACGCCAGGATTTTCTTTTGGGATACGAGTAGCTCCTTTCCGATGCACTATTCCTTCTTTACTGCATCCCTCGCTCCCTCACATTGACGAATTAACACAGAAATTGCGTCGCTATGAAATACAATGGGTTCTATGACTTCTCCATCTACATCGAGTAACGTTTCTATGGAAACGCCAGGATTTTCTTTTGGGATTCGAGTATCTCCTTTCCGATGCACTATTCCTTCTTTACTGCTTCACTCGCTCCCTCGCATTGACGAATTAACACAGAAACTGCGTCGCTATGAAATACTATGGGTTCTATGACTTCTCCTTCTTAATCGAGTAACGTTTCTATGGAAACGAATGGATTTTCTTTTGGGATACGAGTAGCTCCTTTCCGATGCACTATTCCTTCTTTACTGCATCCCTCGCCACCTCGCATTGACGAATTAACACAGAAACTGCGTCGCTATGAAATACTATGGGTTCTATGAGATCTCCTTCTAAATCGAGTAACGTTTCTATGGAAACGACAGGATATTCTTTTGGGATACGAGTATCTCCTTTCCGATGCACTATTCCTTCTTTACTGCATCCCTCGCTCCCTCACATTGACGAATTAACACAGAAATTGCGTCGCTATGAAATACTATGGGTTCTATGACTTCTCCATCTAAATCGAGTAACGTTTCTATGGAAACGCCAGGATTTTCTTTTGGGATACGAGTATCTCCTTTCCGATGCACTATTCCTTCTTTACTGCATCCCACGCTCCCTCGCATTGACGAATTAACACAGCAATTGCGTCGCTTTGAAATACTAAGTGTTCTATGAGATCTCCTTCTAAATCGAGTAATGTTTCTATGGAAACGCCAGGATTTTCTTTTGGGATACGAGTATCTCCTTTCCGATGCACTATTCCTTCTTTACTGCATCCCTCGCTCCCTGGCATTGACGAATTAACACAGAAATTGCGTCGCTATGAAATACTATGGGTTCTATGAGATCTCCTTCTAGATCGAGTAACGTTTCTATGGAAACGCCAGGATTTTCTTTTGGGATACGAGTATCTCCATTCCGATGCACTATTCCTTCTTTACTGCTTCACTCGCTCCCTCACATTGACGAATTAACACAGAAATTGCGTCACTATGAAATACTATGGGTTCTATGACTTCTCCATCTAAATCGAGTAACGTTTCTATGGAAACGTCAGGATTTTATTTTGGGATACGAGTATCTCCTTTCCGATGCACTATTCCTTCTTTACTGCATCCCTCGCTCCCTCACATTGATGAATTAGCACAGAAATTGCGTCGCTATGAAATACTATGGGTTCTATGACTTCTCCATCTAAATCGAGTAACGTTTCTATGGAAACGTCAGAATTTTCTTTTGGGATACGAGTATCTCCTTTCCGATGCACTATTCCTTCTTTACTGCATACTACGCTCCCCCGCATTGACGAATTAACACAGAAATTGCGTCGCTATTAAATACTATGGGTTCTATGAGATCTCCTTCTAAATCGAGTAACGTTTCTATGGAAGCGCCAGGGTTTTCTTTTGGGATACGAGTATCTCCTTTCCGATGCACTATTCCTTCTTTACTGCATCCCTCGCTCCCTCGTATTTACGAATTAACACAGAAACTGCGTCGCTATGAAATACTATGGGTTCTATGACTTCTCCTTCTAAATCGAGTAACGTGTCTATGGAAACGACAGGATTTTCTTTTGGGATACGAGTATCTCCTTTCCGATGCACTATTCCTTCTTTACTGCATACCTCGCTCCCTCGCATTGTCGAATTAACACAGAAATTGCGTCGCTATAAAATACTATAGGTTCTATGAGATCTCCTTCTAAATCGAGTAACGTTTCTATGGAAACGCCAGGATTTTCTCTTGGTATACGAGTATTTCCTTTCCGATGCACTATTCCTTCTTAACTGCATCCCTCGCTCCCTCGCATTGACGAATTAACACAGAAACTGCGTCGCTATGAAATACTATGGGTTCTATGACTTCTCCTTCTAAATCGAGTAACGTTTCTATGGAAACGACAGGATTTTCTTTTGGGATACGAGTATCTCCTTTCCGATTCACTATTCCTTCTTTACTGCATCCCTCGCTCCATCGCATTGACGAATTAACACAGAAATTGCGTCACTATGAAATACAATGGGTTCTATGACTTCTCCATCTACATCGAGTAACGTTTCTATGGAAACTACAGGATTTTCTTTTGGGATACGAGTATCTCCTTTCCGATGCACTATTATTTCTTTACTGCATCCCTCGCTCCCTCACATTGACGAATTAACACAGAAATTGCGTCGCTATGAAATACTATGGGTTCTATGACTTCTCCATCTAAATCGAGTAACGTTTCTATGGAAACGACAGGATTTTCTTTTAGGATACGAGTATCTCCTTTCCGATGCACTATTCCTTCTTTCTGCATCCCTCGCTCCCTCGCATTGACGAATTAACACAGAAATTGCGTCGCTATGAAATACTATGTGTTCTATGAGATCTCCTTCTAAATCGAGTAACGTTTCTATGGAAACGCCAGGGTTTTCTTTCGAGATACGAGTATCTCCTTTCCGATGCACTATTCCTTCTTTACTGCATCCCTCGCTCCCTCACATTGACGAATTAACTCAGAAATCGCGTCGCTGTGAAATACTATGGGTTTAATGACTTCTCCTTCTAAATCGTGTAACGTTTCTGTGGAAACGACAGGATTTCCATTTGGGATACGAGTATCTCCTTTCCGATGCACTATTCCTGCTTTACTGCATCCCTCGCTCCCTCACATTGACGAATTAACACAGAAATTGCGTCGCTATGAAATACGATGAGTTCTATGACTTCTCCATCTAAATCGAGTAACGTTTCTATGGAAACGACAGGATTTTCTTTTGGGATACGAGTATCTCCTTTCCGATGCACTATTCCTTCTTTACTGCATCCCACGCTCCCTCGCATTGACGAATTAACACAGAAATTGCGTCGCTTTGAAATACTAAGTGTTCTATCAGATCTCCTTCTAAATCGAGTAATGTTTCTATGGAAACGCCAGGATTTTCTTTTGGGATACGAGTATCTCCTTTCCGATGCACTATTCCTTCTTTACTGCATCCCTCGCTCCCTGGCATTGACGAATTAACACAGAAATTGCGTCGCTATGAAATACTATGGGTTCTATGACATCTCCTTCTAAATCTAGTAACGTTTCTATGGAAAGGAAAGGATTTCCATTTGGGATACGAGTAGCTCCTTCCGATGCACTATTCCTTCTTTACTGCATCCCTCGCTCCCTCGCATTGACGAATTAACACAGAAATTGCGTCGCTATGAAATACTATGGGTTCTATGAGATCTCCTTCTAAATCGAGTAACGTTTCTATGGAAACGCCAGGATTTTCTTTTGGGATACGAGTAGCTCCTTTCCGATGCACTATTCCTTCTTTACTGCATCCCTCGCTCCCTCACATTGACGAATTAACACAGAAATTGCGTCGCTATGAAATACAATGGGTTCTATGACTTCTCCATCTACATCGAGTAACGTTTCTATGGAAACGACAGGATTTTCTTTTGGGATACGAGTATCTCCTTTCCGATGCACTATTCCTTCTTTACTGCTTCACTCGCTGCCTCGCATTGACGAATTAACACAGAAACTGCGTCGCTATGAAATACTATGGGTTCTATGACTTCTCCTTCTTAATCGAGTAACGTTTCTATGGAAACGAATGGATTTTCTTTTGGGATACGAGTAGCTCCTTTCCGATGCACTATTCCTTCTTTACTGCATCCCTCGCCTCCTCGCATTGACGAATTAACACAGAAACTGCGTCGCTATGAAATACTATGGGTTCTATGAGATCTCCTTCTAAATCGAGTAACGTTTCTATGGAAACGACAGGATATTCTTTTGGGATACGAGTATCTCCTTTCCGATGCACTATTCCTTCTTTACTGCATCCCTCGCTCCCTCACATTGACGAATTAACACAGAAATTGCGTCGCTATGAAATACTATGGGTTCTATGACTTCTCCATCTAAATCGAGTAACGTTTCTATGGAAACGCCAGGATTTTCTTTTGGGATACGAGTATCTCCTTTCCGATGCACTATTCCTCCTTTACTGCATCCCACGCTCCCTCGCATTGACGAATTAACACAGAAATTGCGTCGCTTTGAAATACTAAGTGTTCTATCAGATCTCCTTCTAAATCGAGTAATGTTTCTATGGAAACGCCAGGATTTTCTTTTGGGATACGAGTATCTCCTTTCCGATGCACTATTCCTTCTTTACTGCATCCCTCGCTCCCTGGCATTGACGAATTAACACAGAAATTGCGTCGCTATGAAATACTATGGGTTCTATGAGATCTCCTTCTAGATCGAGTAACGTTTCTATGGAAACGCCAGGATTTTCTTATGGGATACGAGCATCTCCATTCCGATGCACTATTCCTTCTTTACTGCTTCACTCGCTCCCTCACATTGACGAATTAACACAGAAATTGCGTCACTATGAAATACTATGGGTTCTATGACTTCTCCATCTAAATCGAGTAACGTTTCTATGGAAACGTCAGGATTTTATTTTGGGATACGAGTATCTCCTTTCCGATGCACTATTCCTTCTTTACTGCATCCCTCGCTCCCTCACATTGACGAATTAACACAGAAATTGCGTCGCTATGAAATACTATGGGTTCTATGACTTCTCCATCTAAATCGAGTAAAGTTTCTATGGAAACACCAGGATTTTATTTTGGGATACGAGTATCTCCTTTCCGATGCACTATTCCTTCTTTACTGCATCCCTCGCTCCCTCGCATTGACGAATTAACACAGAAATTGCGTCGCTATGAAATACTATGTGTTCTATGAGATCTCCTTCTAAACCGAGTAACGTTTCTATGGAAACGCCAGGGTTTTCTTTCGAGATACGAGTATCTCCTTTCCGATGCACTATTCCTTCTTTACTGCATCCCTCGCTCCCTCACATTGACGAATTAACTCAGAAATCGCGTCGCTGTGAAATACTATGGGTTTAATGACTTCTCCTTCTAAATCGTGTAACGTTTCTGTGGAAACGACAGGATTTCCATTTGGGATACGAGTATCTCCTTTCCGATGCACTATTCCTGCTTTACTGCATCCCTCGCTCCCTCACATTGACGAATTAACACAGAAATTGCGTCGCTATGAAATACGATGAGTTCTATGACTTCTCCATCTAAATCGAGTAACGTTTCTATGGAAACGACAGGATTTTCTTTTGGGATACATCTCGTTTCCGCTGCACTATTCCTTCTTTACTGCATCCCTCGCTCCCTCGCATTGACGAATTAACACAGAAACTGCGTCGCTATGAAATACTATGGGTTCTATGACATCTCCTTCTAAATCTAGTAACGTTTCTATGGAAAGGAAAGGATTTCCATTTGGGATACGAGTAGCTCCTTCCGATGCACTATTCCTTCTTTACTGCATCCCTCGCTCCCTCGCATTGACGAATTAACACAGAAATTGCGTCGCTATGAAATACTATGGGTTCTATGAGATCTCCTTCTAAATCGAGTAAAGTTTCTATGGAAACGCCAGGATTTTCTTTTGGGATACGAGTAGCTCCTTTCCGATGCACTATTCCTTCTTTACTGCATCCCTCGCTCCCTCACATTGACGAATTAACACAGAAATTGCGTCGCTATGAAATACAATGGGTTCTATGACTTCTCCATCTACATCGAGTAACGTTTCTATGGAAACGCCAGGATTTTCTTTTGGGATTCGAGTATCTCCTTTCCGATGCACTATTCCTTCTTTACTGCTTCACTCGCTCCCTCGCATTGACGAATTAACACAGAAACTGCGTCGCTATGAAATACTATGGGTTCTATGACTTCTCCTTCTTAATCGAGTAACGTTTCTATGGAAACGAATGGATTTTCTTTTGGGATACGAGTAGCTCCTTTCCGATGCACTATTCCTTCTTTACTGCATCCCTCGCCACCTCGCATTGACGAATTAACACAGAAACTGCGTCGCTATGAAATACTATGGGTTCTATGAGATCTCCTTCTAAATCGAGTAACGTTTCTATGGAAACGACAGGATATTCTTTTGGGATACGAGTATCTCATTTCCGATGCACTATTCCTTCTTTACTGCATCCCTCGCTCCCTCACATTGACGAATTAACACAGAAATTGCGTCGCTATGAAATACTATGGGTTCTATGACTTCTCCATCTAAATCGAGTAACGTTTCTATGGAAACGCCAGGATTTTCTTTTGGGATACGAGTATCTCCTTTCCGATGCACTATTCCTTCTTTACTGCATCCCACGCTCCCTCGCATTGACGAATTAACACAGCAATTGCGTCGCTTTGAAATACTAAGTGTTCTATGAGATCTCCTTCTAAATCGAGTAATGTTTCTATGGAAACGCCAGGATTTTCTTTTGGGATACGAGTATCTCCTTTCCGATGCACTATTCCTTCTTTACTGCATCCCTCGCTCCCTGGCATTGACGAATTAACACAGAAATTGCGTCGCTATGAAATACTATGGGTTCTATGAGATCTCCTTCTAGATCGAGTAACGTTTCTATGGAAACGCCAGGATTTTCTTTTGGGATACGAGTATCTCCATTCCGATGCACTATTCCTTCTTTACTGCTTCACTCGCTCCCTCACATTGACGAATTAACACAGAAATTGCGTCACTATGGAATACTATGGGTTCTATGACTTCTCCATCTAAATCGAGTAACGTTTCTATGGAAACGTCAGGATTTTATTTTGGGATACGAGTATCTCCTTTCCGATGCACTATTCCTTCTTTACTGCATCCCTCGCTCCCTCACATTGACGAATTAACACAGAAATTGCGTCGCTATGAAATACTATGGGTTCTATGACTTCTCCATCTAAATCGAGTAAAGTTTCTAATGAAACACCAGGATTTTATTTTGGGATACGAGTATCTCCTTTCCGATGCACTATTCCTTCTTTACTGCATCCCACGCTCCCTCGCATTGACGAATTAACACAGAAATTGCGTCGCTATGAAATACTAAGTGTTCTATGAGATCTCCTTCTAGATCGAGTAACGTTTCTATGGAAACGACAGGATTTTCTTTTGGGATACGAGTATCTCCATTCCGATGCACTATTCCTTCTTTACTGCTTCACTCGCTCCCTCACATTGACGAATTAACACAGAAATTGCGTCACTATGAAATACTATGGGTTCTATGACTTCTCCATCTAAATCGAGTAACGTTTCTATGGAAACGCCATGATTTACTTTTGGGGTACGAGTATATCCTTTCCGATGCACTATTCCTTCTTTACTGCATCCCTCGCTTCCTCACATTGACGAATTAACACAGAAATTGCGTCGCTATGAAATACCATGGGTTCTATGTCTTCTCCATCTAAATCGAGTACCGTTTCTATGGAAACGCCAGGATTTTCTTTTGGGATACGAGTATCTCCTTTCCGTTGCACTATTCCTCCTTTACTGCATCCCTCGCTCCCTCACATTGACGAATTAGCACAGAAATGGCGTCGCTATGAAATACTATGGGTTCTATGACTTCTCCATCTAAATCCAGTAACGTTTCTATGGAAACGTCAGAATTTTCTTTTGGGATACGAGTATCTCCTTTCCGATGCACTATTCCTTCTTTACTGCATCCTACGCTCCCCCGCATTGACGAATTAACACAGAAATTGCGTCGCTATTAAATACTATGGGTTCTATGAGATCTCCTTCTAAATCGAGTAACGTTTCTATGGAAGCGCCAGGGTTTTCTTTTGGGATACGAGTATCTCCTTTCCGATGCACTATTCCTTCTTTACTGCATCCCTCGCTCCCTCGTATTGACGAATTAACACAGAAACTGCGTCGCTATGAAATACTATGGGTTCTATGACTTCTCCATCTACATCGAGTAACGTTTCTATGGAAACGACAGGATTTTCTTTTGGGATACGAGTATCTCCTTTCCGATGCACTATTCCTTCTTTACTGCTTCACTCCCTCCGTCGCATTGACGAATTAACACAGAAACTGCGTCGCTATGAAATACTATGGGTTCTATGACTTCTCCTTCTTAATCGAGTAACGTTTCTATGGAAACGAATGGATTTTCTTTTGGGATACGAGTAGCTCCTTTCCGATGCACTATTCCTTCTTTACTGCATCCCTCGCCTCCTCGCATTGACGAATTAACACAGAAACTGCGTCGCTATGAAATGCTATGGGTTCTATGAGATCTCCTTCTAAATCGAGTAACGTTTCTATGGAAACGACAGGATATTCTTTTGGGATACGAGTATCTCCTTTCCGATGCACTATTCCTTCTTTACTGCATCCCTCGCTCCCTCACATTGACGAATTAACACAGAAATTGCGTCGCTATGAAATACTATGGGTTCTATGACTTCTCCATCTAAATCGAGTAACGTTTCTATGGAAACGCCAGGATATTCTTTTGGGATACGAGTATCTCCTTTCCGATGCACTATTCCTTCTTTACTGCATCCCACGCTCCCTCGCATTGACGAATTAACACAGAAATTGCGTCGCTTTGAAATACTAAGTGTTCTATCAGATCTCCTTCTAAATCGAGTAATGTTTCTATGGAAACGCCAGGATTTTCTTTTGGGATACGAGTATCTCCTTTCCGATGCACTATTCCTTCTTTACTGCATCCCTCGCTCCCTGGCATTGACGAATTAACACAGAAATTGCGTCGCTATGAAATACTATGGGTTCTATGAGATCTCCTTCTAGATCGAGTAACGTTTCTATGGAAACGCCAGGATTTTCTTATGGGATACGAGTATCTCCATTCCGATGCACTATTCCTTCTTTACTGCTTCACTCGCTCCCTCACATTGACGAATTAACACAGAAATTGCGTCACTATGAAATACTATGGGTTCTATGACTTCTCCATCTAAATCGACTATCGTTTCTATGGAATCGTCAGGATTTTATTTTGGGATACGAGTATCTCCTTTCCGATGCACTATTCCTTCTTTACTGCATCCCTCGCTCCCTCACATTGACGAATTAACACAGAAATTGCGTCGCTATGAAATACTATGGGTTCTATGACTTCTCCATCTAAATCGAGTAAAGTTTCTATGGAAACACCAGGATTTTATTTTGGGATACGAGTATCTCCTTTCCGATGCACTATTCCTTCTTTACTGCATCCCTCGCTCCCTCGCATTGACGAATTAACACAGAAATTGCGTCGCTATGAAATACTATGTGTTCTATGAGATCTCCTTCTAAATCGAGTAACGTTTCTATGGAAACGCCAGGGTTTTCTTTCGAGATACGAGTATCTCCTTTCCGATGCACTATTCCTTCTTTACTGCATCCCTCGCTCCCTCACATTGACGAATTAACTCAGAAATCGCGTCGCTGTGAAATACTATGGGTTTAATGACATCTCCTTCTAAATCTAGTAACGTTTCTATGGAAAGGAAAGGATTTCCATTTGGGATACGAGTAGCTCCTTCCGATGCACTATTCCTGCTTTACTGCATCCCTCGCTCCCTCGCATTGACGAATTAACACAGAAATTGCGTCGCTATGAAATACGATGAGTTCTATGACTTCTCCATCTAAATCGAGTAACGTTTCTATGGAAACGACAGGATTTTCTTTTGGGATACATCTCGTTTCCGCTGCACTATTCCTTCTTTACTGCATCCCTCGCTCCCTCGCATTGACGAATTAACGCAGAAACTGCGTCGCTATGAAATACTATGGGTTCTATGACATCTCCTTCTAAATCTAGTAACGTTTCTATGGAAAGGAAAGGATTTCCATTTGGGATACGAGTAGCTCCTTCCGATGCACTATTCCTTCTTTACTGCATCCCTCGCTCCCTCGCATTGACGAATTAACACAGAAATTGCGTCGCTATGAAATACTATGGGTTCTATGACTTGTCCATCTAAATCGAGTAAAGTTTCTATGGAAACACCAGGATTTTATTTTGGGATACGAGTATCTCCTTTCCGATGCACTATTCCTTCTTTACTGCATCCCTCGCTCCCTGGCATTGACGAATTAACACAGAAATTGCGTCGCTATGAAATACTATGGGTTCTATGAGATCTCTTTCTAGATCGAGTAACGTTTCTATGGAAACGCCAGGATTTTCTTATGGGATACGAGTATCTCCATTCCGATGCACTATTCCTTCTTTACTGCTTCACTCGCTCCCTCACATTGACGAATTAACACAGAAATTGCGTCACTATGAAATACTATGGGTTCTATGACTTCTCCATCTAAATCGAGTAACGTTTCTATGGAAACGTCAGGATTTTATTTTGGGATACGAGTATCTCCTTTCCGATGCACTATTCCTTCTTTACTGCATCCCTCGCTCCCTCACATTGACGAATTAACACAGAAATTGCGTCGCTATGAAATACTGTGGGTTCTATGACTTCTCCATCTAAATCGAGTAAAGTTTCTATGGAAACACCAGGATTTTATTTTGGGATACGAGTATCTCCTTTCCGATGCACTATTCCTTCTTTACTGCATCCCACGCTCCCTCGCATTGACGAATTAACACAGAAATTGCGTCGCTATGAAATACTAAGTGTTCTATGAGATCTCCTTCTAGATCGAGTAACGTTTCTATGGAAACGACAGGATTTTCTTTTGGGATACGAGTATCTCCATTCCGATGCACTATTCCTTCTTTACTGCTTCACTCGCTCCCTCACATTGACGAATTAACACAGAAATTGCGTCACTATGAAATACTATGGGTTCTATGAATTCTCCATCTAAATCGAGTAACGTTTCTATGGAAACGCCATGATTTTCTTTTGGGGTACGAGTATATCCTTTCCGATGCACTATTCCTTCTTTACTGCATCCCTCGCTTCCTCACATTGACGAATTAACACAGAAATTGCGTCGCTATGAAATACTATGGGTTCTATGTCTTCTCCATCTAAATCGAGAACCGTTTCTATGGAAACGCCAGGATTTTCTTTTGGGATACGAGTATCTCCTTTCCGTTGCACTATTCCTCCTTTACTGCATCCCTCGCTCCCTCACATTGACGAATTAGCACAGAAATAGCGTCGCTATGAAATACTATGGGTTCTATGACTTCTCCATCTAAATCGAGTAACGTTTCTATGGAAACGTCAGAATTTTCTTTTGGGATACGAGTATCTCCTTTCCGATGCACTATTCTTTCTTTACTGCATCCTACGCTCCCCCGCATTGACGAATTAACACAGAAATTGCGTCGCTATTAAATACTATGGGTTCTATGAGATCTCCTTCTAAATCGAGTAACGTTTCTATGGAAGCGCCAGGGTTTTCTTTTGGGATACGAGTATCTCCTTTCCGATGCACTATTCCTTCTTTACTGCATCCCTCGCTCCCTCGTATTGACGAATTAACACAGAAACTGCGTCGCTATGAAATACTATGGGTTCTATGACTTCTCCTTCTAAATCGAGTAACGTGTCTATGGAAACGACAGGATTTTTTTTTGGGATACGAGTATCTCCTTTCCGATGCACTATTTCTTCTTTACTGCATCCCTCGCTCCCTCGCATTGTCGAATTAACACAGAAATTGCGTCGCTATAAAATACTATAGGTTCTATGAGATCTCCTTCTAAATCGAGTAACGTTTCTATGGAAACGCCAGGATTTTCTCTTGGTATACGAGTATTTCCTTTCCGATGCACTATTCCTACTTTACTGCATCCCTCGCTCCCTCGCATTGACGAATTAACACAGAAACTGCGTCGCTATGAAATACTATGGGTTCTATTTCTCCTTCTAAATCGAGTAACGTTTCTATGGAAACGACAGGATTTTCTTTTGGGATACGAGTATCTCCTTTCCGATTCACTATTCCTTCTTTACTGCATCCCTCGCTCCATCGCATTGACGAATTAACACAGAAATTGCGTCACTATGAAATACAATGGGTTCTATGACTTCTCCATCTACATCGAGTAACGTTTCTATGGAAACTACAGGATTTTCTTTTGGGATACGAGTACCTCCTTTCCGATGCACTATTCCTTCTTTACTGCATCCCTCGCTCCCTCACATTGACGAATTAACACAGAAATTGCGTCGCTATGAAATACTATGGGTTCTATGACTTCTCCATCTAAATCGAGTAACGTTTCTATGTAAACGCCAGGATTTTCTTTTGGGATACGAGTATCTCCTTTCCGATGCACTATTCCTTCTTTACTGCATCCCTCGCTCCCTGGCATTGACGAATTAACACAGAAATTGCGTCGCTATGAAATACTATGGGTTCTATGAGATCTCCTTCTAGATCGAGTAACGTTTCTATGGAAACGCCAGGATTTTCTTATGGGATACGAGTATCTCCATTCCGATGCACTATTCCTTCTTTACTGCTTCACTCGCTCCCTCACATTGACGAATTAACACAGAAATTGCGTCACTATGAAATACTATGGGTTCTATGACTTCTCCATCTAAATCGACTAACGTTTCTATGGAATCGTCAGGATTTTATTTTGGGATACGAGTATCTCCTTTCCGATGCACTATTCCTTCTTTACTGCATCCCTCGCTCCCTCACATTGACGAATTAACACAGAAATTGCGTCGCTATGAAATACTATGGGTTCTATGACTTCTCCATCTAAATCGAGTAAAGTTTCTATGGAAACACCAGGATTTTATTTTGGGATACGAGTATCTCCTTTCCGATGCACTATTCCTTCTTTACTGCATCCCTCGCTCCCTCGCATTGACGAATTAACACAGAAATTGCGTCGCTATGAAATACTATGTGTTCTATGAGATCTCCTTCTAAATCGAGTAACGTTTCTATGGAAACGCCAGGGTTTTCTTTCGAGATACGAGTATCTCCTTTCCGATGCACTATTCCTTCTTTACTGCATCCCTCGCTCCCTCACATTGACGAATTAACTCAGAAATCGCGTCGCTGTGAAATACTATGGGTTTAATGACTTCTCCTTCCAAATCGTGTAACGTTTCTGTGGAAACGACAGGATTTTCTTTTGGGATACATCTCGTTTCCGCTGCACTATTCCTTCTTTACTGCATCCCTCGCTCCCTCGCATTGACGAATTAACACAGAAACTGCGTCGCTATGAAATACTATGGGTTCTATGACATCTCCTTCTAAATCTAGTAACGTTTCTATGGAAAGGAAAGGATTTCCATTTGGGATACGAGTATCTCCTTTCCGATGCACTATTCCTGCTTTACTGCATCCCTCGCTCCCTCACATTGACGAATTAACACAGAAATTGCGTCGCTATGAAATACGATGAGTTCTATGACTTCTCCATCTAAATCGAGTAACGTTTCTATGGAAACGACAGGATTTTCTTTTGGGATACATCTCGTTTCCGCTGCACTATTCCTTCTTTACTGCATCCCTCGCTCCCTCGCATTGACGAATTAACACAGAAACTGCGTCGCTATGAAATACTATGGGTTCTATGACATCTCCTTCTAAATCTAGTAACGTTTCTATGGAAAGGAAAGGATTTCCATTTGGGATACGAGTAGCTCCTTCCGATGCACTATTCCTTCTTTACTGCATCCCTCGCTCCCTCGCATTGACGAATTAACACAGAAATTGCGTCGCTATGAAATACTATGGGTTCTATGACTTGTCCATCTAAATCGAGTAAAGTTTCTATGGAAACACCAGGATTTTATTTTGGGATACGAGTATCTCCTTTCCGATGCACTATTCCTTCTTTACTGCATCCCTCGCTCCCTGGCATTGACGAATTAACACAGAAATTGCGTCGCTATGAAATACTATGGGTTCTATGACTTGTCCATCTAAATCGAGTAAAGTTTCTATGGAAACACCAGGATTTTATTTTGGGATACGAGTATCTCCTTTCCGATGCACTATTCCTTCTTTACTGCATCCCTCGCTCCCTCGCATTGACGAATTAACACAGAAATTGCGTCGCTATGAAATACTATGGGTTCTATGAGATCTCTTTCTAGATCGAGTAACGTTTCTATGGAAACGCCAGGATTTTCTTATGGGATACGAGTATCTCCATTCCGATGCACTATTCCTTCTTTACTGCTTCACTCGCTCCCTCACATTGACGAATTAACACAGAAATTGCGTCAGTATGAAATACTATGGGTTCTATGACTTCTCCATCTAAATCGAGTAACGTTTCTATGGAAACGTCAGGATTTTATTTTGGGATACGAGTATCTCCTTTCCGATGCACTATTCCTTCTTTACTGCATCCCTCGCTCCCTCACATTGACGAATTAACACAGAAACTGCGTCGCTATGAAATACTGTGGGTTCTATGACTTCTCCATCTGAATCGAGTAAAGTTTCTATGGAAACACCAGGATTTTATTTTGGGATACGAGTATCTCCTTTCCGATGCACTATTCCTTCTTTACTGCATCCCACGCTCCCTCGCATTGACGAATTAACACAGAAATTGCGTCGCTATGAAATACTAAGTGTTCTATGAGATCTCCTTCTAGATCGAGTAACGTTTCTATGGAAACGACAGGATTTTCTTTTGGGATACGAGTATCTCCATTCCGATGCACTATTCCTTCTTTACTGCTTCACTCGCTCCCTCGCATTGACGAATTAACACAGAAATTGCGTCACTATGAAATACTATGGGTTCTATGAATTCTCCATCTAAATCGAGTAACGTTTCTATGGAAACGCCATGATTTTCTTTTGGGGTACGAGTATATCCTTTCCGATGCACTATTCCTTCTTTACTGCATCCCTCGCTTCCTCACATTGACGAATTAACACAGAAATTGCGTCGCTATGAAATACTATGGGTTCTATGTCTTCTCCATCTAAATCGAGTACCGTTTCTATGGAAACGCCAGGATTTTCTTTTGGGATACGAGTATCTCCTTTCCGTTGCACTATTCCTCCTTTACTGCATCCCTCGCTCCCTCACATTGTCGAATTAGCACAGAAATAGCGTCGCTATGAAATACTATGGGTTCTATGACTTCTCCATCTAAATCGAGTAACGTTTCTATGGAAACGTCAGAATTTTCTTTTGGGATACGAGTATCTCCTTTCCGATGCACTATTCTTTCTTTACTGCATCCTACGCTCCCCCGCATTGACGAATTAACACAGAAATTGCGTCGCTATTAAATACTATGGGTTCTATGAGATCTCCTTCTAAATCGAGTAACGTTTCTATGGAAGCGCCAGGGTTTTCTTTTGGGATACGAGTATCTCCTTTCCGATGCACTATTCCTTCTTTACTGCATCCCTCGCTCCCTCGTATTGACGAATTAACACAGAAACTGCGTCGCTATGAAATACTATGGGTTCTATGACTTCTCCTTCTAAATCGAGTAACGTGTCTATGGAAACGACAGGATTTTCTTTTGGGATACGAGTATCTCCTTTCCGATGCACTATTTCTTCTTTACTGCATCCCTCGCTCCCTCGCATTGTCGAATTAACACAGAAATTGCGTCGCTATAAAATACTATAGGTTCTATGAGATCTCCTTCTAAATCGAGTAACGTTTCTATGGAAACGCCAGGATTTTCTCTTGGTATACGAGTATTTCCTTTCCGATGCACTATTCCTTCTTTACTGCATCCCTCGCTCCCTCGCATTGACGAATTAACACAGAAACTGCGTCGCTATGAAATACTATGGGTTCTATTTCTCCTTCTAAATCGAGTAACGTTTCTATGGAAACGACAGGATTTTCTTTTGGGATACGAGTATCTCCTTTCCGATTCACTATTCCTTCTTTACTGCATCCCTCGCTCCATCGCATTGACGAATTAACACAGAAATTGCGTCACTATGAAATACAATGGGTTCTATGACTTCTCCATCTACATCGAGTAACGTTTCTATGGAAACTACAGGATTTTCTTTTGGGATACGAGTACCTCCTTTCCGATGCACTATTCCTTCTTTACTGCATCCCTCGCTCCCTCACATTGACGAATTAACACAGAAATTGCGTCGCTATGAAATACTATGGGTTCTATGACTTCTCCATCTAAATCGAGTAACGTTTCTATGTAAACGCCAGGATTTTCTTTTAGGATACGAGTATCTCCTTTCCGATGCACTATTCCTTCTTTACTGCATCCCCCGCTCCCTCGCATTGACGAATTAACACAGAAATTGCGTCGCTATGAAATACTATGTGTTCTATGAGATCTCCTTCTAAATCGAGTAACGTTTCTATGGAAACGCCAGGGTTTTCTTTCGAGATACGAGTATCTCCTTTCCGATGCACTATTCCTTCTTTACTGCATCCCTCGCTCCCTCACATTGACGAATTAACTCAGAAATCGCGTCGCTGTGAAATACTATGGGTTTAATGATTTCTCCTTCTAAATCGTGTAACGTTTCTGTGGAAACGACAGGATTTCCTTTTGGGATACGAGTATCTCCTTTCCGATGCACTATTCCTGCTTTACTGCATCCCTCGCTCCCTCACATTGACTAATTAACACAGAAATTGCGTCGCTATGAAATACGATGAGTTCTATGACTTCTCCATCTAAATCGAGTAACGTTTCTATGGAAACGACAGGATTTTCTTTTGGGATACATCTCCTTTCCGATGCACTATTCCTTCTTTACTGCATCCCTCGCTCCCTCGCATTGACGAATTAACACAGAAACTGCGTCGCTATGAAATACTATGGGTTCTATGACATCTCCTTCTAAATCTAGTAACGTTTCTATGGAAAGAAAAGGATTTCCATTTGGGATACGAGTAGCTCCTTCCGATGCACTATTCCTTCTTTACTGCATCCCTCGCTCCCTCGCATTGACGAATTAACACAGAAACTGCGTCGCTATGAAACACTATGGGTTCTATTACATCTCCTTCTAAATCTAGTAACGTTTCTATGGAAAGGAAAGGATTTCCATTTGGGATACGAGTATCTCCTTTCCGATGCACTATTCCTTCTTTACTGCATTTCTCGCTCCCTCACATTGACGAATTAACACAGAAATTGCGTCGCTATGAAATACCATGTGTTCTATGAGATCTCCTTCTAAATCGAGTAACGTTTCTATGGAAACGCCAGGATTTTCTTTTGGGATACGAGTATCTCCTTTCCGATGCACTATTCCTTCTTTACTGCATCCCTCGCTCCCTGGCATTGACGAATTAACACAGAAATTGCGTCGCTATGAAATACAATGGGTTCTATGACTTCTCCATCTACATCGAGTAACGTTTCTATGGAAACGACAGGATTTTCTTTTGGGATACGAGTATCTCCTTTCCGATGCACTATTCCTTCTTTACTGCTTCACTCGCTCCCTCGCATTGACGAATTAACACAGAAACTGCGTCGCTATGAAATACTATGGGTTCTATGACTTCTCCTTTCTTAATCGAGTAACGTTTCTATGGAAACGAATGGATTTTCTTTTGGGATACGAGTAGCTCCTTTCCGATACACTATTCCTTCTTTACTGCATCCCTCGCCTCCTCGCATTGACGAATTAACACAGAAAGTGCGTCGCTCTGAAATACTATGGGTTCTATGAGATCTCCTTCTAAATCGAGTAACGTTTCTATGGAAACGCCAGGATTTTCTTTTGGGATACGAGTATCTCCTTTCCGATGCACTATTCCTTCTTTACTGCATCCCACGCTCCCTCGCATTGACGAATTAACACAGAAATTGCGTCGCTATGAAATACTAAGTGTTCTATGAGATCTCCTTCTAAATCGAGTAACGTTTCTATGGAAACGCCAGGATTTTCTTTTGGGATACGAGTATCTCCTTTCCGATGCACTATTCCTTCTTTACTGCATCCCTCGCTCCCTGGCATTGACGAATTAACACAGAAATTGCGTCGCTATGAAATACTATGGGTTCTATGACTTCTCCATCTAAATCGAGTAACGTTTCTATGGAAACGAGAGGATTTTCTTTTGGGATACGAGTATCTCCATTCCGATGCACTATTCCTTCTTTACTGCTTCACTCGCACCCTCACATTGACGAATTAACACAGAAATAGCGTCACTATGAAATACTATGGGTTCTATGACTACTCCATCTAAATCGAGTAAAGTTTCTATGGAAACGACAGGATTTTATTTTGGGATACGAGTATCTCCTTTCCGATGCACTATTCCTTCTTTACTGCATCCCTCGCTCCCTCACATTGACGAATTAACACAGAAATTGCGTCGCTATGAAATACTATGGGTTCTATGACTTCTCCATCTAAATCGAGTAACGTTTCTATGGAAACGCCAGGATTTTATTTTGGGATACGAGTATCTCCTTTCCGATGCACTATTCCTTCTTTACTGGATCCCACGCTCCCTCGCATTGACGAATTAACACAGAAATTGCGTCGCTATGAAATACTAAGTGTTCTATGAGATCTCCTTCTAAATCGAGTAACGTTTCTATGGAAACGCCAAGATTTTCTTTTCGGATACGAGTATCTCCATTCCGATGCACTATTCCTTCTTTACTGCTTCACTCGCTCATTCACATTGACGAATTAACACAGAAATTGCGTCACTATGAAATACTATGGGTTCTATGACTTCTCCATCTAAAACGAGTAACGTTTCTATGGAAACGCCAGGATTTTATTTTGGGATACGAGTATCTCCTTTCCGATGCACTATTCCTTCTTTACTGCATCCCTCGCTCCCTCACATTGACGAATTAACACAGAAATTGTGTCGCTATAAAATACTATGGGTTCTATGACTTCTCCATCTAAATCGAGTAACGTTTCTATGGAAACGCCAGGATTTTACTTTGGGATTCGAGTATCTCCTTTCCGATGCACTATTCCTTCTTTACTGCATCCCACGCTCCCTCGCATTGACGAATTAACACAGAAATTGCGTCGCTATGAAATACTAAGTTTTCTATGAGATCTAGTTCTAAATCGAGTAACGTTTCTATGGAAACGCCAGGATTTTCTTTTGGGATACGAGTATCTCCTTTCCGATGCACTATTCCTTCTTTACTGCATCCCTCGCTCCCTGGCATTGACGAATTAACACAGAAATTGCGTCGCTATGAAATACTATGGGTTCTATGAGATCTCCTTCTAGATCGAGTAACGTTTCTATGGAAACGCAAGGATTTTCTTTTGGGATACGAGTATCTCCATTCCGATGCACTATTCCTTCTTTACTGCTTCACTCGCTCCCTCACATTGACGAATTAACACAGAAATTGCGTCACTATGAAATACTATGGGTTCTATGACTTCTCCATCTAAATCGAGTAACGTTTCTATGGAAACGCCAGGATTTTATTTTGGGATACGAGTAGCTCCTTTCCGATGCACTATTCCTTCTTTACTGCATCCCTCGCTCCCTGGCATTGACGAATTAGCACAGAAATTGCGTCGCTATGAAATACTATGTGTTCTATGAGATCTCCTTCTAAATCGAGTAATGTTTCTATGGAAACGCCAGGATTTTCTTTTGGGATACGAGTAGCTCCTTTCCTATGCACTATTCCTTCTTTACTGCATCCCTCGCTCCCTCGCATTGACGAATTAACACAGAAACTGCGTCGCTATGAAATACTATGGGTTCTATGACATCTCCTTCTAAATCTAGTAACGTTTCTATGGAAAGGAAAGGATTTCCATTTGGGATACGAGTACCTCCTTCCGATGCACTATTCCTTCTTTACTGCATCCCTCGCTCCCTCGCATTGACGAATTAACACAGAAACTGCGTCGCTATGAAACACTATGGGTTCTATTACATCTCCTTCTAAAACTAGTAACGTTTCTATGGAAAGGAAAGGATTTCCATTTGGGATACGAGTATCTCCTTTCCGATGCACTATTCCTTCTTTACTGCATTCCTCGCTCCCTCGCATTGACGAATTAACACAGAAATTGCGTCGCTATGAAATACTATGGGTTCTATGAGATCTCCTTCTAAATCGAGTAACGTTTCTATGGAAACGCCAGGATTTTCTTTTGGGATACGAGTAGCTCCTTTCCGATGCACTATTCCTTCTTTACTGCATCCCTCGCTCCCTCACATTGACGAATTAACACAGAAATTGCGTCGCTATGAAATACAATGGGTTCTATGACTTCTCCATCTACATCGAGTAACGTTTCAATGGAAACGACAGGATTTTCTTTTGGGATACGAGTATCTCCTTTCCGATGCACTATTCCTTCTTTACTGCTTCACTCGCTCCCTCGCATTGACGAATTAACACAGAAACTGCGTCGCTATGAAATACTATGGGTTCTATGACTTCTCCTTCTTAATCGCGTAACGTTTCTATGGAAACGAATGGATTTTCTTTTGGGATACGAGTAGCTCCTTTCCGATGCACTATTCCTTCTTTACTGCATCCCTCGCTCCCTGGCATTGACGAATTAACACAGAAATTGCGTCGCTATGAAATACTATGGGTTCTATGACTTCTCCATCTAAATCGAGTTACGTTTCTATGGAAACGAGAGGATTTTCTTTTGGGATACGAGTATCTCCATTCCGATGCACTATTCCTTCTTTACTGCTTCACTCGCACCCTCACATTGACGAATTAACACAGAAATAGCGTCACTATGAAATACTATGGGTTCTATGACTACTCCATCTAAATCGAGTAAAGTTTCTATGGAAACGCCAGGATTTTATTTTGGGATACGAGTATCTCCTTTCCGATGCACTATTCCTTCTTTACTGCATCCCTCGCTCCCTCACATTGACGAATTAACACAGAAATTGCGTCGCTATGAAATACTATGGGTTCTATGACTTCTCCATCTAAATCGAGTAACGTTTCTATGGAAACGCCAGGATTTTATTTTGGGATACGAGTATCTCCTTTCCGATGCACTATTCCTTCTTTACTGGATCCCTCGCTCCCTCGCATTGACGAATTAACACAGAAATTGCGTCGCTATGAAATACTAAGTGTTCTATGAGATCTCCTTCTAAATCGAGTAACGTTTCTATGGAAACGCCAAGATTTTCTTTTGGGATACGAGTATCTCCTTTCCGATGCACTATTCCTTCTTTACTGCATCCCTCGCTCCCTCACATTGACGAATTAACACAGAAATTGCGTCGCTATGAAATACTATCGGTTCTACGACTTCTCCATCTAAATCGAATAACGTTTCTATGGAAACGCCAGGATTTTCTTTTGGGATACGAGTATCTCCTTTCCGATGCACTATTCCTTCTTTACTGCATCCCACGCTCCCTCGCATTGACAAATTTACACAGAAATTGCGTCGCTATGAAATACTAAGTGTTCTATGAGATCTCCTTCTAAATCGAGTAACGTTTCTATGGAAACGCCAGGATTTTCTTTTGGGATACGAGTATCTCCTTTCCGATGCACTATTCCTTCTTTACTGCATCCCTCGCTCCCTGGCATTGACGAATTAACACAGAAATTGCGTCGCTATGAAATACTATGGGTTCTATGACTTCTCCATCTAAATCGAGTAACGTTTCTATGGAAACGACAGGATTTTCTTTTGGGATACATCTCCTTTCCGATGCACTATTCCTTCTTTACTGCATCCCTCGCTCCCTCGCATTGACGAATTAACACAGAAACTGCGTCGCTATGAAATACTATGGGTTCTATGACATCTCCTTCTAAATCTAGTAACGTTTCTATGGAAAGGAAAGGATTTCCATTTGGGATACGAGTAGCTCCTTCCGATGCACTATTCCTTCTTTACTGCATCCCTCGCTCCCTCGCATTGACGAATTAACACAGAAACTGCGTCGCTATGAAACACTATGGGTTCTATTACATCTCCTTCTAAATCTAGTAACGTTTCTATGGAAAGGAAAGGATTTCCATTTGGGATACGAGTATCTCCTTTCCGATGCACTATTCCTTCTTTACTGCATTTCTCGCTCCCTCGCATTGACGAATTAACACAGAAATTGCGTCGCTATGAAATACTATGTGTTCTATGAGATCTCCTTCTAAATCGAGTAACGTTTCTATGGAAACGCCAGGATTTTCTTTTGGGATACGAGTAGCTCCTTTCCGATGCACTATTCCTTCTTTACTGCATCCCTCGCTCCCTGGCATTGACGAATTAACACAGAAATTGCGTCGCTATGAAATACAATGGGTTCTATGACTTCTCCATCTACATCGAGTAACGTTTCTATGGAAACGACAAGATTTTCTTTTGGGATACGAGTATCTCCTTTCCGATGCACTATTCCTTCTTTACTGCTTCACTCGCTCCCTCGCATTGACGAATTAACACAGAAACTGCGTCGCTATGAAATACTATGGGTTCTATGACTTCTCCTTTCTTAATCGAGTAACGTTTCTATGGAAACGAATGGATTTTCTTTTGGGATACGAGTAGCTCCTTTCCGATACACTATTCCTTCTTTACTGCATCCCTCGCCTCCTCGCATTGACGAATTAACACAGAAAGTGCGTCGCTCTGAAATACTATGGGTTCTATGAGATCTCCTTCTAAATCGAGTAACGTTTCTATGGAAACGACAGGATATTCTTTTGGGATACGAGTATCTCCTTTCCGATGCACTATTCCTTCTTTACTGCATCCCTCGCTCCCTCACATTGACGAATTAACACAGAAATTGCGTCGCTATGAAATACTATGTGTTCTATGGCTTCTCCATCTAAATCGAGTAACGTTTCTATGGAAACGCCAGGATTTTCTTTTGGGATACGAGTATCTCCTTTCCGATGCACTATTCCTTCTTTACTGCATCCCACGCTCCCTCGCATTGACGAATTAACACAGAAATTGCGTCGCTATGAAATACTAAGTGTTCTATGAGATCTCCTTCTAAATCGAGTAACGTTTCTATGGAAACGCCAGGATTTTCTTTTGGGATACGAGTATCTCCTTTCCGATGCACTATTCCTTCTTTACTGCATTCCTCGCTCCCTCGCATTGACGAATTAACACAGAAATTGCGTCGCTATGAAATACTATGGGTTCTATGAGATCTCCTTCTAAATCGAGTAACGTTTCTATGGAAACGCCAGGATTTTCTTTTGGGATACGAGTAGCTCCTTTCCGATGCACTATTCCTTCTTTACTGCATCCCTCGCTCCCTCACATTGACGAATTAACACAGAAATTGCGTCGCTATGAAATACAATGGGTTCTATGACTTCTCCATCTACATCGAGTAACGTTTCTATGGAAACGACAGGATTTTCTTTTGGGATACGAGTATCTCCTTTCCGATGCACTATTCCTTCTTTACTGCTTCACTCGCTCCCTCGCATTGACGAATTAACACAGAAACTGCGTCGCTATGAAATACTATGGGTTCTATGACTTCTCCTTCTTAATCGAGTAACGTTTCTATGGAAACGAATGGATTTTCTTTTGGGATACGAGTAGCTCCTTTCCGATGCACTATTCCTTCTTTACTGCATCCCTCGCTCCCTGGCATTGACGAATTAACACAGAAATAGCGTCGCTATGAAATACTATGGGTTCTATGACTTCTCCATCTAAATCGAGTTACGTTTCTATGGAAACGAGAGGATTTTCTTTTGGGATACGAGTATCTCCATTCCGATGCACTATTCCTTCTTTACTGCTTCACTCGCACCCTCACATTGACGAATTAACACAGAAATAGCGTCACTATGAAATACTATGGGTTCTATGAATACTCCATCTAAATCGAGTAAAGTTTCTATGGAAACGCCAGGATTTTATTTTGGGATACGAGTATCTCCTTTCCGATGCACTATTCCTTCTTTACTGCATCCCTCGCTCCCTCACATTGACGAATTAACACAGAAATTGCGTCGCTATGAAATACTATGGGTTCTATGACTTCTCCATCTAAATCGAGTAACGTTTCTATGGAAACGCCAGGATTTTATTTTGGGATACGAGTATCTCCTTTCCGATGCACTATTCCTTCTTTACTGGATCCCTCGCTCCCTCGCATTGACGAATTAACACAGAAATTGCGTCGCTATGAAATACTAAGTGTTCTATGAGATCTCCTTCTAAATCGAGTAACGTTTCTATGGAAACGCCAAGATTTTCTTTTGGGATACGAGTATCTCCTTTCCGATGCACTATTCCTTCTTTACTGCATCCCTCGCTCCCTCACATTGACGAATTAACACAGAAATTGCGTCGCTATGAAATACTATCGGTTCTACGACTTCTCCATCTAAATCGAATAACGTTTCTATGGAAACGCCAGGATTTTCTTTTGGGATACGAGTATCTCCTTTCCGATGCACTATTCCTTCTTTACTGCATCCCACGCTCCCTCGCATTGACAAATTTACACAGAAATTGCGTCGCTATGAAATACTAAGTGTTCTATGAGATCTCCTTCTAAATCGAGTAACGTTTCTATGGGAACGCCAGGATTTTCTTTTGGGATACGAGTATCTCCTTTCCGATGCACTATTCCTTCTTTACTGCATCCCTCGCTCCCTGGCATTGACGAATTAACACAGAAATTGCGTCGCTATGAAATACTATGGGTTCTATGACTTCTCCATCTAAATCGAGTAACGTTTCTATGGAAACGAGAGGATTTTCTTTTGGGATACGAGTATCTCCATTCCGATGTACTATTCCTTATTTACTGCTTCACTCGCTCCCTCACATTGACGAATTAACACATAAATTGCGTCACTATGAAATACTATGGGTTCTATGACTTCTCCATCTAAATCGAGTAAAGTTTCTATGGAAACGCCAGGATTTTATTTTGGGATACGAGTATCTCCTTTCCGATGCACTATTCCTTCTTTACTGCATCCCTCTCTCCCTCACATTGACGAATTAACACAGAAATTGCGTCGCTTTGAATTACTATGGGTTCTATGACTTCTCCATCTAAATCGAGTAACGTTTCTATGGAAACGCCAGGATTTTATTTTGGGATACGAGTATCTCCTTTCCGATGCACTATTCCTTCTTTACTGCAACCCACGCTCCCTCGCATTGACGAATTAACACAGAAATTGCGTCGCTATGAAATACTAAGTGTTCTATGAGATCTCCTTCTAAATCAAGTAACGTTTCTATGGAAACGCCAAGATTTTCTTTTGGGATACGAGTATCTCCTTTCCGATGCACTATTCCTTCTTTACTGCATCCCTCGCTCCCTGGCATTGACGAATTAACACAGAAATTGCGTCGCTATGAAATACTATGGGTTCTATGAGATCTCCTTCTAGATCGAGTAACGTTTCTATGGAAACGCCAGGATTTTCTTTTGGGATACGAGTATCTCCATTCCGATGCACTATTCCTTCTTTACTGCTTCACTCGCTCCCTCACATTGACGAATTAACACAGAAATTGCGTCACTATGATATACTATGGGTTCTATGACTTCTCCATCTAAATCGAGTAACGTTTCTATGGAAACGCCAGGATTTTATTTTGGGATACGAGTATATCCTTTCCGATGCACTATTCCTTCTTTACTGCATCCCTCGCTCCCTCACATTGACGAATTAACACAGAAATTGCGTCGCTATGAAATACTATGGGTTCTATGACTTCTCCATCTAAATCGAGTAACGTTTCTATGGAAACGCCAGGATTTTATTTTGGGATACGAGTATATCCTTTCCGATGCACTATTCCTTCTTTACTGCATCCCACGCTCCCTCGCATTGACGAATTAACACAGAAATTGCGTCGCTATGAAATACTAAGTGTTCTATGAGATCTCCTTCTAAATCGAGTAACGTTTCTATGGAAACGCCAAGATTTTCTTTTGGGATACGAGTATCTCCTTTCCGATGCACTATTCCTTCTTTACTGCATCCCTCGCTCCCTGGCATTGACGAATTAACACAGAAATTGCGTCGCTATGAAATACTATGGGTCTATGAGATCTCCTTCTAGATCGAGTAACGTTTCTATGGAAACGCCAGGATTTTCTTTTGGGATACGAGTATCTCCATTCCGATGCACTATTCCTTCTTTACTGCTTCACTCGCTCCCTCACATTGACGAATTAACACAGAAATTGCGTCACTATGAAATACTATGGGTTCTATGACTTCTCCATCTAAATCGAGTAACTTTTCTATGGAAACGCCATGATTTTCTTTTGGGATACGAGTATATCCTTTCCGATGCACTATTCCTTCTTTACTGCATCCCTCGCTTCCTCACATTGACGAATTAACACAGAAATTCGTCGCTATGAAATACTATGGGTTCTATGTCTTCTCCATCTAAATCGAGTACCGTTTCTATGGAAACGCCAGGATTTTCTTTTGGGATACGAGTATCTCCTTTCCGATGCACTATTCCTTCTTTACTGCATCCCTCGCTCCCTCACATTGACGAATTAGCCCAGAAAGTGCGTCGCTATGAAATACTATGGGTTCTATGACTTCTCCATCTAAATCGAGTAACGTTTCTATGGAAACGCCAGAATTTTATTTTGGGATACGAGTATCTCCTTTCCGATGCACTATTCCTTCTTTACTGCATCCTACGCTCCCTCGCATTGACGAATTAACACAGAAATTGCGTCGCTATTAAATACTATGGGTTCTACGAGATCTTCTTCTAAATCGAGTAACGTTTCTATGGAAACGCCAGGGTTTTCTTTTGGGATACGAGTATCTCCTTTCCGATGCACTATTCCTTCTTTACTGCATCCCTCGCTCCCTCACATTGACGAATTAACACAGAAATTGCGTCGCTGTGGAATTCTATGATTTTAATAACTTCTCCTTCTAAATCGAGTAACGTTTCTGTGGAAACGACAGGATTTCCATTTGGGATACAAGTATCTCCTTTCCGATGCACTATTCCATCTTTATTTTATCCATCGCTCCCTCACATTGACGAATTAACACAGAAATTGCGTCGCTGTGAAATACTATGGGATCTATGACATCTCCATCTAAATCGTGTAACGTTTCTATGGAAACGACAGGATTTTTTTTTGGGATACGAGTATCTCCTTTCCGATGCACTATTCCTTCTTTACTGCATCCCTCGCTCCCTCGCATTGACGAATTAACACAGAAACTGCGTCGCTATGAAATACTATGGGTTCTATGAGATCTCCTTCTAAATCGAGTAACGTTTCTATGGAAACAACAGGATTTTCTTTTGGGATACGAGTATCTCCTTCCGATGCACTATTCCTTCTTTACTGCATCCCTCGCTCCCTCGCATTGACGAATTAACACAGAAACTGCGTTGCTATGAAATACTATGGGTTCTACGACATCTCCATCTAAATCGAGTAACGTTTCTATGGAAAATCCAGGATTTTCTTTTGGGATACGAGTATCTCCTTTCCGATGCACTATTCCTTCTTTACAGCATCCCTCGCTCCCTCGCATTGCCGAATTAACACAGAAACTGCGTCGCTATGAAATACTATGTGTTCTATGAAATCTCCTTCTAAATCGAGTAACGTTTCTATGGAAACGCCAGGATTTTCTTTTGGGATACGAGTATCTCCTTTCCATATGCACTACTCCTGCTTTACTGCATCCCTCGCTCCCTCACATTGACGAATTAACACAGAAATTTCGTCACAATGTAATACTATGTATTCTATGACATTTTTCTTTAGGGATACGAGAATCTGCTTTCCAATGCACTATTCCTTCTTTACTGCATCCCTCAATGAAATACTGTGGGTTCTTTGACTTCTCCTTCTAAATCGAGCAACGTTTCTATAGAAACGACAGTATTTTCTTTTGAGATACGATTATCTCCTTTCCGATGCTCTATTCCTCCTTTACTGCAACCCTCGATCCCTCACATTGACGAATTAACACAGAAATTTCGTCGCTATCAAATACTATGAGTTCTATGACTTCGCCTTCCAAATCGAGTAACGTTTGTATGGAAACGACAGGATTTTCTTTTGGGATAGTCCTATCTGCTTTCGGATGAACTATTGTATCTTTAATGCATCCCTCGCTCCCTCACATTGACGAATTAACACAGAAATTGCGTCGCTATGAAATACTATGGGGTCTATGACTTCTCCTTCTAAATCTAGTAACGTTTCTATGGAAACGACAGGATTTTCTTTTGGGATACGAGTATCTCCTTTCCGATGCACTATTCCCTCTTTACTGCATCTCTCGCGCTCTCACATTGACGAATTAACACAGAAATTGCTACGCAATGAAATACTATGGGTTCCATGACTTCTCCTTCTAAATCGAGTAACGTTCCTACGGAAACGACAGGATTTTCTTTTGGGATACGAGTATCTCCTTTCCGATGCACTATTCCTTCTTTACTGCATCTCTCGCTGGCTCACATTGATGAATTAACACAGAAATTGCGTCGCTATGAAATACTATGGGTTCTATGATATCTCCTTCGAAATCCAGTAACGTTTCTATGGAAACGACAGGATTTCCTTTTGGGATACGGCTATCTGCTTTCAGATGAACTATTGTATCTTTACTGCATGACTCGCTCCCTCATTTTGACTAATTAACACAGAAATTGCGTCGCTATGAAATACTATGTGTTCTATGACCTTTCCTTCTAAATCGAGTAACGTTTCTGTGGAAACGAAAGGATTTCATTTTGGGATACGAGTATCTCCTTGCCGATGCACTATTCCTTCTCTACTGCTTCACTGGCTCATTTACATTGACGAATTAACACAGAAATTGCGTCACTATGTAATAGTATGTATTCTATGACATTTTTCTTTAGGGATACGAGTATCTCCTATCCAATGCACTATTCCTTCTTTACTGCATCCCTCACTCCCTCACATTGACGAATTAACACAGAAATTGCGTCGCTATGAAATACTATGGGTTCTAAGACATCTCCTTCTAAATCGGTTAACATTTCTATGGAAACGAAAGGATTTCCTTTTGGGATACGAGTATCTCCTTTCCGATGCACTATTCCTTCTTTACTGCATCCCTCGCACACTTACATTGACGAATTAACACAGAATTTGCGTCGCTATGAAATACTATGGGTTCTATGACATCTCCTTCTAAATCGATTAACGTTTCTATGGAAACGAAAGGATTTCCTTTTGGGATACGAGTATCTCCTTTCCAATGCACTATTCCTTCTTTACTGCATCCCTCGCACCCTCACATTGACGAATTAACACAGAAATTGCGTCGCTATGAAATACTATGGGTTCGATGAGAATTTCTTCTAAATCGAGTAACGTATCTATGGAAACGACAGGATTTTCTTTTAAGATACCATTATTTCCTTTCCGTTGCACTATTTCTTCATTACTGCATCCCTCGCTCCCTCACATTGACGAATTAACACAGAAATTGCGTCGCTATGAAATACTACGGGTTCTGTCTCTTTCCTTCTAAAAAGAGTAACGTTTCTATGGAAACGCCAGGATTTTCTTTTGGGATACGAGGATCTCCTTTCCAATGCACTATTCCTTCTTTACTGCATGACTCGCTCCCTCATTTTGACGAATTAACACAGAAATTGCGTCGCTATGAAATACTATGGGTTCTATGACATCTCCTTCTAAATCGATTAACGTTTCTATGGAAACGAAAGGATTTCCTTTTGGGATACGAGTATCTCCTTTCCGATGCACTATTCCTACTTTACTGCATCCCTCGCACCCTCACATTGACGAATTAACACAGAAATTGCGTCGCTATGAAATACTATGGGTTGTATGACATCTCCTTCTAAATCGATTAACGCTTCTATGGAAACGAAGGGATTTCCTTTTGGGATACGAGTATCTCCTTTCCAATGCACTATTCCTTCTTTACTGCATTCCTCACACCCTCACATTGATGAATTAACACAGAAATTGCGTCGCTATGAAATACTATAGGTTCTATGACAATTTCTTCTAAATCGAGTAACGTATCTATGGAAACGCCAGGATTTTCTTTTGGGATACGAGTATCTCCTTTCCGATGCACTATCCGATCGTTACTGCATCCCTCGCTCCCTCACACTGAAGAATTAACACAGAAATTGCGTCGGTATGAAATACTATGGGTTCTATGACATCTCTTCTAAATCGAGTAACGTTTCTATGGAAACGACAGGATTATCTTTTAAGATACGAGTATTTCCTTTTCGTTGCACTATTCCTTCTTAACTGCATCCTTCGCTCCCTCACATTGACGAATTAACACAGAAATTGCGTCGCTATGAAATACTATGGGGTCTATGACTTCTCCTTCTAAATCTAGTAACGTTTCTATGGAAACGACAGGATTTTCTTTTGGGATACGAGTATCTCCTTTCCGATGCACTATTCCCTCTTTACTGCATCCCTCGCGCTCTCACATTGACGAATTAACACAGAAATTGCTACGCAATGAAATACTATGGATTCCATGACTTCTCCTTCTAAATCGAGTAACGTTCCTACGGAAACGACAGGATTTTCTTTTGGGATACGAGTATCTCCTTTCCGATGCACTATTCCTTCTTTACTGCATCTCTCGCTGGCTCACATTGATGAATTAACACAGAAATTGCGTCGCTATGAAATACTATGGGTTCTATGATATCTCCTTCGAAATCCAGTAACGTTTCTATGGAAACGACAGGATTTCCTTTTGGGATACGCCTATCTGCTTTCAGATGAACTATTGTATCTTTACTGCATGACTCGCTCCCTGATTTTGACTAATTAACACAGAAATTGCGTCGCTATGAAATACTATGGGTTCTATGACCTTTCCTTCTAAATCGAGTAACGTTTCTGTGGAAACGAAAGGATTTCATTTTGGGACCGAGTATCTCCTTTCCGATGCACTATTCCTTCTCTACTGCTTCACTGGCTCATTTACATTGACGAATTAACACAGAAATTGCGTCACTATGTAATAGTATGTATTCTATGACATTTTTCTTTAGGGATACGAGTATCTCCTTTCCAATGCACTATTCCTTCTTTACTGCATCCCTCACTCCCTCACATTGACGAATTAACACAGAAATTGCGTCGCTATGAAATACTATGGGTTCTAAGACATCTCCTTCTAAATCGGTTAACATTTCTATGGAAACGAAAGGATTTCCTTTTGGGATACGAGTATCTCCTTTCCGATGCACTATTCCTTCTTTACTGCATCCCTCGCGCTCTCACATTGACGAATTAACACAGAAATTGCTACGCAATGAAATACTATGGGTTCCATGACTTCTCCTTCTAAATCGAGTAACGTTCCTACGGAAACGACAGGATTTTCTTTTGGGATACGAGTATCTCCTTTCCGATGCACTATTCATTCTTTACTGCATCTCTCGCTGGCTCACATTGATGAATTAACACAGAAATTGCGTCGCTATGAAATACTATGGGTTCTATGATATCTCCTTCGAAATCCAGTAACGTTTCTATGGAAACGACAGGATTTCCTTTTGGGATACGCCTATCTGCTTTCAGATGAACTATTGTATCTTTACTGCATGTCTCGCTCCCTCATTTTGACTAATTAACACAGAAATTGCGTCGCTATGAAATACTATGGGTTCTATGACCTTTCCTTCTAAATCGAGTAACGTTTCTGTGGAAACGAAAGGATTTCATTTTGGGACCGAGTATCTCCTTTCCGATGCACTATTCCTTCTCTACTGCTTCACTGGCTCATTTACATTGACGAATTAACACAGAAATTGCGTCACTATGTAATAGTATGTATTCTATGACATTTTTCTTTAGGGATACGAGTATCTCCTTTCCAATGCACTATTCCTTCTTTACTGCATCCCTCACTCCCTCACATTGACGAATTAACACAGAAATTGCGTCGCTATGAAATACTATGGGTTCTAAGACATCTCCTTCTAAATCGGTTAACATTTCTATGGAAACGAAAGGATTTCCTTTTGGGATACGAGTATCTCCTTTCCGATGCACTATTCCTTCTTTACTGCATCCCTCGCACACTTACATTGACGAATTAACACAGAAATTGCGTCGCTATGAAATACTATGGGTTGTATGACATCTCCTTCTAAATCGATTAATGTTTCTATGGAAACGAAGGGATTTCCTTTTGGGATACGAGTATCTCCTTTCCAATGCACTATTCCTTCTTTACTGCATCCCTCGCACCCTCACATTGACGAATTAACACAGAAATTGCGTCGCTATGAAATACTATGGGTTCGATGAGAATTTCTTCTAAATCGAGTAACGTATCTATGGAAACGACAGGATTTACTTTTAAGATACCATTATTTCCTTTCCGTTGCACTATTTCTTCATTACTGCATCCCTCGCTCCCTCACATTGACGAATTAACACAGAAATTGCGTCGCTATGAAATACTACGGGTTCTGTCTCTTTCCTTCTAAAAAGAGTAACGTTTCTATGGAAACGCCAGGATTTTCTTTTGGGATACGAGGATCTCCTTTCCAATGCACTATTCCTTCTTTACTGCATGACTCGCTCCCTCATTTTGACGAATTAACACAGAAATTGCGTCGCTATGAAATACTATGGGTTCTATGACATCTCCTTCTAAATCGATTAACGTTTCTATGGAAACGAAAGGATTTCCTTTTGGGATACGAGTATCTCCTTTCCGATGCACTATTCCTACTTTACTGCATCCCTCGCACCCTCACATTGACGAATTAACACAGAAATTGCGTCGCTATGAAATACTATGGGTTGTATGACATCTCCTTCTAAATCGATTAACGTTTCTATGGAAACGAAGGGATTTCCTTTTGGGATACGAGTATCTCCTTTCCAATGCACTATTCCTTCTTTACTGCATTCCTCGCACCCTCACATTGATGAATTAACACAGAAATTGCATCGCTATGAAATACTATGGGTTCTATGACAATTTCTTCTAAATCGAGTAACGTATCTATGGAAACGCCAGGATTTTCTTTTGGGATACGAGTATCTCCTTTCCGATGCACTATCCGATCGTTACTGCATCCCTCGCTCCCTCACACTGAAGAATTAACACAGAAATTGCGTCGCTATGAAATACTATGGGTTCTATCACATCTCTTCTAAATCGAGTAACGTTTCTATGCAAACGACAGGATTATCTTTTAAGATACGAGTATTTCCTTTTCGTTGCACTATTCCTTCTTAACTGCATCCTTCGCACCCTCACATTGACGAATTAACACAGAAATTGCGTCGCTGTGAAATACTATGGGTTCTATGTAATCTCCTTCTAAATCGAGTAACGTTTCTATGGAAACGACAGGATTTTCTTTTGGATACGAGTATCTCCTTTCAGATGCACGATTGCTTCTTTACTGCATCCCTCGCTCCCTCACACTGACGAATTAACACAGAAATTGCCACGCAATGAAATACTATGGGTTCTATGACTTCTCCTACTAAATCGAGTAACGTTTCTATGGAAACAACAGGATTTTCTTTTGGGATACGAGTATCTCCTTTCCGATGCACTATTCCTTCTTTACTGCATCCCTCGCTCGCTCACATTGACGAATTATCACAGAAATTGCGTCGCTATGAAATACTATGGGATCTGTGACTTCTCCTTCTAAATCTAGTAACGTTTCTATGGAAACGACAGGATTTTCTTTTGGGATACGAGTATCTCCTTTCCGATGCACTATTCCTTCATTACTGCATCCCTCGCGCTCTCACATTGACGAATTAACACAGAAATTGCCACGCAATGAAATACTATGGGTTCTATGACTTCTCCTTCTAAATCGAGTAACGTTTCTATGGAAACAACAGAATTTTCCTTTGGGATACGAGTATCTCCTTTCCGATGCACTATTCCTTCTTACTGCATCCCTCGCTCGCTCACATCGACGAATTAAACAGAATTTGCGTCGCTGTGAAATACTATGGGTTCTGTGACATCTCCTTCTAAATCGAGTAACGTTTATATGGAAACGACAGGATTTTCTTTTAAGATACGAGTATTTCCTTTCCGTTGCACTATTCCTTCTTAACTGCATCCCTCGCTCCCTCACATTGACGAATGTACACAGATATAGCATCGCTGTGAAATGCTATTTATTTTCTATGACATCTCCTTCTAAATCGAGTAACGTTTCTATGGAAAAGACAGGATTGTCTTTTGGAAACGAGTATCTCCTTTCCGATGCACTAATCCATCGTTACTGCATCCCTCGCTCCCTCACACTGAAGAATTAACACAGAAATTGCGTCAATATGAAATACTGTGGGTTCTACGACTTCTCCTTCTAAATCGAGTAATGTCTCTATGGAAACGACAGGATTTTCTTTTAGGATACGAGTACCTCCTTTCCGATGCACTATTCCTTCTTAACTGCATCCCTCGCTCCCTCACATTGACGAATGTACACAGAAATAGCGTCGCTGTGAAATGCTATTTATTTTCTATGACATCTCCTTCTAAATCGAGTAACGTTTTTATGGAAACGACAGGATTTTCTTTTACGATACGAGTATTTCCTTTCCGTTGCACTATTCCTTCTTTACTGCATCCCTCGCTCCCTCCCATTGACGAATTAAAACAGAAATTGCGTCGCTATGAAATACTATGGGTTCTATGACTTCTCCTTCTAAATCGAGGAACGTTTCTATGGAAACGACAGGATATTCTTTTGGATACGAGTATCTCCTTTCCGATGCACTATTCCTTCTTTACTGCATCCCTCGTTGGCTCACATTGAGCAATTAACACAGAAATTGCGTCGCTATGAAATACTATGGGTTCTATGACATCTCCTTCTAAATCCAGTAACGTTTCTATGGAAACGACAGGATTTTCTTTTGGGACACGAGTATCTCCTTTCCGATGCACTATTCCTTCCTTACTGCATCCCTCGCGCCCTCACATTGACGAATTAACACAGAAATTGTCACGCAATGAAATACTATGGGTTCTATGACTTCTCCTTCTAAATCGAATAACGTTTCTATGGAAACGACAGGATTTTCTATTGGGATACGAATATCTCCTTTCTGAGCCACTATTCCTTCTGTACTGCATCACTCGCTCCGTCACATTGACGAATTAAAACAGAAATTGCGTCGCTATGAAATACTATGGGTTCTATGACTTCTCCTTCTAAATCGAGAAACGTTTCTATGGAAACGACACAATTTTCTTTTGGGGTACGAGTATCTCCTTTCCGATGCACTATTCCTTCCTTACTGCATCCCGCGCTAGATCACATTGACGAATTAACACTGAAATTGCGTCGCTATGAAATATTATGGGTTCTATGACTTCTCCTTCTAAATCCAGTAACGTTTCTATGGAACGACACTATTTTCTTTTGGAATTCGAGTATCTCCATTCCGACGCACTATTCCTTCTTTACTGCATCCCCCGCTCCCTCACACTAAAGAATTAACACAGAAATTGCATTGCTATGAAATACTATGGGATCTATGACTTGTCCTTCTAAATCCAGTAACGTTTCAATGGAAATGAAAGAATTTCCTTTTGGGATATGACTACCTGCATTCAGATGCACTATTCCCCCTTTACTGCATCCCTCGCTCTCTCACATTGACGAATTAAAACAGAAATTGCGTCGCTATGAAATACTATGGGTTCTATGACTTCTCCTTCTAAATCGAGTATCGTTTCTATGCATACGACAGGATTTTCGTTTGGGATACGAGTATCTGCTTTCAGATGCACTATTCCATCTTCACTGCATCCCTCGCTCATTCATTTTGACGAATTAACACAGAAATTGCGTCGCTATGAAATACTATGGGTTCTATGACTTCTGCTTCTAAATCGAGTAACGTTTCTGTGGAAACGAAAGGATTTTATTTTGGGATACGAGTATCTCCTTTCCAATGCACTATTTCTTATTTACTGCATCACTCGCTCACTTACATTGACGAATTATCACTGAAATTGCGTCGCTATGCAATACTATGTATTCTATGACATTTTTCTTCAGGAATACGAGTATCTCCTTTCCAATGCACTATTCCTTCTTTACTGCATCCCTCGCTCCCTCGCATTGACGAATTAACACAGAAATTGCGTCGCTGTCAAATACTATGGGTTCTATGACTTCCCCTTCTAAATCGAGTAACGTTTCTACGGAAAAGACATGATTTTCCTTTGGGATACGAGTACCTGCTTTCCGATGCACTATTCCCCCTTTACTGCATCCCTCGCTCTCTCACATTGACGAATTAACTCAGAAATTGCCACGCAATGAAATACTATGTGTTCTATGACTTCTGCTACTACATCGAGTTACGTTTCTATGGAAACGCCAGGATTTTCTTTTGGGATATGAGTATCTCCTTTCCGATGCACTATTCCTTCTTTACAGCATCCCTCGCTCCCTCACATTGACGAATTAAAACAGAGATTGCGTCACTGTGAAATACTATGGGTTCTGTGACATCTCCGTCTAAATCGAGTAACATTTACATGGAAACGGCAGGATTTTCTTTTGGATACGAGTATCTCATTTGCGATGCACTATTCCTTCTTTACCGCATCCCTCGCTGGCTCATATTGATGAATTAACACAGAAATTGCGTCGCTATGAAATACTATGAGTTCTATGACATCTCCATCTAAATCGAGTAACGTTTCTATGGAACGACAGTATTTTCTTTTGGAATTCGAGTATCTCCATTCCGACGCACTATTCCTTCTTTACTGCATCCCCCGCTATCTCACATTGACGAATTAACACAAAAATTGCGTCGCTATGAAATACTACGGTTTCTATGACTTCTCCTTCTAAATCGAGTAACGTTTCCGTGGAACAGACAGGATTTTCTTTTGGGATACGAGTATCTCTTTTCCGCTGCCCTTTTCCTTCTTTACTGCATGCCTCGCTCCCTCACATTGACGAATTAACACAGAAATTGCGTTGCTATGAAATACTATGGCTTCTATGACTTCTCCTTCTAAATCGAGTAACGTTTCCGTGGAAACGACAGGATTTTCTTTTGGGATACGAGTATCTCTTTTCCGCTGCCCTTTTCCTTCTTTACTCATTCCTCGCTCCCTCACATTGACGAATTAACATAGAAATTGCGTCGCTATGAAATACTATGTGTTCTATGACATGTCCTTCGAAATCCAGTAACCTTTCTATGGAAACGACAGGATTTTCTTTTGGGATACGAGTACCTGCTTTCAGATGCACTATTCCATCTTTACTGCATCCCCCGCTCCATCATTTTGACGAATTAACACAGAAATTGCGTCGCTATGAAATACTATGTGTTCTATGACATCTGCTTCTAAATCGAGTAACGATTCTGTGGAAACGAAAGGATTTTATTTTGGGATACGAGTATCTCCTTTCCGATGCACTATTTCTTCTTTACTGCATCACTCGCTCACTTACATTGACGAATTAACACAGAAATTGCGTCGCTATGCAATACTATGTATTCTATGACATTTTTCTTTAGGGATACGAGTATCTCCTTTCCAATGCACTATTCCTTCTTCACTGCACCCCTCGCTCCCTCGCATTGACGAATTAACACAGAAATTGCGTCGCTGTCCAATACTATGAGTGCTATGACTTCCCCTTCTAAATCGAGTAACGTTTCTACGGAAAAGACATGATTTTCCTTTGGGATACGAGTACCTGCTTTCAGATGCACTATTCCCTCTTTACTGCATCACTCGCTCCCTCACATTGACGAATTAACACAGAAACTGCCACGAAATGAAATACTATGGGTTCTATGACTTCTCCTACTAAATCGAGTTACGTTTCTATGGAAACAAAAGGATTTTCTTTTGGGATACGAGTATCTCCTTTCCGATGCACTATTCCTTCTTTACTGCATCCCTTGCTCCCTCACATTGACGAATTAAAACAGAGATTGCGTCGCTGTGAAATACTATGGGTTCTGTGACATCTCCGTCTAAATCGAGTAACGTTTATATGGAAACGACAGGATTTTCTTTTGGATACGAATATCTCCTTTGCGATGTACTATTCATTCTTTACTGCATCCCTCGCTGGCTCACATTGACGAATTAACACAGAAATTGTGTATCTATGAAATACTATGGGTTCTATGACTTCTCCTTCTAAATCGAGTAACGTTTCCGTGGAAACCACAGGATTCTCTTATGCGATACGAGTATCTCCTTTCCGATGCCCTATTCCTCCTTTACTGCATCCCTCGCTCCCTCGCATTGACGAATTAACACAGAAACTGCGTCGCTATGAAATACTATGGGTTCTCTGACACCTCCTTCTACATCGAGTAACTTTCTATGGAAACGAAAGATTTCCTTTTGGGATACGAGTATCTCCTTTCCTATGCACTATTCCTTCTTTACTGCATCTCTCGCTCCCTCACATTGACGAATTAACACAGAAATTGCGTCGCTATGAAATGCTATGGGTTCTCTGACATCTCCTTCTAAATCGAGTAACGTTTTTATGGAAACGACAGGATTTTCTTTTAAGATACGATTATTTCCTTTCCGTTGCACTATTCCTTCTTTACTGCATCCCTCGCTCCCTCACATTGGCGAACTAACACCGAAATTCCGTCGCTATGAAATACTACGGGTTCTGTCTCTTTCCTTCTACATCGAGTAACGTTTCTATGGAAACGCCAGGATTATCTTTTGGGATACGAGTATTTCCTTTCCGATGCACTATTCCATCGTTACTCCATCCCTCGCTCCCTCACATTGACGAATTAACACAGAAATTGCGTCGCTGTGAAATACTATGGGTTCTATGACTTCAACTTCTAAATCGAGTAACGTTTCAACGGAAACGACATGATTATCTTTTGGGAACCGAGTACCTGCTTTCCGATGCACTATTCCCTCTTTA